>NC_067410.1:100724825-101027125 GCF_009764475.1 Pristis pectinata | reverse complement strand
TCTAACGTAGGTGTCCTTACTGTCCAGATGCTCCAGAGCTAAGTGCAGGGCCAGGCAGGTGGCATCCGCTGTGGACCCATTTCGGCAAAAGGCGAATTGCAATGGGTTGAGGTTTTCCGGGAGGCTGGAGTTGATGCGTGCCATGACCAGCCTCTCAAAGCACTTCATGATAGTGGATGTCAGAGCCACTGGTTGGTAGTCATTGAGGCATGTTTCCTTGCTTTTCTTTGGTACCGGGATGATAGTATTAGACATTTTGACCCTGAGAAAAAGATACCGGCTGCCTACTCCATCTATGCCTCTCATAATCTTATATCAGGTCTTCCCTCAGCCTCCGTAGAGTGATTTTCCCAGGGTGGGAGTGTCAAATCTTGAATTAGAATCAGAATTCAGAATCAGAATAAGGTTTATTATCACTATCTTATGTAATGTGAAATTTGTTGTTGTGCGACAACAGTACAGTGCAAAGACATAAAATTACTAAAAATTGCAAAATAAAAAAAATGCAAAAAAAAGGAATAACGAGGTAGTGTTCATGGGTTCATAGGCTGTTCAGAAATCTGACGGCAGAGGGGAAGGAGTTGTTCCTAAATCATTGAGTGTGAGTCTTCAGGCTCCTGTACCTCCTCCCTGGTGGTAGTAACGAGAAGAGGGCGTGTCCTGGATGGTAAGGGATGTCGCCTTCATTTAAAGGAGAGGAGGTGGTGGAGGCAGATACGATAGTAAAGTTTCAGAGGTATTTAGACAGGCACATGAACAGGCAGGAATGGAGGGATATGGATCATGTGCAGACAGATGGGATTAGTTTAATTTGGTATCGTGCTCACACAGATATCATGGGACAAAGGGCCTATTCCTATGCTGTACTATGTTCTAAGGGGCACTATTTAAAAATATGGGTTTACACACCTAAGTGAAAGATGAGGTGAATTTTTTTCTCAATGGGTCCATGTGTTTTTGGAGCTCTCTTCCTCAAAGACCAGTAGAGGCAAAGTCTCTGAATAGCTTGAAGGCAAAGAGAGATTCTTGAAGAACAAGGGAATGAAAGGTTACTTAAGGTAGGCGGGATTGCAAAATTGAGGTTACATCCAGATCATCCATGATCTTATTGATTGCAGAGCAGGCGCCAAAGGACAGATGGTCAAATCCTCGTAATTTATTGAGCCATACCTTTTTCATCCACCACAGCTCCCTGGCTTAGAGAATTCAAAGTTTCACTATCCTCCCAGAGAAGAGGTTCCTCCTCATTTCCATCTTAAATGAAAGTCTTTTATTCCAAAACTCTGTTCTAGATTCCCCAATAAGGGGAAACATGCCTTCAGCATCCATGCTGTCAACCCCCTTCAGAATATGGAATGTTTCAATAAAATCACCTCTCATTCTCTAAATTCCAATGAGTTATAGGCCTAATGTGCCCAACCTTTTCTCACAGATGAACCATTCATCTCAGAAATCAAACTGGTGAATCTTCTCTGTACTGCCTTCATTGGAATGATATCCTTTCTCAAACACCATAACCAAAACTCTACACTATATCAAACATGGTCTCACCAACACGCTGTACTGTCGCTACGTTTATTATTCCATTGCCTTTGCAATAAAAGCCAACATTCCATTTACTTTCCTAATACTCTGTGCTAACTCTCTGTGTTCATGTATAGCAGTTCTGTAGTCCCTCTGTTCTGTAGTCCCTCTCCATTTAAACAAGATTCTGCTTTTCTATTCTTCCTACAAAAGTGGAGAATCTCACATTTCCCCACATTAAGCTCCATCTGTCATTTTTTTACCCGCTCTCTTTGTAGACTCTCTGTGTCTTCCCCACACCTACCTTTGTGTCATCAGCATCATTGTCTGCAATACACTTGGTCACTTCATCTAAGTTATTAGTATTGATTGCAAAAGTTAAGGCCTCAGCACTTGCACCTAACTATTCACAGATTTCCAACCTGAATATGATCCAGTTATCCTCGGTTTGTTTATTTTTCATGTTGCAGATTTTGCTCCATGTCTATTCATGCTTTCTAGTAGTTTACCCCATACTCATTCCATGTGTGTGCCATTTAACATGGAATTTAATGTACCCATTCCAGCCCATTGTACAGTGGTTTGTAATCATTCATTATCAGAAACCCCACCATGAGTTTACTGATCAATTATTCTATCTGCGTGACATCCAATTTGATAGGATGCATCTTCATCAAACTCTACTCATAATTCTGTGAAGCAAAAACAAAACTGCAGATGCTGGAAATCTGAAATGAAAACAGAAAATGCTTTGGATGCCCAGCAGCATCTGTGGAGTGAGGAGTCAATGACCATTCATCAGAACTGGAAAAGTGATAATCTGATGTGTGTCTCCGGCAATTTCTGTTTTTATCTACTGCTAACTTGAACAGATTGGAGGAACGGCGAGGACTGCCAAAACAGAAGGCAACGTATTGATGGTCCTTGAAGACTGTGAGGCTGTAAAGATTCCAATAATACTTGTGCTGCAGGTTTCATTGTGGTTTGATAAGCGTACTTGCTGAAGGTTTATTTCAAGGACTGACTGCCAGGAGCTGGTTCCTGACTGTTGGGTCAAAAAGAAAATGGAAATATTTAGGATGCTGCCACTAGAGGGAGGCAGACCATCAACCTTATTGGTATTGGCATTGGATTATTATTGTCACGTACTGAGGTACAGTGAAAAACTTGTCTTGTATACCATTCATACAGATCAATTCATTACACAGTGTATTGAGGTAGTACAGGGTAAAAATAATAACAGAATACAGAATAAAATGTCACAGCTTTGTGAGGATGTGAGGATCCTCACAAATGTGAGGATGCTGCCCGGACTGCGGAGCATGCCTTATGAAAGTAGGTTGAGGGAACTCAGCCTTTTCTCCTTGGAGCGACGGAGGATGAGGGGGGACCTGATAGAGGTATATAAGATGATGAGAGATATTGATCGGGTAGGTAGTCAGAGGCTTTTCCCCAGGGCTGAAATGGTGGCCACAAGAGGACATAGGTTTAAGGTGCTGGGGAGTAGGTATAGAGGAGATGTCAGGGGTAAGTTTTTTACTCAGAGAGTGGTGAGTGCGTGGAATGGGCTGCCGGCAACGGTGGTGGAGGCGGATACGATAGGCTCTTTTAAGAGACTGTTAGATAGGTACATGGAGCTTAGAAAAATAGAGGGCTATGGGTAAGCCTAGTAATTTCTAGGGTAGGGACATGTTCGGCACAGCTTTGTGGGCCGAAGGGCCTGAATTTTGCTGTAGTTTTTCTATGTTTCTATGTTTCTAGCTACAGGGAAGTGCATTGCAGGTAGACAATAAGGTGCAAGGTCAAACAAGGTAGATTGTGAGGTCAAGAATCCACCTTATCGTATAAGGGAACTGTTCAATAGTCTTATCATCATGGGATAGAAACTGTCCTTGAGCCTGGTGCTATGTGCCCTCAGGCTCCTGTATCTTCTGCCTGATGGGAGAGGGAAGAAGAGAGAATGATTTTGGAGAGATGCAGAGTTGATCGTCCTGGTGTTCTGGTGTATCTTTATCCATCAGCCAACATCACTGGCACTGATGATGATTGTTCATCTCATGAGGCATCTTGCAATTAAGTCTGGGAAAATGTTGCATAAGAATTTCATAAGATAAAGAAAGGCATTCAAGAATGTCAGGGTGCAAATATTTTGGTTAACATCTTAGCGAAATCAGTTGGACTGCATTCTACCCAGCTCTGTACTGCCATCCCCAGGGAATGCACAAGATTTATTAGAATCAGTTATAGAGTCAGGCAGCGCAGAAACAGGCCATTGGGTCCCCCTTATCCATGCTGACTGTCAAGTATCCATTGATACTAATCCAATTTACCAGCATTTGATTCTTAGCCTTAGTGTAGGGGCAGGCACAGTAGTGTAGGGGGCAGGCACGGTAGCATAACGGTTAGCGTAACGTTTTTACAGTGCCAGCGACCTGGGTTCGATTCCGGCCACTGTCTGTAAGGAGTTTGTACGTCCTCTCCATGTCTGCATGCTCCGGTTTCCTCCCACATTCCAAAGACGTATGGGTTAGGAAGTTGTGGGCATGCTATGTTGGCACCGGAAGCGTGGCGACTCTTGCAGGCTGCCCCCAGAACACTCTACACAAAGATGCATTTCACTGTGTGTTTCGATGTACATGTCTTATCTTATCTCTTATCTTACTATGACTCAGCAATTCAAGTGCTCATCTTGATAATTCTTAAATGTCTGTGAGTCTCTGCCTCCATTATGTACTCAAGGAGTGCATTCCAGATTCCACCCAACTTCTGGGTGAAGGAGTTTCTCCTCAGATCCCCTCTAAACCTTTCACCCCCTTACCCTAAACTAATGCCCTCTAGTCTTAGACAGCTCTACTATAGGGAAAAGTTTCCTGCTGTCCACCATATTTATGCCCTTCATAATTTTGAATACCCCTGTTAGGGTCCCCCTCCACTCCGAGGAAAACAACCCCAGCCTAAAAGTCTCTCCTCTTAACTGAAAAGTTCCAAGCCAGGCATTATGCTGGTGAATTTCCTCTGCACCTGTTCCTGTGTAATCACTTACTTCCTTCAGTCGGGTAACTGGAACTGCATACAGTTCAGCTGTGGTCTAACCACAGTTTATAAATTTGTACCATAACTTTCCTTCACTTATTCTGTACCCTGATTCTTGAGGATTAGTGTCTTGTATGCCTTCTTGCTGGTTTCAGAAGGCACCGTTTATTAATGCTTTGGCCTGATATATGGGCACATGTCCATAACATCATTTTCACTTTTTACTGATGATTATTGGGGTGTGCCAGTGCCCCTGGCTGTCCACTGACAACTGGATTTAGCATTCTGCTACACTAAGGGGGCTACCATTTAACTTTTGATTAAGACGATTCTGTGGAGAATGTGAGGCCATCGTTTGACCTCATAGCACTGAGTGGATAAATCAAACTGCCAGGCCCAGGTAGGCGGGCACTGCAGGCGATTGTGCACACATCTGGTCTGGGACACCAGCAGACATTGTTGTTGGGAGCAACTGAAAATCATCTGGTTGCCTGCGACTTTGATCTTTATCTTCTTTCCCCTGGGGTCTTTGGATTAGATAGCACAAACACATGAATATCCATTCAGGAGCAGCAAAGACTGAGTGCACCCAATCTTCCTTTCACAGAATATTCAGTCCATCATGCCTGAGCCAGCTCTGAGGGAGAGATGGTCAATTACTGGTATTGGTATTGGTATTGGTTTATTAGTGTCACTTGTACCGAGGTACAGTGAAAAACTTGTCTTGCATACCATTCATACAGATCAATTCATTATACAGTGCGTTGAGGTAGTACAAGGTAAGAACAATAACAGAATACAGAGTAAAGTGTCACAGCTACAGGGTAGTGGATTGCAGGTAGACAATAAGGTGCAAGGTCATAACAGGGTAGATTGTGAGGTCAAGAGTCCATCTCATCGTATAAGGGAACCGTTCAATAGTCTTATCACCGTAGTCTCATTAACCCTTTATTCATGAATACTTGAAATATATCTTATTTTCTTTTGAAATGTTGCAGCTGTTCCTACCAGCCCTTGAGGCAGTTTGTTCGTTATAACATCCTAATTTGCAAAACAATTGCTCCACATCTCCCCATTTGTTCCTGTGCCAATTACTTTATATCTGTGTCCTCTGGTTACTGATCTTTCTGCCAAGTGGAACCTTCGCCACTGGCATTCAAAGTGGATGAAAATCTGGCATCCATCACCAGATCCATGGGCTCCAGCAACAGGATAAGCCCAGCCTTAGAAGTCAGAAGATCTACACACCCTGTCCCCCACCAACCCAACCTCACTAAGTCCGAGCAAACTATTCAACTGTAGAAGGCATTACAAGCACCCTAGAGCTTAATCTCACACAACACCCAAAGCTTTCAGGCAGATGCTGAACCGGCAGTGTATAGGGCATGACAAGGACCTGGCTTAAAGCAATCATACTCTAGCCCAGGATAGCCTAGGATAACTTCACCCAATTCCTGCCCCAACTGATCCCAGCTGAATTGACCTAGGCCTGGTTTAAAAACATCAGTTCAGTATCGGACTGGTTGCTGTGTTTCCTCCCTACGGGTAGTGCTGGTATCAGTGTTCCGGAGATAGATCCATTCCAGCCAAGACTCAGATTTGAAGTGTTCCAGCCAGAGATTCTGAGCAAGACAGTTAAACTGCCAGTCAGCCAGGAGTGAACATCAAAAACTGGTAGATTACCTGAACTAATATTTGATATTATTGTGGATGGAATTTGATAGTTGTTTATCACTGTATTCATTGTATCATTATCAATGTTTAATGTGGCTCATTTACTTAGCTGTAGAACATTGGCTACGTCTGCGGCTCACCTGGGGGTTTGTAATGGTGCAATGTCTGTGTTCACTGAAATAGCAATTCAGAGGTCTGGACTACTAATGGAGAGAAATCAGTTTGTAATCCCAGTTTGAAAATCCGGCATCCCGTAGTGAAGATAAATCTTGGTCTACTTATCCTAAAGATCAAACTGGTTCATTGATCAATACAGAAAAAGTGCTGGAGGAACTCAGCAGGTCAGGCAGCATCCATGGAGGGAAATAAACAGTCGACGCTTTGGGCCGAGACCCTTCATCAGGTTCGTTGATGCTTTCTGGGGAGGAAGTGAACACGTTTCAAAACCTGAGTGCAACAGTAAAGGTCACGATACAACCATAGGTAGGGTGCCAACATCAGTTCAATCTTACACCTGCCATTGCAAGCTCCAATAGGGCGCGACGCTGTTGAACCAAAGTTTGACACTTTCCCTTGCATGTTGCAGAGCCTGTTACTGTCCAGGACCGGGCATGGGTACAGGAGCTGGATGGGGAGGGAGGGCTGCCTCTCAACAAGGCCTGGTGAGAGGGAAAGAGTAGTGGATCAGGCTGGCAATCAGAGGATCAGGGTCTAGAGGTGAGGAGGAAGGAAATGGTGCATCCATTTGGAGTCAAAAGGAACTCAAAGGATTTGGACCTCAGAGGACAAAGTAATAGAGGATGGTAGGGGACACTTTGGTCATCAGGGTATCAGGCAATTAAGGGTTTAGTGCTTGGACCAATCGGATGAAATTGGTAGAGGGATGGAGGAGTCTGATAATGTGGTGAAAAGGTCTTCAAGATAAGTATGAGTCTTAGAGAAACAAAGGACTGCAGATGCTGGAATCTAGATGAAAAACACTGTGATGCTGGAGGAAATCAGCAGGCCAGGCAGCATCCGTGGAGAAAAGCAGGCGGTCAATGCTTTGGGTCAGGACCCTTCTTCAGGACTGAAGATAGGAAAAGGGGAAGCCCAATATATAGGAGGGAAAAGCAGAGCAGTGATAGGTGGACAAAAGAGGGGAGGTGGGGTGGGCACAGGGTGGTGATACGTAGATGCAGGTAAGAAACAGTGATAGGCAGGTGTGGGGTAGGAGGGGAGAGCAGATCCACCGGGGGATGGGTCAGAGGTAAGGAGAGAAAGGAAAAAAAGGTAGAAAAAAGAGGCTAGGAAAGGGAAGGTGCATGGTGGGGGTGGGGGGCTGTTTGTGGGAAAGTGGGAGAATTCAATGTCCATGCTGTCAGGTTGCAAGGTTCCAAGATGGAAAGTGAGGTGCTGTTCCTCCAGTTTGAGCTTGGAATTCTCCTGACAGTGGAGGAGGCTGAGGACTGTCATATCAGTGACAGTGTGGGAGGGGGAGTTGAAGTGACTGGCAACGGGGAGATGCAGATCGCGGTTACGGACGGAGCGCAGGTGTTCTGCGACATGGTCACCTAGTCTGCGTTTGGTCTCGCCAATGTTATGGAGGCCACACTTGGAGCACCGAATGCAGTAGATGAATGAAGTATGAGTCTTACCTCAATCCAGAACTGTGCACATCTTGGCTGCCCCAGGAGTTGCCAACAGTAGTTGTTCCCAGTACAATGGAGAGTTGCACGGGGAATGACATCACTTGATGTGCATCTGGCACCAAAGTTGCATCATTCTCGCAGGCTTGACTCATGATGTAAAGAAGGTGGTCAGATTTCCAGAGTGACACAAAACGAACTAGAAATGGTCAACGTTGTGTTTCACTCCAACCAAAGTGTATTTTCAATTACAGGGCATTGAAGTGAACAGTGCTGCATAAACAGATTTCTGGACACTCATCCTGTCCTGATCTGCCCCGGGTATGGCACCAGTACCTCCTCAATGTGATTGATTCTTAATTGCCCTCTGACATAGAGCGTGAGCAAACTAAATTCTCAGCCCATCAAGTGGGGAATAACTACAACATTAAACTTTATAATTGCATCCTGACGCGGGATCCCTGATCACCACCATACAAACCCACAGATTTTCTTCCTGTTGGATCAGGACTTGTAGTTGGGAGGCCAATGGGACTTTGCTGCTTGGTCTTCCTTCCTTCACCACCAATACTCCAGACCTATAGAGTCATAGAGTCATAGAGCACTACAGCACAGAGACAGGCCCTTCGGCCCATCTAGTCCATGCCGGCCTGGTTTTCTGTCTAGTGCCATCTACCTACACCCGAACCATAGCCGTCCATACCTCCCTCATACCTATCATGGGAATGTCTACATACTAATGAATATAGACAACCATCTCTTGCCCTGATTCAACAGAAAGCTTTGTTATGGAAAAAAAACTATTGCCATGAATTCTTTGTTACAAACGAAGAATGCATTTATATGCAACAAAGAATTTGCTGGAGGAACTCAAAAGGTCGAGCAGCATCTGTGGGAGGAAAGGAATTGATATGTTTTGGGTCAAAACCCTGCATTTATATAGTATATTTCACAATTTCATTTGTTCTTTACAACTGATGGAATTCTTTTGATGTGTACTCATCCATCATGGTTGCATCACAAAGTGCAAAATTTGCTGTTGTTGCTTCACACAACTATTTTGCCTCAGGCTAATTTCAGATTAATTTGGCAACATCAGTTGATGTACTGTTCACAACTGCCAGCAAGCATGACCAACATCTTCATTCCTTCCCACTGAATGCCAGTGACTAGTCTGTTCAATGACAACACCCTATAGTACTTTTCAAAAGTCAACCACTCAAGGACAACCATTGCTCAACATAAAATTCATCTAAGATGCCAGAGGAGACCAACTGCTTAATATAGGAAAACTTTGGAGGATTTCGGACATCCACACTTTCGATTGAACTTGACCTGTTAAAGTATGGGCTTGTAAACGAATGATTTGTGGCTTCTCTGCTCTGAAGTCCATTGTAATTAGGAGACACAAGAGACTGTTGATGCTGCAATCTGGAGCAAAAAAAACATCCTGATGCAGGAAACGTCAACCATCCCTTTGCCTCCACAGATGCTGTCTGGGTGCTCCGGTTTCCTCCCACATTCCAAACATGTACAGGTTAGGAGCTGTGGGCATGCTATGTTGGCGCCGGAAGAGTGGCGACACTTGCGGGCTGCACCCAGCACATTCTCAGTAACGCAGAAAGATGTATTTCACTGTGTGTTTCGATGTACATGTGACTAATAAATATCTATCTAAAAAATGGAGACACAAGGGAGACTGCAGATACTGGAAATCTGAAGAAACACACAAAGGTGCTGAAGGAACTCAGTGGGTCAGGCAGCATCTATGGAGGGAAATGGACAGTCAATGTTTCGGGTCGAGACCCTTCATCTGGACTGACAAGAAAGAGGAGAGATAACAAGGATAAAGAGGCGGGGAGAAGGGGTGGAGCGAGAGCGGGCAGGTAATAGGTGGATCCAGATGAGGGGGGTGAAAGGCAGATGAGGGAGGGGGTGAGAGTGGGAACAATGTCAGAAGCTGGGAGGTGATAGGTGGAAGTGACAAAGGGCTGAAGAAAATAGAATCTAATAGGAGAGGATGATGGAGCTTGGAATAAAGAGAGGGAGGTGCGGAAGGGAACCAGTGGAAGGAATGTGTGGGTGGTGGGCAGATGAAAAGGGTGGGGAGAGGAAAGAGATGGAGTGGGGGTTACTGTAACTGCCACCCTCCCCATCCATTTAGCCCTTTTTTTCTTTTCTCTCTCTTCCTGATCCAACTGGTTCCCATCACCCAGCATTAGCTTCTTGGGTTTCTTAAGCTCTATTTCACAACTAATGGTACTGCTCAGTGACAAATTTAACAGCCACCCCTGATACAACTGTCAGTTGGCATGAGTGCTCTGGAGTGCAGATGCACCGATCCTCATCCATCAATAAACTGACAGCCACACAATCTCCACTGGCCCAGTGTTTATCCACAGAATGTTTCATACCTCAACACTGGGTTCAGTGGCCTTCCCCTTCCTCCCCCATCACCGACTCCTTATGGTTTTAGAAAGCTTAACAACCAAAGGTTTGAAGTTATAAGATCTTTATTAGTCACATGTACATCGAAACACACAGTGAAATACATCTTTTGCGTAGTGATTTTGGGGGGCAGCCCGCAAGTGTCGCCATGCTTCCGGCGCCAACGTAGCGTGCCCATAACCTCCTAACCTGTACGTCTTTGGAATGTGGGAGGAAACCGGAGCACCCAGAAGAAACCCACACGGAGACAGGGAGAACGTACAAACTCCTTACAGACAGTGGCCGGATTTGAACCCTGGTCGCTGGCGCTGTAAAGCATTGTGCTAAGCACTATGCTACCGTGCTGTCCAATAGCACCATCTGTGACCTCTCAAGATGTCTTGCAGTCAGAGAAGTACCTTGAAAGTGCAGGGTACTGTTGAAATTGGTTTACTATTGTCGCTTATACCGAGGTACAGTGAAAAACTTGTCTTGCATACCCTTCATACAGATTAATTTATTACACAGTGCATTGAGGTAGTACAGAGTAAAACAATACATAATGCAGAGTAAAGTGTCACAGCTACAGAGAAGGTGCAGTGCAGGCAGACAATAAGGTGCAAGGTCATAACAAGGTAGATTGTGAGGTCAAGAGTCCATTTTATTGTACTAGGGAACTGTTCAATCGTCTTATAATTGCGGGATAGAAGCTGTCCTTGAGTCTGGTGGTACACGCTTTCAGGCTTTTATATCTTCTGCCTGAGGAGAGAGGGAAGAAGAGAAAATGTCCCAGGTGGGTGGGGTCTTTGATTATGCTGGCTGCTTTATTGAGGCAGCAAGAAGTATAGACAGAGTCCATGGAGCGGAAGTTGGTTTCCATGATGTGCTGAGCTGTGTCCATAATTCTCAGCCATTTCTTGTGGTCCCAGGCAGAGCAGTTGCCAGACCAAGCCATGATGCATCCAGATAGGATGCTTTCTATGGTGCATCAATAAGAGTTGGTGAGTGTCAAAGGGGACGTACCAAATTTCTTTAGCCTCCTGAAGAAGTAGAGGCGCTGGTGAGCTTTCTTGGCTGTGGTGTCTATGTGGTTGGAACAGGACAGGCTATTGGTGATGTTCACTCCAAGGAACTTGAAGCTCTCAACCCTCTTGACCTCAGCACCATTGATGTAGACAGGTGCATGTACTCCGCCCCCTTTCCTGAAGTCAATGACCAGCTCTTTTGTTTTGCTGACACTGAGGGAAAGGTTGTTGTCATGACACCACGTCACTAAACTCTGACTCCTACTGTTAAAATACAGGAAACACCACAGCCAATTTGTGCACAGCAAGCTTCCAGAAGCCCTAGTTTGATAATCACCAGATAATCTGTTTTTTAGTGAGACCAACGGAAGGATAAATATTGACTGTGGCGCCCAGGAGAACTCTGCGGCTCTTCCCATGCGATCTTTCTAATTCATCTGAGGAAATAACTTAATAAGCAGGCTAGTTGATTGGCTCACTGGGAGTTGAGCATTCAGTCCTAGTGCCTCATTTCACACTGGAAACACATTGACCACCAATGGCCCATGCCCTAAACCCTAGTCATTAGAACCAGATAGACTCTACCTCTCCCCTCACCATTCCTTGTCCTCCAAGGACATGAGCACCGATGACATGAAACAATGTTCTTAGAAGTATTCATGCATAAAAATAATACTTCTCAGTTGTTGTCACTAAATTATCAACCTCTAACTAAAAGGCAAATGGTCCATTTGCAGCTAAACAAGGATCAAAGCAACTTGCTTAATGCTGTTGCTGTTTTTATTCTTGCACCCATACACAGATGTTGCACACTCCCTGGTGCATTTGCCCTGGGCATTGGATAAACATGTTTGTTCAGAATTAGTGTGAGTACTGAATCAGTTGCATTACAATCATTTCTGGGTATTGCCCAACTTCTCCTCCATCCCACCACTTTCATCACCTCAACTCCTCATGCATATTTGGAAAGGACATTGACATTCAGGGTGGGGAAACTGAAGAGAATGAATGGTTTGTGTTAAAATTTTCTTTCACTGCACAGCATCATAATCACACCCACACAGAGCACCCATTTGAAGTTTCAAAATGCATCTGATATTTATGGATTAGTTGTAATCCATCAAGAAGTCATTTGCATAGAATTTGTTCATCAGATCTAAACAAAATTGGCCACCCATTTTACATTTGGCATGGACAGGGTGGGCTGAAGTTTCTGTGCACTCTGGCTCTCTGACCCCATTCCTAGTAGAAGTAATTGAACTGAATGTTTGAAGAGGAGTGAAGCAGACATGGTAGTGTAGCGGTTAGTGTAACGTTGTTACAGTGCCGGCGACCCGGGTTCAATTCCGGCCGCTGTCTGTAAGGAGTTTGTATGTTCTCCCCATGTAACTGCGTGGGTTTCCTCCAGGTGCTCCGGTTTCTTCCCACATTCCAAAGACGTACGGTTTAGGAAGTTGTGGGCATGCTATGTTGGCGCCGGAAGCGTGGCGACACTTGATGGCTGTCCCCAGAACACTCTAAAGATGCATTTCACTGTGTGTTTTGATGTACATGTGACTAATAAAGGTATCCTGTCTTATCTTATCTTATCTTACATCAGCTGTCCCAATACCTGTTTAAGGCTGGGAAACCAGGATAGAATTTTTATCCCAATGTTAACAGGATGGAGGAAAAAAGGAAAAAGTGGGTGGAAATTGGTGTGGAAAGGATGAAGGTAATTGCAGAGATGAATGACCAGAGGCTCACGTATAATGGAATTGGAGCAATCAATTGTCAAAGCTGAAAAGAGAGTAGGAAGGTACTAAAGAGGGAAGGCTACAGGGCATGAAGCCGATATACTCTACAATACGAACCTCACCCTACATGCTGAAAGTTATCTTTTGCTAATTCAAGCTCCCAGTGATGAGCCCTGTTCGCAATGAAGCATGGGCTGAAAAATCATGATCAAGGGCCACTGCATTTTGGTGAGGTTTTCCCAGTGAAAGCACAGGATCACAGGATTTCCTACTCAATCTCCTAAGAAATGTTCTTCTTCTCTTGAGAGAAGAAAAAGAGATCAAGCAAAAGATGGAAGTATAGGTTTAATGTGAACTCCAAAGTTATTATGGAATCCTGCTGAGGTACTGATATCTAATCATATTGTCATAGCTTCAGTAGGACAGGACCATTAGCATATTTAGCTGCCTTTGTTCCTCAACATGTAATTTTTAGTCCAACTTACGACCTGTGATAATTTCCCTGGAATTGGGGACTCTTTTGGCCTCTTCCTGTGGTAACAACTGGGTTGTGATCATTTAATGTCCATAATAACTGATTGTAACATAAAACGCTTTAGGAATTCTGATAAAACAAGCTCATCTGGCACTGCTTCTCACCAACTTTCCTGATCTTCCAGCTGAGGATGAATGAATTACCACTAGTTCCAGGAACATTCCCGCCAGGCCTCGAGCATCTTCTGCAGGTTGTATAGGCACTTAAATAATTGCTTATTTTAATTTTGCCATTGGTCCCACAGGCTGATAGCGGATTGACCTTCCGTTACACAATGCTCCTCAATTTCCTTCAATAGAAAGGAAACTGAGGCAGGTAAATGCTGACTATTTGGTTATAATTTGGTTAGGTTGATAGATTAATTGACCACTGTAAATTGTCTGTACTGTGTAGGTGCATGTTGGAATCTGGGGGAAATTAATGGGAATGTGAGGAGAATGGGCTACAGGGAAAATTAGTGGAGGGATTAGATTGCTCTGCGAGCTGGCATGGACTCAATGGGCTGAAAGGCCTCCTACAGTTTAGGAAATATTGAAAAAATAACAAAGTACACAAAATGTTAATCTTATTATCCAAATCAAATGCATAAACTCAATGGTTAAATATCAGGTAGCCTAATTGTTCAGAATGTTGCACAACACCTTACTGAATTCTATCAATCCAGGGTACAGAATACAAATACCATAGGCAATTGAGGTACATCATGAGGGCCTAAGCTTAATGAAGATCATACTTTGAGCAAGAAACTATACCTATTCATGGCAGAAGCACAGGGAGACCAAATGCACGTGGATCTGTAGAAGGCATAAATGTTGTGATGACAACAAACAGGGCCATAAAGCCACAAGTTTAGCACTGAGAACTAACTCTGTTAATTGGACTTCCGGGTCATAATTGGCACCAAAAAACCTTACTCCTCTTTACTCCAACATTAGACTCTGATCCTTTATTCAGGATGGGCTCACACAGATTGGGCAAGGTTTACTGAAAGCCAATGCAGGTAATTTTTCTAAAACTCATAGGCAGACTGATTGTATTTCTAAATACATTGAATTTTGCAGATTTGTAAATATGCACTAAACCTGTGGGAGTGGTGGGAGGACATCCTCATCAATTAAACTCAACGGACCAAAGCCAGAGGCTGCAGAGTTGCTGTGCTTGAACCAATAGTCCCCTCGAAAACTGTCCCACAAAATAGGCAGTAGATCGGGGCTGGAATCAGTCCTCTGATCCACCAGGAGAGGAGGAAAATGGAAAGGGCTTGAGTATGATTACTGATGAACTGTTGACAGCCTTCAAGCTGATTAGGTGTATCTTTGATTCAATAAGAAGTAGGTCATTCATGCACTTTTTATTTGTTGTGGCCATTTTGGTATTTTAGCAGGAACTGTATGAAATTATACTTTTGTATAGATCAGTACACAACAGAAACGTTAGCCAAGAACTAAATGCTGTTCCCTATGATAGTGCGCATGGATGACATATAGAACATAGTACATAAAACAATACAGCACAGGAAAAGGCCATTCAGCCCACAATGTCTATTGCCAAACATGATGCCAATCCAAACTAATCCCATCTGTCTGCACATAATCTGTATCCCTCCATTCCTTGCCTGTTCAGGTCCCTCTTAAATATTGCTATTGTATTTACTTCCACTACTTCCCCTGGCATCGACTTCCAGGCACCTACCACTCTCTGTTAAAAACCTTGCCTCATAAATCTCCTTTAAAACTCCCCCCGCCCCCTCACAAAATATCACATTGAGTTTATGTCTACAAAGACTTTCGATGGATGAAACTTAGTCTCAAGAGGATCATCTGATAACATGGCCAAACAGTATGCTGAGGGCCTGGTGTTACATGCAAAATGTCTCTTTACCACAAACTACTGCTTGGAGTCAATGTGATGCAGCCAGTTCGATTATTCACCAACCATAGGGGCCTTGTGAAAGAGGACTGGAAGATATTATCCCCTGCCTTTAATGGATGCAGAGATGAGAGATATAAAGCACCATAGACTAGCAAAGTTAATTGGAAAAAAGACTGAGTGCAAAGTTTCAAGTTCTTCAGGCCCTATCCCACAAGAGTAAGAATCATGTTAATTTTGTATGCCGTATGCAAAGAACAGAGAACCAATTAAACTCTGGTGCTTTACAGATAGACAAGCTACTGATAATTCAGAAGTTGGAAGCAGCAGAAAGTAAGTGACTCTGGGGCAAAAGTTTTTGCACAAACCTGTCAGTTGTGATCCCCAGAGAGAGGAATTATTGGTGTAAGCCATTCCCTTTCTCAGCAACTTTCAGTCCTCTTTGTGGAATCATATCTCATCAAGTTCCACCTGCACAAAGTGATGGATTTGAATGTTTAATTATTGTTATCAATGTTTTTGCTGTAAAAAGTAGTACTTCCACACAAAATCTTTGTCCTCCCCTCTCTCTGGCCAAGGGTGGTGTGCATGAACATAAACAGCAATTGTTTGACCCCAGTCATGACAATGACGGTTTGACATCAATCGTGACCCAAATGATTGATGAGCCGATCACCGCTCTTCAACTATTGAGCAGGGGTTGGCATTATTAGTGGGCAGTAGGGCAAAAATGCCACCGGTTTTCTCATGTGCCACCTCCTTCATCCACTGACTCTGAGGTCTCTGTGATAGCTTTCTACAGCTTCCATTAAAGAGTGGCTAAATTAATAACTGGCCAGGAACATTCGAAGTCACTGCAGTACTTTCTCATGCACGAAATCTTAGATATTTCCAACAATACCGGGGAAAAGTGTACGCAAGGGGTGAGCTGGGCATTTGAGAAGAGCTGACAGGTCAATGGTGGTGTATTGATGGATGAATTGGTACTAATATTTCTAGTCTCAGAAAGGGAATATATCATCCAGTTTTTCCACTGAGAGACTTACCTTCAGACTTGTTGAATGGGGGGAGCAGGGGAGTTTCTGAATAGAGGGGTGGAAAACCACCAATAAACGTGAATTAATAAATCACCTCTTTCCAAAGTTGAGGAATGCAAGGGAAACGGATGAAAAGCATTTGCATGTTGTTATTGTTTGAGCAACAGCCTCAGGGAGCAAAACCAGAAACCCCACCTTCCTTTGTCATTCATGAACACATTCCTTGTGACTTGGAGACCATCCAACTCATGAAGGGGTTCCACACGCCATGTCCCTGCTGCAAAAGCCTGTGTTTCATCTGACACTGATAATCGTGGACATTGTATCCGTCTTTGTATATTTCAGTCATATATGGAATTGAGACCATCAACAGGTATGAGGTGACAAACAACATTGGCCAGCAGATCTACTTTGCCACTGAAAAGAGTAACTTATGCTTCAGATTCATCTGTGGGCAACAGCGTCCATTCAAAGTTTACGTTGCGGACAACATGGGCACTGAGGTAATGTGCTTCAAACGCCCTTTGCAATGTTCCTGCTGCTGCTCTCCATGCTGCTTGCAGAAGGTTAGTGACTGATTGAAATGATTTTTGTGGTTTGCCTATTTTTCTTACATTCTACTCCACGTGTTAGGGTGTACCATTGATCTCCTTTTTGCATCAACACCCTGAAGCCCCTTCCCACCCACTGCCTGGACAGATTCCTTTGTCATTGTGCTCAGCTGTGTCTCACTCCCAGCTGCAAGTGGTTCAAACCCCGCTTTAGAGCTGAGAATAAGATGGAGGTTGGCTGACCATTAGAGTGGTGATTATTAAGGATGCAATGTTTCAGATAAAATATTAAACCAAAGTCCTGGCTGTTCTCTCAAAAGTCCCACACGACAGATTCCCTGAGCCAATACTTCTTCTCAACCAACATCTCAGTGGCAGCGTAGTGGCACAGCAGGTAGTACTGCTGCATCACAAGTTCCGTTACCAGGGTTCAGTCCTGACCTCTGGTACTGTATGTGTTGGGAGTTCACGTATTCTCTCTGTGATCGCACGGGTTTACCCCAGGTGCTCCAGTTTCCTCCCACATCCCAAAGATGTGTAGTTTGATGCTACAGTAACTTATTGCTAGTGAAGTGGACGGTGGGAGAATCTGGGGGAGGGGCAGTTGATAGGCATCTGAGAGAGAAAGGTGAAGTAAGTGGTGGAATAGGAATGACGGGATATTCTGAGAGTCAGCAGAGGACAGAATGTCCCCTATTATGTTGTAAGAAAGTGTGGAGAAAAAAAACTAAAAATAAGCACACTGTAATCATCACCTTGTTGTTTGTGGGGAGCTACCTGTGAAAAATAGCTGTGGTACACTTTTGACATTACTCTAGTGACAACCTTCAGAGGTATTTCATTTGCTGTGAAACGTTTTGAGATAACCTGAAGTTGTGGAGGATGCTGTTTAAATCCAAGTTCCTTCTTTCAGACTTGACCTCCCTCAACACATTTCATGTGGTTTCCTCCCAATTCCTTTACTTAATACCTCATTTACCTCCATAATAGGTGTAGCTCTGATCCTTCTCTGACATAAATATTTACAGCAGATACAACTAGACAGTGGGCTTTTCCATCCTACCCACATCTTAAAGTCAATTATCTTATACTGCAGATGATATTTGCCTGGATTTCTTATTGTCAATGCATTTCCACATGTGCCTGTGGGATTTTGCAAAGTTATTTTTCATTTACTTGTGATCTAAAGTAAATTTTCCTTTTTGTGTAAAGCAAAAGGCCCTAAGTTGTACTAATAATAAATGGAATACTCACATTATCTGCTTTATTCTTCCACAGAAAATTATGAAACTATTTCCCTCCATTCACAAGTCAGCAGGGCCTAAATTTCCTGGGGCTGTGCTCAGCTCTGAAATGATGGTGGTCTGTCTGGGCTTCCCAACAGCTAACCAGGACCACTCCCAGACCAGTTCCAATATTACGTGAGGGAGCAATCAGAGGGGGAGGGGGAGGCAAGGGAAAGAGATGGGGTGGTGCCAAACTTGATGGATAGGGGTGAATCAATGAAAAGGCACTGTGGGTTCCACACAGAGTGATCCACCTTCCTTCTACATGGCAATTTTGAGGCAGGATGACTAAATTAGCCAATAAGATAAGATAAGGTATCTTTATTAGTCACATGTACATCGAAACACACAGTGAAATACATCTTTTGTGTAGAGTGTTCTGGGGGCAGCCCGCAAGTGTCGCCGTGCTTCCGGCACCAACATAGCATGCCCACAACTTCCTAACCTGTACATCTTTGGAACGTAGGAGGAAACCAGAGCACCCAGAGGAAACCCACACAGACATGGGGAGAACGTACAAACTCCTTACAGACAGCGGCCTGAATTGAACACACATCGCTGGTGCTGTAATAGCATTATGCTAACCGCTACACTACCGTGCTGGCCAGTAATAAGTGGCGGGTAATATCCCCTCTACAAAAGTGCTACTCAATGACCATCCTCCAATGAGCAAATCTAAATGCCTACCTTTAATATTCAATGCATTAGCATCAGAGAACCTCCCACCATCAATGCCCTCGGAGTCACCACAGAGCAGAAACTTAACTGCAGCAACCATGTAAATATCATGGCTACAAGAGCAGGTCAGAGGCTGGGTAACCTGTGGCATGCATCTCACCTGCCAACCGCCCAAAGCCTGTCCACCATCCACAACATACAAGTCCAGAGTGCAACAGATTCCACCTTCTTGGATGACTGCAACCCTAACATTCAAGAAGATCAGCACCATCTATTTAAAAAGAAACAGCCCACTTATCTGACCTCCCATTCACCACCCTAAACATTGCATCCCAGCACACAGGAGCTGCAGTATAGTTCATCTACAAAATGAAATGCAGTCACTTATGAATGCTAGTCTAACAGTGCCTTCCAAACCCTTTAAATTTGTTAAGCAGTAATTAAGACTAGTATGCCATTAAAAACATACTGATGCTTCATGCAAGAAATTTTAATGTTTTCAGGGTATTTTGCAAGTACCAATAGATTTCATCAGTTTATTACTCTTTGGAGATGATACTGTGGAAGGCTACTGTCACTCCTTGTACCTGAGAGATACAAGGAATCAGTGAGAGCAACACTGGTTATCTCTGTTGCACAGTAAATGTACATACTCCTGAAGTGGTTGTCAGATTAGAGACGTAGAGACAAAGAGGTATACAGCACGGAAACAGGTCCTTCAACCCAACTCGTCTACGCTGACCAAGATGTCCATTCGAGCGAGTCCCATTTACCTGTATTTGGCCCATATCCCTCTAAATCTTTTCTATCCAGGTACCTGTCTAAATATCTTTCAAACATTGTAAGTGTACGCACCTCTACAGCTTCCTCTGGCAGATTTGCGCTGTGGACATAGTGATAATTTTGTCTTAGTTATGACTGTAAGGGCACATGTGACTGTCCACTTACGAACGGGCCTCAGTGATGTAGTTTTGCTCTGAAGCAGCAGCTCCCATATTAATGCTCCACTTTTTCCATAATTTTGATCTATTTCATTTTCAGTTAGAAGTGCAAGCTCCAATCGGTGAACCAATAGGATACGTTATCCAAAAATGGCACCCATGTTTGCCAATGTTTGCTATTCAAAATAAAAACAAAGAAACTGTTCTGAGAATCAGTGGGCCATGTTGTTGTTGCCGCTGGTGTTGTGCTTATAACTTTAAGGTATGTCTTTCTAGAAATGCTAAGTGTTACAAATGACACAATGCATCATTTAAGCTAAAAATGCTCCCTGTGGCTTCATTTCCTTGTGGAATGCTCACTCTGCATCACTCTTCAGTTTTTCAAACAATAATGATGATTGGCAGGATGAATTTCCTCCATTTAGTTCCTATCTGAGGGTCATAGAGTAATACAGCACGGAGACAGGCCCTTTGGCCCAGCTGGTCCCTGCTGACCACAGCGCCCTCCCTGCTAGTCCCAGTTCAACTCATAACCCTCCAAGCCCTTCCACTCCATGTACCTATCCAAATGCCTCTTAAATGTTGCAATCGTACCCACCTCGACCACTTCCTCTGGCAGCTCATTTCAGATACTCACTACCCTCTGAGTAAAGAAATTACCTTTCAGGTCTCTTTTAAATCTCTCCCCTCTTATCTTGTATCTGTACCCTCTAGTTTTGGAGTCCCCAACCCTGGGGAAGAGACTATGACCATCCACCTTATCCCTACCCCTCATGATTTTATAAACCCCTCATTCTCCTACTCTCCAAGTAATAAAGATCCAGCTTGGCAAACCTCTTCCCTATAACTCAGTCCCTCTAGTCCAGGCAGCATAAATCTCTTCTGCACCCTCTCCAGCTTGGCAATGTCTTTCCTATAACAAGGTGACCAAAACTCTGCACAATACTCCAAGTGTGGCCTCACAAACGACTGAGATAACTGCAACATAATGTCCCTACTCCTAAACTCAATGCCCTGGTGTTTGCTTAATGTGGAGGAGAGAAGCAGTCCTTTTGTGCCTCGATTCTAATCAGGTGAATGACAGGTCAGTAACATTAACATTGAAAAAAATGATTAACTTGGATTTGGGCATGTGAAAAAGAATAGGTTACAGGAAAAATAAATGTCGGAATCAGATAGCTCTGAGAGCCAGCATAGACTCGATGGGCCAAAGGGTCAGCTTCCATGTCATAAGAAAATGTGAGAATGTGGGAAAATATTACATCTAACCTCGCACAAACTCAGCATATCCAGAATCACTTTACAACTAGTGTTGTACTATTGAAGTGTCATCATTGTCACGATGCTAGGAAACACAGCAGTGAATTTGCTCACACTAGTGATCCACAAACACCAATGAGATAAATGGGCACACATCAGCTGATTATAATGGCCAGCCTTTAGTCAAATCCTATTGCTAACATCCTAAGTAAGACACAGCATGAGCAGAGGAAGATCGTACAGCCAGGGTGTCCCCTGTTTACAGAATCAGAATCAGAATCTGGTTTATTGTCACATCGTGAAATGTGTTGTTTTGCGGCAGCAGTACAGTGCAAGGCATAAAAGTTACTATAAGTTACAAGAATAAATAAATAGTGCAAAAGAGGAATAACGAGGGAGTGTTCATGAGTTCTTGGACCATTCAGAAATCTGACGGCAGAGGGGATGAAGCTTCCTTGAATCATTAAGTTTGGGTCTTCAGGCTCCTGTACCTCCTCCCTGATTGTAGTAACGGGAAGAGGGCATGTCCTGGGTGGTGAGGGTACTTAATGATGGATGCTGCCTTCTTGAGGCACCACCTCTTGAAGATTTCCTCAATGGTGGGAGAGTTGTGCCCGTGATGGAGCTGGCTGAGTCTACAACCCTCTGCAGCCTCTATCAATCCAGAGCACTGGAATCTCCATACTGGGTGGCGATGCAACCAGTCCGAATGCCCTCCACCATACATCTGTAGAAATTTGCAAGAGTCTTTGGTGACATACCGAATCTCCTCAAACACCTAATGAAATAGAGCCACTGGCATGCCTTCTTCATGATTTCATCAATGTGTCGGGCCCAGGATAGATCCTCTGAGATGTTGACACCTAGGAACTTAAAGCTGCTCATCAGTTCCACTGTTGACCCTTCAATGAGAACTGGTGTGTGTCCTCCCAACTACACCTTCCTGAAGTCCACAATCAATTCCTTAGTCTTGCTGATGTTGAGTGCGAGCTTGTTGTTGTGACACCACTCAATCAGCTAATCTATCTCATTACTGTAAGCCTCGACATCGCCATCTGAGATTCTGTCAACAACAGTGGTGTCATCGGCGAAATGACAGATGGCGTTTAGAAACATAGAAACATAGAAAAACTACAGCAAAATTCAGGTCCTTCGGCCCACAAAGCTGTGCCAAACATGTCCCTACCCTAGAAATTACCAGGTTTACCCATAGCCCCCTATTTTTCTCAGCTCTATGTACCTATCCAACAGTCTCTTAAAAGACTATCGTATCCGCCTCCACCACCGTTGCCAGCAGCCCATTCCATGCACTCACCACTCTCTGAGTAAAAAACTTACCCCTGACATCTCCTCTATACCTGCTCCCCAGCACCTTAAACCTATGTCCTCTTGTGGCCACCATTTCAGCCCTGGGGAAAAGCCTCCGACCATCCACCCGATCAATGCCTCTCATCATCTTATATACCTCTGTCAGGTCCTCCCTCATCCTCTGTCGCTCCAAAGAGAAAAAGCCGAGTTCCCTCAACCTGCTTTCATAAGGCATGATCCGCATTCCAGGCAGCATCCTTGTAAGTCTCCTCTGCACCCTTTCTATGGCTTCCACATCCTTCCTGTAGTGAGGCGACCAGAACTGAGCACAGTACTCCAAGTGGGGTCTGACCAGGGTCCTATATAGCTGCAAAATTACCTCTCGATTTGAGCTGTAAAAAGTCATGAGTGTAAAGAGAATAGAGCAGTGGGCTAAGCACACATCCTCGAGGTGCACCTGTGTTGATTGTCAGCGAGAAGACGGTAATGAGGTCTAGGTTTTAAAGCTTGTTAACTAGTACTGAGGGGATCATGGTGTTGAATGTCAAGCTGTAATCAATAAACAGCAGCCTATAGACAAGTGGCTAGATCAGGTCTCAAACTGCATATGTTAAATAGAACCTCACCAAACCTGGCCAAGAGTCCTTGGCATCCCTCAAGGGCAGGTGAATTTTCCCACCTGTGAACTGCTGAAGCTTTCATTTACTCTGAGTTCAGAGGGTTAAAAACTCTCCAAACTACTTATGGGTTGAGGCAGAATACTGAGGTGATTAGAGGGTTTATATTATTACACACGTGACTTCTGAAGGCAAGTTACAGAACCAGGGATCACCAACATAGTGCAGCACTCTGTCTGTACTGCAGTAGGGTATTAACCCAGATTACATTTTCAAGTTTCTCAAGGAGGTTTTGAACCAATCAACAATGGGAAGGGTGTTACCTCCACTCAAAGCTGATATCTTCATCATCACTGGGACTCCACCAATCCTGGAACTCCCTGCCCATTGTGGAAGCACCCTCCCCTGAATCACTACAGTGGTCCAAGGAGGCAGTTCACCATCACCTTTTCAAGGGCAATCAGGGATGGAAAATAAATGGCTGGCCTTGACAACAATGCCTACATCCGGAAAAAGTCAATAAATAAAAATAAGACATCCACCCAGCGATATACTCAAAGTCAAAGTTGAGTTTATTGTCATATGCATAAGTACATGTAGGCAGAGGTGCAATGAAAAGCTTACTTGCAGCAGCATCACAGGCACATAGCATTAGGGACACAAAATTCACAAGAAAAACATAAATTAAACATAAATTATACCAAATTATACCAAGAAAGAACACAAGTAAACAACAATGACCATTCAGCACTCATTCAAGATCATGGCGGTTCTCAATATAACAAGAACTTTTCTTCATTTTCCATTTTTTCTCAATTGTCTTAAATCTTCCTGCACTCACATTGAACCTAATTAAAGTCACGCAATTCTTGATCATTTGCAAGGAAAGAGCTGAGACAGTTTCCATTGCTTTCCTCACCACTTAGTCTTCACAGTACCTCCTTCTACTGGGACTGTCATAAGTCCTTACAACGGGGTAGGGGAGGAAGGAGGTTCCCACTGCCATTCTCCTGGGTTCAGTCCAGAATTCAGAGGCATGCTTTCATCTCTATTAGCTGGGGTTGCCTTAAGAAAACTCTTAACCCAACTCTTGGGTTAAAGTCAAGTTTAAATACTCCCATTGAGCCTCTGGATACTCCATCAGACATGGGTACTTCTCTGTACACTAATCTTTATCCCATTCCACTCTCCACTCCCAAGACCAATGTGTTAAACCATCTGGCTCAGAGGCATCATGTGACCACTAAACCAAACTGCTTATTCCCCTCAGTCGGATGAACAGGGTAGATATCCCATTATTTGTGGGGGCTTGTTATCTTCTGAGTCACCTTGATGTTGACCAAATGGAAATGGCTGTGAAGCATTTTGATACCTCCAGAATATTTTACAAGTCACAGTTCCTTCCTCCTATCCCTCCTTCTTCCATTCACCCTTCCTCCATTCCTCCTTCCCTCCTCCTTCCCTTGCTCCTTTCCACCCTATTTTCCTTCCTTGATCTCTCCCTCCCTCCCTTCCTTCTTTCCGCCTTCCCTTCTTTCTGCCCTCATTCCCTGAAGTGGTATCGCCTGACATAACCAGTTTCAAGATCAGCTCTGGAATCAAATTAAACCCCATTCTGACCCTTGCTGTAAATAAAACAATTTCAAACATTCTATTGATCAAAATGAGGATTAAACTTCAACTAAGTACACCTGAAGCTCTCAGAGTTACCTTCTTCTGATGCAAATCATCCTGACCTGGATAAAAAACCAAACTGGGCTTGACTTGACCTGAACCCAAATGCTTTATTAGAAAAGATACTTGACCCTACCTGAATCCAACTCAGGTAGTCAGGAGCCATGGGGCTCATGTCTGGTAACTGGGCTCTACGCTGGTAGTGATTTTCCATCGTTACCCTTTCTACCATTTTATTACAGATAGAAGCTCTTCATTCAAGTGAAGAAATAGGAAAAATCACAAAGGTCTGGGGTGGACTCGTAGTTGAAGCTTTAACAGATGCTGATAACTTTGAGGTCAGCTTCCCAATGGATTTGGACGTTAGTATTAAAGCGGTCCTGCTGGGGGCCAGTATCTTAATTGTAAGTATAAAGGTATTCACACAACATGCTAGGGACATACGAGATTAATTGCAGAACAGGGAGGGTCTGAGTTACAAAGGAAGATCAAAGTAACTGAATCCAGAAGTGATTATCTAAGTGAATCCTCTCAAACTAACAAGATTGAGAGAAGATTTGTTAGAAGTATTCAAATTGTTTCTTTCTAAAATAAAGGGTTAAATGTAACTTTCTATTGATATTAACATTACAATACTACATAAGTTGAGCAATGGGTTCATACAAGCAGAGGATGAAAGAAATGATCAATTAGAATGTCTAGTGTGTTATTGTAAGCTGATCCTCATTGAACTGATTACAACAGGAAGAAGAAGCCTTTGAGGAGAGAGTGGAAGAACAGCACTGGTCTGGGGAGAAAAAAGAAAAAAGTGCACAACCCTTGAGAGGGATGGACACAAGGCACAGGGAAACCGGGAATTATATTCCAGCAGGAGTCAGTAACCTCAAAGGCTGTGAAATCCCAGGAATTATATCCCAACAGGAGTCAGTAACTTCAGAGTACGTGAAACCCCAAGGGTTGTAAAACAAAGCAAGTTATGTCTCAGCAGGAGTCAGTAACCTTAGGGTCTGGGAAACAATGAGGATGATATGCAAGCATGAGTCAGTAACCTCAGGACTGTGAATCAAGAGAACTATATTCTAGAACAAATCAATAACCTCAGGTGGAGTATGGAAAGAGAATACTTGTCTAGATGAATTGAAGTTGCAATGGGGAGTATCAATCCATCAATACTTCTGTTTTTTTTATTTTCGCTGGTATTGGTATTGGTATTGGTTTATTATTGTCACTTGTACCAAGGTACAGTGAAAAACTTGTCTTGCATACCGATCATACAGGTCAGTGCATTGAGGTAGTACAGGTAAAAACAATAACAGTACAGAGTAAAGTGTCACAGCTACAGAGAAAGTGCAGTGCAATAAGGTGCAAGGTCACAACAAGGTAGATTGTGAGATCAGAGTCCATCTCATCGTATAAGGGAACCATTCAATAGTCTTATCACAGTGGTGTAGAAGCTGTCCTTAAGTCTGGTGGTATGTGCCCTCAGGCTCCTGTATCTTCTACCTGATGGAAGAGGAGAGAAAAGAGAATGACCTGGGTGGGTAGGGTCTTTGATTATGCTGGCTGCTTCACCAAGGCAGCGAGAGGTAAAGACAGAGTCCAAGGAGGGGAGGCTGGTTTCCATGATGAGCTGGGCTGTGTCCACAACTCTCTGCAGTTTCTTGCGTTCCTGGACAGAGCAGTTAGTTTATTTTAATTGATTATGGCAAGGTAACAACTCCACTGTATTGGGCAGTATTTTCAGAACTGGAAATTGATAACCTGGAATAGAAATTCAATTCAGGCAGTGGTACAAAATGGGTACCATTGGATCAGCAACCTGAATTCAGCTCCATTATAAACAATCGACTGAATACTGGCCACAGGTTATAAGGGCTGCTGATCTGATAACAGCCAAGATGGCTTCCTACTTTCCCAGTTGACAACAAGTCCTCTCTGTTGTTTTACAACCTTGCTACTCACTCCAAAAGTGCTTAACTATTCATTCATCACTGAATAATGCTCTTTAATCTTTTGAGAATTAAATCCAATTCTACTAAGATTTAAAGGTCCACTTTGAATCAGAATTGAAACTAAACTTTTTCAATCACTTGACTCCAGTTTGCCCCACAGATGGACTTCTGATCCAAATCCTCCTAGTCACTACCTCCAAAGCATTCCCCGTTTCTGATGGCCCTCACTCAGCCCATCTGCCACTGAAGTCTTCGTTGGAAACTCCTTCACGTCCAAAACTGGCTATTCCAACTCCTTCAGTTTCAGTCACCCAGTAGGTCTGTGTCTGAAGCCCCCAGTGTCTAAGAATCAAAACCGTCATCCTAGTATACAAACTCCTTCATTGCCTGACAGTTTCTTCCTATATTTGACCTTCTTCTGATCTTGCCTTCAGGACTTGTACGTCACTAAAACTCTGGCCTCGTGCATCTCAGAATCCCTCTTCTCTGCCAATGTTGATTGTACCTTCATCCACCTCATATCCAAGCCCCCTCCTTTGATATCTTTGATCCCAAACCTGCTCCTCTTTAAGAACACTATTTAATACCTGCTTGTTTGACAAACATTTAATTCAATCTTCCTGTTCATGTGGTAGATGGGTAAAGTTTCTGTGTTAATTGTGTCATATAACAGGCTTTTCCTTCCATTAGCAGTGACAATGCTTCTAACGTGGTCCATCAGATGTACTTTACTGGTTCGCTATAAGGTAGTGAATGGTCCTTTAAAATGGATATCCTTATTTTTCTTTTATTAATGCAAATTCCTTAATTTTGTAGGATTTTATGTATTTTGAGAAAACAAGTAAGCAGCTGATTGAAGTGACAGATAGGAACCAATAATGGCTAACTAAGTAAGTACATTAACATGACACACAACATGATCAGTATTATGCCTCAGTAACTGGGGTACAATTGCAAACAAAAATCCTGTTGATTTTCTGTTTAAATTTACAGATATTTACATGCAAAGCTGTTTCCAGACTTATTTCCTACTACTTAGGGGCCTTCCTTTCCTGGAGGATGTTATTGATCAAAAAATAATTGGTTTAGCTTCGATACTGATTCAGGTAAAGTGCAATCATTTTTTAGATATGTGGGCGGGAGGAAACACTGGGGCAAGAAAGGACAGAGGGAGTGAAGAGTGGGTGTGGCAGGTCGGGGGAAATGGGAGGAATGTGGATGCAATGAACAGGCAACCCCTGCATTATGGGAAGAGTTGTGTTCTTAGAAGACTGTCCTTAGAGCAAATTTCTGTAACACGAAGCCATTTCATCTGCACATGTGTCAAGAAACATGAGTTGAAAGAAAATAAATGTTGTGTTTATTTATTTACTTCTTTCATGCAAATTCCATGAGAGCAAATTTTATTCTGTATCTCGAATTTTTTGGTCGTGATTTGTGAATTCTGTAAGACCATATTTTCCTTACCTGAACAGTCACAACACAGGCGTCACCTGTATGTCATTCAAAGTTCACAGACAAAAGCCCTTAACATTACATCTATTGATATTGCAACTCTATTTTTAAGTAAAATCAGGAAATGCTGTGCTTGCTTAATGTATCAGTCAGTGGAGAGAGAAACAGAGTTAATGTTTTAGGAAAATAACCTTTCAGTCAAACTGGACGTGGCGAGAATTTTTGAAGATTTTTATAAGCAGCAGTTAGCACGATGCTATTACAGCACCAGCGATCGGGGTTGGATTCCCGTCGCTACCTGTAAGGAGTTTGTACGTTCTCCCGTGTCTGTGTGGGTTTCCGCTGGGTACTCTCGTTTCCTCCCACATTCTAAAGACGTACTGGTAGGTTAATTTGGGGCTTAAAATGGGCAGCGCGGACTCGTTGGGCTGGAAGGGCCTGTTACCATGCTGTAAATAAAATTATAAATAAGGAGAGTGATGATACAAGGTTAAAGTATCCAGCAATGGATCAAGTAGAGACTCAAAGGAAGAATCTTGAGGAGGTAAAAATTGCAACAGCAGTACCAATGTCAAAACTTGTCTGAAAAAAAAATGGAAGCAGGAGTTCTGATTCAAATTTGTTGAACTCAGTGGAGACACAAGAGACTGCAGATGCTGGAATCTGGAGCAACAAACAATCTGCTGGAGGATCTGAGCGGGTCGAGCAGCATCTGTGGGGGGGGAAGGAACTGCTGACATTTCGGGTCAAAACCCTGCATCAAGTCCTACCCTGAAACATCGACAGTTCCTTTCCTCCCACAGATGCTGCTCGACCCACTGAGTTCCTCCAGCAGATTGCTTGTTGCATGTTAAACTCAGTAATGAGTTTGGTGAATGTATTCTTAATGAATTCTGTGAAATTCTTTGCTCTCCTATTTTAAACTTCTTGTTTGATCTTTTAGAAATTCTGGAAGAAGAAATTCCACATCCTGGAACCAAGAGAGTTGACATTTATGTCCCTTTTCATTGTCAAACTGTTAAAAATTATAAATTGCTGTGCAGTGGCTGATCATTGTTTAATTTTGCAGGCTGGAACTTATGCTTCTCTTGGGCTGATTGCATAGCTGCAGGGAAAATGATCTCTTTATTGGCAGACTTCCTTGGCTTAGGTTCCAAGCAACCAGACAGTAGAATGTGATAGAGCACTGCTCCCTCACATCTTGGCTTAAATTCTGGTTTAGAAAGTCAGCCCTCTGTGATGTACTTTAATGGACTACTTCCAGATAAGTCAATGCCCACCACACAGAAGGGACTTAATCAGTAATAATCTGAGTTTTAAGTTAGACTTCAGCCAAAAGGTTATTGGATTTGCTGGTAGAAGGAAAAAAAATCCCTGTTGGTTTCATTTGTGACTGAAATATATATACAGTTGTGCTGAGAGAGTTTACTCCAGCTGTTGGGCTGTTGCTCACCCAGATGGAGCTGCCTGATTCTCAAGCTGTGTGTAAGAAATGGGATTTGCTACTCTCCAAAGTATTCCTACCTTACCATCAATGGATGTCAAAGACAAACCAATAATTTATCAGCCAAAAGACTCAAAGCAAAGGCAGGTCAATAATTAGTAGAAAAAAAATGAAAACACAAAACAAAAAGATTTTTGCAGCTGAAAATAGTAGATTAAACAATTATATAAGAGGTTTTTGTTAAGATCTGATGAGGAGTGTGAACATGAGCTGCCACATGGAGTTTTGAACTGGCAGCACTGGACAGACAAGTTACTCTCACTCTCAGATGCAAGAGATACACTGGGAGGAAAGGGCTGCTGAGGCCAGTGAGAGAACCAGCAATACATGCCAGCTTATTATCAACAACATTCACCTGATGAATGTTTGCAGGCTAAAAGTAACATGTGATGTTTTTACGACTGAACTTAATGGAGAAGTTTACGAAAGTGTCTTGTTTGTTTTACCACCTTAAAATAATTTCAATAGTAATGTGATGGTTCTGGCGTAAACATGTGCCAGTATTGCTTAACAGTGAAAGCTAAACTCACTGTTCCCAATTACTGCTGGATTTGTTTTATTCTGAATCCAGTCCTGTGACTTAATAATGTTAGATTGGAATGTTAGGAGGTTAATTCATTACAAATCACAGCTCTAACTAACCTGGATGGTCCCATCTGTACTTTAAGAACTACCCCACTGATGTAACTTACTGTCTTAAAAGGGAATGCTGATTTTAGTTAATATGTTCATCAGAGCAAATAAAATAAAACCTGTTACCACCTGCCTATGGTAAGAAATTATTTATTGTTGATTTTGAAGCTTTCTTCATTAAATAAATGACAAAGGCTCCAGGTGAAATGATTTTTATATTACACTTAATTTGTGGATGCCCAGCTTTGCTGGATGATTATGTTACTCTCTGCTGGTTGTGTGGGAGTGTCTGATGACTTCTGCAGGATTCTGCTGGGATGACCACAAACCATGTGGGAACGGGACACACCGCATTCTGGACAGAGGCTGTTTTCCTGTGGGTTTGATGGGGGAGTGAACTTTCTATCACCACTGATCCAGTTCTTGTTCTCAAGGGGCTGGCCTGTATTCTGCTGCTCATTATTGTGCCAACAGCTCCATGGGATTCAGCCTGGAGGCTGGGTATCAAGTGATGTCAGGCTGCTCTGTCCTGAGGTGTGTAGGAGAAACAACAAGAGGTAGGGGGAGGACTTGGGGTCTGGATTTCCAACAATGTTTTGAGGATTAATGTTGCTTCCTTGGGACCAATGGCCTTGCGTTTGTGCAGGAGGCCTTGAAGCAGCTCCCTGGCATCTGGCTGGGTTTGCCATGTGTGGGGAAGATGGGTATCTGAAATAAATGTGTAACAATGCAGATGCCACAAAGTCCAATGTAAATTTGGTGGCCTTTCGCTGGATCCAATCAGTCCATTATTGGAGGTGACCATCATACACCATACAAGTGGTGCCAATGGGCCTTTGGAATTACAACATTGATCTATTTGATGTCTCAGCTGGAAGGAACTAGCCAAAATGACCCATTCACATCCTCTATGGCTTTGTGACTGCATCCATTTGAGGTAATTATTCTCACCAACAGTGCCAATTGCGGTCTGGCAATTGACCTCAGCATCCTGGATTACAGGTGGGAACATGAATCGGCTCAGGACCCTCCTGCTGCTCACTATCCAGAATTCCCCGATAAATTTGCCAACGACACCACTGTTGTTAACAGAATCTAAGATGGCGACGAGGAGGCGTACAGGAGTGAGGTAGATCGGCTGGTTGAGTGGTGTCACAACAACAACCTCGCACTCAACATCAGCAAGACCAAGGAATTGATTGTGGACTTCAGGAAGAGAAGTCAGGAGAACACACACCAGTCCTCATTGAGGGTTGGAAAAGGGGAGCAGCTTCAAGTTCCTGAGCGTCAACATCTCAGAGGATCTATCTTGGGCCCAACATATTGATGCAATTGTAGTGGTTGCTACCGCGGAATGAACACAAGACACTAGTCGTAGAGTTTCAGAACAGAACTGGTTTATTTTCCCGCCTTGCGTGGTCCTTTTAAGAGAGCCTGTTCCTGCCCACTCAAAATGGCAATGACGTATACACCACGTCATCAAACCTTTCCCGCGCGCGGGTTCTCCCTGTCGCTCGGGGAAGACGAAGGCCCACCGCCATCTTGGGCCTCACCGCTTCAACAACGCACAACCCGACCGCTGACCCGGTTCGCCTGACCGGACGGTGAGTCGCTACACAACCCCCCTCCCCCCCCGAACCGGCGATACGGTCCCCAAGGTCCGCGGGTTGTGTTAGCCGCTGCTTAGGAGGTCGGCCTCTGCATCACGGTGCTGGAACCTCGACTGGTTGTTGTAGATCTAAATGGGCTGGTTTGAGGCGGTCCGTCGTGAAGAGCTGCTCCTTGCCCCCAATGTCCAAAGTAAAGGTGAACCCATTATTCCTGATGACTCGGAACAGCCCCTCATATGGTTGTTGCAACGGTGCCCGAGGTGTGCCCCTGCGAGCGAAAACAAACCTACAGTCTCGTAGTTCTTTGGGCTTACAGGACAGGGCTTGACCGTGCCGCGAAGTGGGAATTGGGGCCAAGTTGCCGAGCCTCTCGCGCAGTCTTTACAGGACTCCCCTTGGTCCCGAAGGGAGGGTATGAAATTCCCTGGGACGACCAGGGGCACTCCGTACACGAGTTCAGCTGACGAAGCGTGGAGGTCTTCTTTGGGGGCAGTGCGTATGCTGAGCAGGACCCAAGGCAGTTTGTCGACCCAGTTAGGACCCTGCAGGCAGGCCATCAGGGTGGATTTTAGATGGCAGTGGAAACATTCCACTAACCCGTTTGATTGAGGGTGGTAGGCTGTGGTGGTGTGCAGCTGCGTCCCCAGCATGTTTGCTAATGCAGACCAGAGGCCGGAGGTAAATTGGATGCCTCTGTCTGAAGTGATGTGGGCTGGAACACCAAAACGTGAGATCCAAGTTGTGAGCAGCGCCCAGGCACAGGAATCAGTCGTGACGTCAGATAGAGGGGTTGCCTCTGGCCACCTCGTAAACCGGTCAACGATGGTAAGCAGGTACCGGGCCCCTCTTGAAACCGGCAGAGGGCCTACAAGGTCGACGTGGATGTGGTCGAACCTTCTACGGGTAGGCTTGAACTGTTGTGGCGGGACCTTGGTGTGTCGTTGGATTTTCGATGTCTGGCAGTGTGGACAAGTCCTGGCCCACTCCATGACCTGTTTGCACAGGCCATGCCAGATGAACTTGCTGGCGACCAGTCGAACAGTTGATCTGATGGACAGGTGCGCCAACCCATGCATCGAATCGAAAACGTGTTTCCGCCAGACTGCAGGAACTGTAGGGCGGGGTTAACCTCTTGCGATGTCGCAAAGGAGGGTCTGCTGACCTGGACCGACCAAGAAATCTTGGAGCTGCAGGCCCGAGATTGCGGTTTTGTAGCTGGGCAGCTCGTCATCGGCTTGCTGTGCGTCAGCTAGGGCCTTGTAGTCAATACCCAGGGACAGGCTGTGGATGGTTGGTCTGGAAAGTGCGTCAGCAACGACATTGTCCTTCCCGGAGACATGTTGGACATCCGTTGTGAATTCGGAAATGTAGGACAAATGTCTCTGCTGATGAGCTGACCAGGGATCAGAGGCTTTGGAGAAGGCGAAGGACAAAGGCTTATGGTCAGTGAAGGCGGTGAAAGGCCTGCCTTCCAAAAAGTACCGGAAATGCCGGACTGCCAGGTACAGCGCTAGAAGTTCCCGATCAAAAGTGCTGTATTTCAGTTCAGGTGGTCTAAGGTGCTTGCTGAAAAATGCCAAGGGTTACCAACGGCCTTCGATTAGTTGTTCCAGTACTCCACCAACCGCTGTGTTGGATGCGTCCACCGTGAGGGCAGTTGGGACGTCTGTCCTAGGGTGTACAAGCATCGTGGCGTTTGCCAGGGCGTCCTTGGCCTTAAAGGCAGCCACAGCCTCGTCGTTCCAGGTGATGTCCTTGCCCTTACCAGCCATCAGCGTGAACAAAGGGCGCAGGATATGGGCTGCTGCAGGGATGAACCGATGGTAAAAGTTGACCATCCCAAGGAATTCCTGTAGGCCTTTGACCATGTTGGGGCGGGCAAAATGGCGGATAGCGTCCACCTTGGCAGGTAGGGGTGTTGCTCCATCGCTGGTGATTCTGTGGCCGAGGAAATCCATAGAGTCAAGCCCGAATTGGCACTTGGCCAGGTTGACCGTGAGGCCGAAATCACGGAGACGAGAATACAGTTGGCGGAGGTAGGAAAGGTGTTCTTGGTGGTGATGGCTGGCGATTAGTATGTCATCTAAGTAAATGAACACAAAGTCCAGGTCTCGGCCTACCACGTCCATCAGCCGCTGGAAGGTCTGCGCGGCGTTCTTAACGCCAAACGGCATTCGAAGGAACTTGAAGAGGCCGAATGGGGTGATAATCACAGTTTTGGGGACGTCATCCGGGTGGACCAGGATTTGGTGGTATCCCCGAACGAGATCCACCTTGGAGAAGATGCGGGCCCCATGTAGGTTGGCTGCGAAGTCTTGGATGTGAGGGATGGGGTAGCGGTCTGGGGTGGTGGCGTCATTCAGCTTGCGATAGTCGCCGCAGGGCCTCCACCCGCCAGTGGCTTTGGGGACCATGTGCAGGGGGGATGCCCAGGGGCTGTCTCACCTGCGAACAATCCCCAGCTCCTCCATGCAACGGAACTCTTCCTTTGCCAGGCGGAGCTTGTCTGGAGGTAGTCGTCGTGTTCGGGCATGAAGGGGTGGCCCTGTGGTAATGATGTGGTGTTGCACCCCGTGTTTGGGCATAGAATTCGTAAACTGAGGTGCCAAAACTGATGGAAATTTGGCTAGGAGCTTGGTGAACTCGTTGCCGGACAGGAAGATGGAGTCCAAGCGTGGGGCTGGTAGGCTGGTTTCTCCCAGGGGGTAGGTCTGGAAGGTTCTGGAGTGGACTAGCCGTTTCCCCCGCAGGTCGACTACCAGGTTGTGGGCCCGAAGGAAATCGGCTCCTAGGAGTGGTCGGGTGACGGTGGCAAGGGTGAAGGTCCAGGTGAAACGGCTGCCGCTGAATTGTAACTGAAGTGTACGGATACCGAAAGTCCGTATCGTTGTGCCGTTTGCGGCATTGAGTACCGGACCTTGTTACCTGTTACGAGTGTCACAGCCGGTTGGGGGCAAAATACTGACCTCTGCTCCAGTATCAACGAGGAAACGCCACCCGGACTGCTTGTCCTGAACGAATAGGAGGCTTTGTCGGTGCCCAGCCGCCGTAGCTGTTAGCAGCGGCTGGCGCTGGCATTTCCCTGACTTGCAGGGTGGGCGGCATCGACGGGCCTCCACGCCCCACCTCTGATGGTAGAAACACAGTTGGTTGCCATTGTCGTCGTCTGTGTTTCTGGGGTGTGGTCGCCCAGTTGCTGGACCTGGTTTAGGCAGATGTCGGGCTTGCGGCCTGGCAATTTGGCCGACGGATGAACCGCGCTCGCGTTTGGCCTTCCGCAGGACGTCTGCCCGGGCAGCCACTTCACGCGGGTTGCTGAAATCAGCATTGGCCAACAGCAGGTGAATGTCATCGGGTAGTTGTTTGAGGAAGGCCTGTTCGAACATTAGGCAGGGCTTGTGTCCCTCGGCCAATGCCAGCATCTCATTCATTAGGGCGGATGGGGATCTGTCCCCCAGGCCATCGAGATGAAGCAGGTGGGTGGCACGCTCACGACGGGAGAGGCCGAATCAGAAGGTCTTTGAAAGCTGGGTACTTATCCCCCTCCAGAGGAGACGGCTGTCTCCTGGTCCAGAGAGCTGACCACATGGTAGTACTTTGTGGAGTCGGAGGTGATCCGCCGAAGGCGGAATTGCGCTTCGGCCTGGTGAAACCAGACACTGGGACGAAGCGTCCAAAAGGTGGGCAGCTTGAGTGCCACTGCATTGGATGCTGCGTTGTCGTCCATTGTGCAGGTCCAAAATCCGTTTGGACCGTCGGGGTCACTAATGTAGCGGTTGCTACCACGGAATGAACACAAGACACAAGTCGTAGAGTTTCAGAACAGAACTGGTTTATTTTCCCACCTTGCGCGGGCCTTTTAAGAGAGCCTGTTCCCACCCACTCAAAACGGCAATGACGTATACACCACGTCATCAAACCTTTCCCGCGCGTGGGTTCTCCCTGTCGCTCGGGGAAGACGAAGGCCCACCACCATCTTGGGCCTCACCACTTCAACAACGCACGACCCGACCGCCGAGCCGGTTCGCTTGCTCAGATGGTGAGTCGCTACACAATCATGAAGAAGGCACACTAGCAGCGCTACTTCATTAGGAGTTTGAGGAGATTTGGTACGTCACCAAAGACTCTTGCAAATTTCTACGGATGTACGATGGAGAGCATTCTGACTGGTTGCATCACCGCCTGGTGTGGAGGCTCCAATGTGCAGGATCGCAAGAGGCTGCAGAGGGTTGTAGACTCAGTCAGTTCCATTATGGGTACAACCTTCCCTACCATCGAGGACATCTTCAAGAGGTGGTGCCTCAAGAAGGTGGCATCCATCATTTAGGACCCTCACCACTCAGGACATGCCCTCATCATGTTACTATCATCAGGGAGGAGGTACAGGAGCCTGAAGACCCACACTCAATGTTTTAGTAACAGCTTCTTCCACTTTGCCATCAGATTTCTGAACAGTTCTTGAACCCATGAACACTACCTCGTTATTTCTCTTTTGGACTATTTATTTATTTTGTAACTTATAGTAACTTTTATGTCTTGCACTGTTTTGCATTTTCCTCACTTTCCTTTGCAATGGGGAGGGGTTGAGAGAGTCGGAGGCCTCCAAGCATCTGAACAGAAAACAGGAACTTCTGGTTGGAAAAACTGGCCCATCCTGTGAAAATCTTCTCTTTCAGTTGCCCCAGCAGCTGTCCAGGTTGGTCCAGGTCGTTTGGGTAACCAAGTAACCCAGTCTTCTGGGTTCAAAGCCCACACAGCTTGTAAACTGTGCGTGCACCCTGTCAACTTGTGATACAATCAGCAAATCTTTACATTTCACGGACTGCTTTCAAAGAGGATTTAAAGTGTGTGATGACGTTCTTCAGGCATGACATTCTTCAGTGCGTGGGAGTCTCAAGGGCACCAGGAAATGATATTCCAAGTTACACAATATCCAAAGTATCAAGCACATTGGAATCAGCAGATCAAAGCAGTACATGTGTGTGTCATTTATGATATTAGCTCAGTTTTTCCTTTTTTGGTCCTTTTTTTATTTCTTTTTTTCCTCTGGGAGCTGCTGGTCATGTCCTCCTGCTCTGCATTCTGCAACTCCCATGTTCTTTTGTCTATATTCTTACTCACTTTATCCCCCGGTCACCCCAATTTTACCCCATCAAAGGGATCCTCTCATCCACACCACCCCACCCCCTGCAGCTCGACAAGCTTCCTTTGCCTTCTTTTCCATTCTGACGAAGGGTCTCTGACCTGAAACGTGAACTCTATTTCTCCTCCCACAAACGCTGCCTGACCTGCTGAGTATTTCCAGCATTTTATGTTCTTGTGCTACACGTGTACACTGCCATGTGGGCCCATGATCTGTGCTCTCTCATCAAGGGGAAGCAGAAGAGGACTGGGGAGATTAGGAGTGGAAAAAAAAAACATTAAGGTAGGAAGAAAGTCAGTGGAAGCCAGGGAGAAGAAAGAAATCTTCAGGGAGTGTGTTCAGGAACATTTATGATCCGTGGGTGACTGGGAGAAGATTGTTGGGGGCAGATGATTGGTGAGACTATCTGAGAGGTTCAGGAATCTCCTAGGAAATTGGAATGTGGGATGGAGCATCAGTAGACTGGTGCTGCAGAAAAATGGGGAGGAAGATGATCAAGGCAGGTGGAAGGTCAATGGGAGGCAGTGCTAGGAGGGATCTGAGGTACCACTGTGTACATCAGAAGAGCAGCAGAAGGGGAGGCTCTGATTAGACTGGGGAGGGGAAGCTATGGGGATTGAGAGCGATAAGCAATCATGGAGAAAGTATTCTAGAAGAACCTCCTCTACCAGATGTCCTGGCAGTAGGCCAGATAGGGTCAAGCCCTTTGTCTAAATGGGTTCGGGGCCCATGCTGATTGTAAACTGGATATATGCCCTAAAACAAGTCTTGCAATTGTCAATGTGCATGACATCACTACACACCCAACAACTTTCTCAAGCACCAGGTGTATGGAGGAGAAGGATAGACCTTCCTGAAGCACAAATCATGATCATTTTTGATATTGGTATTGGTATTGGTTTATTATTGTCACTTGTACTGAGGTACAGTGAAAAACTTGTCTTGCATACCGATCATACAGGTCAATTCATTACACAGTGCAGTTACATTGAGTTAGTATAGAGTGCATTGAGGTAGTACAGGTAAAAACAATAACAGTACAAAGTGAAGTGTCACAGCTACAGAGAAAGTGCAATGCAATAAAGTGCAACGTCACAACAAGGTAGATCGTGAGGTCATAGTCCATCTCATTGTATAAGGGAACTGTTCAATAGTCTTATCACAGTGGGGTAGAAGCTGTCCTTAAGCCTGGTGGTACGTGCCCTCAGGCTCCTGTATCTTCTACCCGATGGAAGAGGAGAGAAGAGAGAATGAACCGGGTGGGTGGGGTCTTTCATTATGCTGGCTGCTTCACCAAGACAGTGAGCGGTAAAAACAGAGTCCAAGGAGGGGAGATTGGTTTCCGTGATGCGCTGGGCTGTGTCCACAACTCACTGCAGTTTCTTGTGGTCCTGGGCAGAACAGTTGCCGTACCAAGCCGTGATGCATCCAGATAGGGTGCTTTCTATGGTGCCATATTCTCTTCACCATATGTATTGCTCCTGCTCTCCAATTTCATGCTTTTATAGATATGAAGCTATTCCATCTGTTTTGTTCATCCTATCTAAAAGTGACTGTTAACTGAGTTGCCCAGAGTGGGCTCTGATCATGGCACAGTTTTGGACACATGATAGAGGCTCTCTGCAGAGCCTAGGCTGCACAAATTCCTCAGGCTGCATTAATACTAACCTTCAGCAACTTATGTCAGCGGTGGATCAACCCACGTAGCTGCTCAGCTCGTTTTTTGCAGAAGAAGTGTAAAGACTAATCACAGAGGAAACGGGAGAGTCTGGGCAAAACCCCGGCTTTTTAAACGAAGTGACCAAGAATTTGTACAAGGATGTAAATAATGTGGAACAGATTGGTGAGGAAAAGTATTTGAGACTAAATTGTGAGGTCCAAACAAAGACAAAGGCAAAATTAACTGGACGTTCCTGTCACAGACTGGCGCTTGTGTCATTTGGCCAGAAGCCCAGCGGAATAACATGGGATTGGGAGGTACAACAGGATTGAAGCCAAGCTTTGGTTAAACAGAAGCAGTGTACTGTCTGTCTCAAGACAGGCAACTTACATGTTGTGTAAATTTATGTAAGTTTACCTTTAGGAACTGACTGTACCCTATTGTATGATCTTGAAACATTGTTGTACCAAACACTGCTGCTTAGTTGATAATTACTACCATCAGTAAAAGATGTTCTGCTTATAGCTCGGTCTCTGTTTAATTGGCTGCAGCGGCCACAAAGCACAGGCAACTCACCTGATTGTAACATGGGTCAGAGTGGAGTCATGGGGGTGGTCACAATTGGGCAGGGGTAGGAGAAAGTAGCCTGAGGACACAGGGGCACAGTCTGTGTTTGTGGGTCAGGGACATACCTGAAAAGGCTGATGTGACAGTGGACACAGGGGCCTTGTTATTGGCGGTTCTGCAGCACTGCACATTCAGGGAGTGATAGTGTCTACAGTTCATGAAGCCTACTGAGGGGTGGTCAGATGTGGAGACTGGAACACCCCCCATGACTCTCACCAGTTTTTACAGGTGCGCCATCCAGATGCATCAGAGCTTGGTATGGCAACTACTCTGCCCAAGGCCGCAAGAAATTGTGGAGAGTTGTGAACACAGCCCAGTTCATCACGCAAACCAACCTCACCTCCGTTTACACTTCCCGCTGTCTCGGGAAAGCAGCCAACATAACCATGGATGCCTCCTACCCTAGTCACTCTCTCTTCTCCCCTCTCCCGCCAGGCAGAAGTTAGAAAAGCCTGAGAACACCAGACTCAAGGACAACTCCTATCCCACTGCCATCAGACTCTTCAATGGACCTCTCATACGCTAAAAGATGAACATTGATCTCCCAATCTACCTTGTTGTGGCCCTTGCACTTCGTTTGTCTGCCCACACTGCACTTCCTCTATAACTGCAACACTATATTTTGCATCAATACACAGAAAGTGCTGGAGGAACTCAGCAGGTCAGGCAGCATCCATGGAGGGAAATAAACAGTCGGTGTTTCAGGTCGGGACCCTTCATCAGGACTGGGAAGGAAGAGGGCAGAAGCCAGAATAAGAAGGTGGGGGGAGGGGGAGGAGCACACACAGGCAGGTGGCAGGTGAGTTCAGGTGATGGACGAGTCCAGGTGAGGGGGGAAGGTAGGTGGCTGGGGAGTGGGGGTGGAAGATGTAATAAGCTGAGAGGTGATAGGTAGAACAGACAAAGGACTGAAGAAGAAGGAATCCAGTAAGAGAGGGCAGTGGACAATGGAATGAAGGCTGGGGGAGGAGAGGAGAGGAGAGGAGATGGGCAGGTCATCAAGGTGGGGGAAGGGAGCTACAGGAATAAGGGAAGACAAAGGACTGGGGGGGAAGGGGAAGAAAAAGAAGTGGAGGGGTTACTGGAAGTTAGAGAAATTGATGTTGAGGCCATCAGGTTGGAGAACCAGAAGTTAGAGAAATCTGCATCTTGTTTTACTTTTTACTACCTCAATGTACATGTATGGAATGATCTGTCTGGATGGCATGCAAAACTAAGGCTTTTCACTCTATCTCGGTACATGTGATAACAATAAACCAATGCCAATACCTATGAGTCCAAGCATGCAATCCTCATAAATTTGTATGCTCATGACACTCTCAGCTCCAAAAGGAGAAAGGGTGAATTCCCCTCTCCCGATGTGAGGAACATCCCTGGTCTCCTCCAACAGCAGTGAGCAACAAACTGTGAACTCTGACAGGCATCAGCCAATGTGACCTGGACTGATCAGGAGGCAAGAAATTCAGGGTGATGGTGACCTTCACATTGAAAGGCAACGCAGCTTGATTGGGCTTCGAGGTAGGAACTCTGCAGATGAAGAGACCTCTGCCAGCATAACACCTTAAGCTCTGGATGCATTGTTTCTAGGTCCACAAGAGAGAGGAGCCTGGCTCCTGGGAAAGAAATCCTCATGATCAGGTGTCCTCTGACCCTAGTAGTCCTCCTGCATCAGTGGTTAGCGTAACGTTACTACACCGCCAGTGACCCGGATTCAATTCCCAGCGCTGTCTGTAACGAGTTTGTACGTTCTCCCTGTTCCTCTGGGTGCTCCCGTTTCCTCCCACATTCCAAAGATGTATGAGTTAGGAGGTTGTGGGCATGCTATGTTGGCACCAGAAGCGTGGCAACATTTGCAGGCTGTCCCAGGAACACTCTACACAAAAGATGCGTTTCACTGTGTGTTTCGATGTACATGTGACTAATAAAGGTATCTTATCACTATCGGAATACATTCTCCTTCTGTTAGTCATACTGGAGATTAAGCACAACAAACACAGACACCCACACTGAGTGATAAATACAGAATATGATGCAGATACTCAGCAGGTCAGGCAGTATTTGTGGAGAACGAAACAGTATGAATGCAGGTCCAGTTGGGCAATCAACCTGAAACTTTAACTGCTCCTCTCTCTACACAGGCTGCCTGACCTGCTCAGTGGCTCCAGCATTTGCTGTTTTAACTGCAGATTTCCAGCATTTGCAGAGTTTTGCTTTTCAGTCACAAATAACAAACAGTCTCCATTCCCATGAACAAATAAATTCAGAGCAACTTTGTCCCGTACACACCTGCAAGTGTTTTCTGGTTCGCTTAAGGCGGTGCAGATTATCTTCTTACAACAACTAAAAGAGGCCATTTGGCCCATCAAGTCCATGCCAGTCCCCAGAGGAGCAATCCATCAGTTCCATTCACCTTTTCCTTATTTCGCTGTACCTCTACAATAATTTCATTGACACATTTATTCTAATTCAGCAATAAAAACAGGAAATGCTGTAAATACAACAGGTCAGGATGCATCTGTGGGAAGAAAAACAGAGTTAATGTTAAAGAACCTTTGTCAGAGTTAAAGACTCTTCGTCAGAAACCAGGCAGGGAACAGAGGGATACAGACCATGCATAGGCCGATGGGATTGGTTGGACTGGCATCACAGTCAGTGCAGACATGGTGGGCTGAAGGGCCTGTTTGTGTGCTGTACTGTTCTACATTCTATGTTCTCATGCCAGCCTCACTACCTGCTTCATCTCCACCAGCAGTTTGCTGACTGATATCAATAATCATATAACTACTCTGTTCATTCCAGTATGTAACATGGACCGCTAGAATTTATAGTTCAGCTGTCTCAAACTGCTTCTGTTTATCCAACCCATTATTTTTGACAACAGCTTAACTGTCAACTTATTTTTTCGCTCTCTGGAACGTTGCCCAACCTGCTGGGTGTTTCCACGATTTCCTGTTTCACACGAGTTGTGAGTGCTTAAGATGCCCGGTCTGTGTCTGGAGGTGGTAAGCTTATGGTCCCAAAGTTTGAGAGCACCCTTTTTGACACAGAGCATAGAACATAAAACATGCTCATACTTATTCAAGTCTATGAGCTTTGTCAAGAATAGCTATTGTTTTAAAATCTGTGTGGACTATTTCCAACTTGTTGTGTTAAAAATAATTTTGTCTTAAAAATATTTTTATGTTAAAAATTCATTTGCTCTGGAAACCTGTTTATGCCATGTAATCACTGCAGCTTATTAATTTGTTCCTTGTTTTGTACTTTCACATTGAAGGTCAGAACCAAGTGGATGAATGGAGGAAGTAATCACTTATGAGCAGCCAGAGTTAGCAGTACCCAATGTTGAGCTGTGTTGGTTCCATGCTAAGTTTACCTACAAGTAGTTGCAAATTTTGGACTTCTGAGAAGTGAATAAGGAATTAGGACTGCAAGGTGCACCATGGAAGTCTCACTTTATGGATGGGTAAATATTAAGTCACATAAAATGATGTAACAGCTGTTGAAGAACCGTCAGTTAAGTCAATTGCATTTTTCTGCATTATTTGAATGCTGGAAAAACCTACAGAAAATTGAAAGGTCAGTCTCGTCAAGCAGAAATTTCTTCTGCACTTGGCAGAAATTCCAGAATATTATTACCTATCCCGTCAGCTTCAATAACATTGGTGAGTCCTTGGCAAGAGAACCCTGCCTTCATAGGGTTGCGAAGGCAAGGGAGCATGAACAGAGGATCACTCTGTATTTCCGGTGTGGGTGGCACACCTGAGTACTCTTCATGTTGGGATTCTGTCAGCACGATCGGAAGCAGTCAACAAAAGAGCAACAATGTTATTTTAAACCTGAACACCTCAGATTCCTCTTCTGTAGCCTAGAACCCAATGGTATGAACATTGAATTCTCCACTTTCAGGTAGCACAAATCCCCTGTGTATCTTTCCCACTCCCACCAGTCCACTCAGGCTGCCTCTCCCTACCTTTTTCCATCCCTCCCCCCTACTCGTTAGCTGGACATTACCCTCCCCCTACCCTCCCCCACCTGTTTCCATCTAGTTCACTTCTTTTCCCTTAGTTCACCTTTACTATCCCCTCCCCTATCTGGTTCGATCTGTTCATCATCCCTCCCTTGCCTGCTTTCATCTAACAGCCTCTGTCTCAACACTCCCCACTCCCCCACTCCCCCACCCGGCTCCATGTGCCCATCATATCACACCTCATCTGGTTCCAGCGATCACCTACCAGCCGGTCTCAGCTCTCCCTCTCACTTCCTGTATCTTAGCTATCTTCCTTCTAAAACTCAGTCTTGACGCAGGGTTTTGACCCAAAATGTCAACCACCCCTTTACTTCCACAGATGCTGCCTGACCCACTGAATTCTTCCAGTAGTTCGTGATTTGCTCCAGATTCCAACACCTGCAGTTTCTTGTATCTCAATACATTTTATACATGTACGTAGAACTTTACATGCAGTGAAGTAATGCAGTGCCATTTTCAGGAAGCATTTTCAGATAAAACTGAACACTAGGCCACATACTGTAGGTTTTGAGGAGTGTCTTTAAAGGACATTAGAGAGCTAGAGAGGTGGAGAGGTTATGGGAGGGATTTCAGAGCTGAAGGCATGTGATAACCAGGCCACCGTTGGCAGGGATTAAAGTTGGAGATGCTCAAGAAGCCAGAAATGGAGATAGCAAGAAGATTTCAAAGATAGGGAGATCACTCATAATGTGACTAAAATCAATGATGGCTGATCTAACAGATTCTAACCCCACCATCTGCAAAGTCCTTGAATATGTCCTGCCTCATTTAGTCTGTGTACATTGTCTGTCCCCTGGCATTATCAAAAATCATTGGATTTGAAGCCTAATCATGATTTTAACAGCACTGAATTCAGAATGATTAGCTGTAATACTTCTTCATTCTGAAATGATCTGTCATATGAGCTGAATAGTTTTGATCCATCACAGGGGTGGAGAAAGTTCACTAATACCACAGTAAAAAAGGACTACAGGCTCTAAATTGGACTAAGGCTATTTATACTAGACTGATGAGCAACTTCACAAAAGTGAAATGGAAACAGCTACTTGGATGGGATTTAAGAAGGAGTTTCAAGGCGTTCAGATCAAACATGTGCCCACAAAGAAAAAGGGTAGAATCTCCTGGATGGCAGGTGCATGGAGGGTAGGGGAAGGCAAAACAGGGAAGTTTACCTCAGACATCAGGAGATCAACAGAAAGCCTAGAAGAGCTACAAAGTGTAGGAATGAAATTAAGAGGGAAATTAGGAAAACAAAAAGAGGATATTTAAAAATATTGGCAAGAAGATCCAAATATATTTTCTAAGTACATAAAAAGCAAAAAGATCACTAAGGAAAGATCAGGGTCTATTAGAAACCAAAAACGTATCCTTAAAGAGGCACTGATAGATGTGAGTGAGGTTCATATGTTGTAAGTAAGGCAAATGGATGGGATAAACATGGGCAAAGGAGGAAGTATTGACAGTTTATCATCATTAAAAATGAATAAATCACCAGCCCTGGATGAAATCTGTCATAAGCAGTTAAAAAAGCAAGGGAGGAAATTGTGGAAGCTTGGAACATTATTTTTGGATTCTCCCTTGTAAGGGGAGATGTGCTGGGTAATTGGAGAACTTCTGATTGGGAAATTGGTAAATAAATTGGTTTATAAATTGGTTTATTATTGTCACATATACCAAGGTACAGTGAAAAACAGATCAATTCATTACAACAGGTCGTCGGGGTAGTACAAGGGGAAACAATAACAGAATGCAGAATAAAGTGTAACAGTTACAGAGAAAGTGCAGTGCAGGTAGTCAATCAGGTGCAAGGTCATAATGAACAACACACACAAAATGCTGGAGGAACTGATGAATGACTGATGAAGGGTCTCGACCTGAAATGTCAACTGTTTATTTCCCTCCATAGATGCTGCCTGACCTGCTGAGTTCCTCCAGCATTTTGTGTGTTGCTCCAGATTCCAGCATCAGAAGAATCTCTTGTATGTCAAGGTCATAATGAGGTAGATCGTGGGATCAAAAGTCCATCTTGTTGTACGAGGGAACCATTCAACAGTCTTATAACAGTGGGAAAGAAGCTGTCCTTGAGCCTGGTGCTACGTGTTTTCAGGCTTTTGTAAATTCTGCCTGATGGGAGAGGGAGAAGATATGTCTGTGATGGGAGAGATCTTTGATTATGCAGGCTGCTTTACTGAGGCAGTGAGAAGTATAGAGAGAGTCCACGGAAGGGGGGCTGGTTTCCATGATATGCTAAGCTATGTCCACAACTATCCGTAGTTTCTTGCGGTCACGGGCAGAGCAGTTGCCATACCAAACCTTGATGCTTTCTATGGTGCATCGATAAAAATTGCTTCTGTCACACTGCTGTTTAAACAGGGAAGAGGGATAAACCATGTAATTTCAGATGGTCAAATTATTGGAATCCATCTGACCAATTTTGGAGATAGTCAATTTATTCAAATGTACTCTAAAGGACAACCTTCATATTAAAAGAAAGCACCAATTAATCAGGGGTATGCATTGTGGATTTTTAAAAGGAAAGACATCTCTGACCTACTTGAATTTTTTTGTGGAGTTAACAAGGATGGTCGATGAAATGCTTGGATTTTAGCAGGAACACATGCTAGGCTGATCAAAAAAGTAAAAATTCCTTGAGTCCAAGAGGGAGCAGCAAGTTGGCTCCAAAATTGCTTCAGAGGCAAGAAGCAAAATGTAATGGTTAATGGTGTTTTTGTGATGGGAAGAACGTTGACAATGGAGTTCCACAGGCCCTTTGGTTTCAGTAATACATATTAAGGATTTAGACTGAAATGCAAGAGACATAATAACAAAGCTGGAATATGATCCAAAAATTGGCCATGTGGTTAACAGTGAGGAGGAAAGCTTTAGAATGCAGGTGGTAATCGGTAATTAGTATTTGGTTTATTATTGTCACATGTACTGAGATACAGCGAAAAAAGTTGCTGGTCACGAACCAACAACAAAAGAAACACATTGAGCATGATTCAGTGTTAAAAACTATTTTATTAATCACTACTTATGATAATATGTAAAATAAAAGTAAAAATGTTAGTATGTTAGAATTCAAAAATGTTAAACCTCGAACGTTAACCCCAAAACTAAACTCGTCGTGTGTGTGTGTGGCAAAGTCCAAAACTCCCAGTTCCGGAATGGTTCTTAAAGTTCAGTTCCGCAAGCCATAAAGTGAAACATGAGCAAGGGCTTCTTCAACAACCACCGTTGTCAGAAGATAAGACGTAGATGTAGGGAAACATAGAGAGAGTAAATACGAAATCCAAATGTTCCATGATGGAACCCAAACAACACTTCAGCGTTTACTCAGTAGCGACTTCCTCACCCCGAAAAGCATCCGAATCGTGGTCGTCCACACACAAATACCTGTTTCCTTTTACAGGTCAGCAACAAAGTGAACTCCACCGGATTACTTCCAACTTCCATACATGGATTTCAGTGGCAAACACAGTTACTGTTTCTCATCCATCGATAGAGAAAACAAGCAGGCTGGTGTCTCTCTCCCTTCTCTCTCTCTCTCCTTCTTCTTCTTCTGACTTCTTCAACAACGTCATTACGTCCTTTTTCTTCTATTGACGTAAGCACGCCCCACACACACATACACACACACTCTCTATCTTAAAGGGACTTTCACTGAGTCCGTAACAATAACAAAGCTGGAATATGATCCAAAAATTGGCCATGTGGTTAACAGTGAGGAGGAAAGCTTTAGAATGCAGGTGGTAATCGGTAATTAGTATTTGGTTTATTATTGTCACATGTACTGAGATACAGCGAAAAAAGTTGTTTTGCATGCCATCCAAACAGATCATTCTAAACGTAAGTACATCGAGGTAGTACAAAGGGAAAAGCAATAACAGTCATGGTTCTGAGTGCTGGTCTTCGATTTGGCCCCATTGATGGTGCCTTGTTGTGCAGTACATGGTTTCCATGCACTACTAATTACATAATGACACACACCTGAGTTCCATCAGGAGACTAGTATAAGAACCCTGGTCTCACTAGTATTAGTTGCCAGAGTATTGGTCAATCTTTGGGTATATGTTGTGTTTTTTTTTGGCTGCTTAGAGCTGGTAACTGTTGAGCAGTCCTGGTTTTGCTGTTTTCTACTAGGATATCCTGTTTCCATGTTGGGATTTTGCCTCAGAGTCCTGAGGCAAGATTCCTCCTGGTTGCTGCATGCATTTGGTTCTGAGGCAGCATCCTGACTCCAGTGTTCTGCATTTGAGTTCTCTGTAATCCTGCTCTTTGTTTGACATTGTGATGATAACAGAATGCAGAATATAGTGTTTACAGTCAGAGTGCCATGTAGGTAGATAATAAGGTGCAAGGGCCACAATGAGGTAGATTGAGAGAACAAGAGTTCATCTTTGTCTTATAAGAGGTCCATTTCAAGAATCTTAGTGGGATAGAAGCTGTCCTTGAGCTGGGTGGTGTGTGTTTTAAAGCTTTTGTAGCTTCTGCCTGATGGAGGGTGAGAGAAGAGAGAATGGGTGGGTCTTTGATTATGCTGGCTGCTTCCCCTAGGCAGTGGAAAGTGTAGACAATCCATGGAGGGGAGGCTGGTTTTTGTGATAGACTGAGCTATGTCCACAACTCTCTACAGTTTCTTGTGGTCCTGGGCAGAGCAGTTGACATAACAAGCCATGATGTGTCAGATAGGATGCTTTCTATTGTGTATCTATAAAAATTGGTGGGGGTCTATGGGGATGTTAAATTTCTCTAGCCTCCTGAGGAAGTAGAAGCACCTGTGTGCTTTCTTGGTCATGGCATCTGTTGGTTGGACCAGGACAAGCTATTGGTGATATTTACACATTGGAGCATGAAGTTCTCAACCAGCTCCACCTCAGCACCATTGATGTATAGAGGAATGTGTACTCTGATCTGCTTCCTGAAGTCCATGACCAGCTCTTTTGTTTTGCTGCCCTGTTCCTGAACTCCATCTTGTATTGTTTGAGATCTGTCCCACTATGGCAGTGTCATATCTAAACTTGTAATAAGATAAGATCTTTAGTCACATGTACAACAAAACACAGTGAAATGCATCTTTTGTGTAGTGTTCTGGCAACAGCCTGCAAGTGTTGCCACACTTCTGGTGCCAACATAGCATACCCACAACTTCCTAACCTGTATGTCTTTGGAATGTGGGAGGAAACCCATGTAGACATGGGGAGAATGTATAAACTCCTTACTGACAGCGGCAGGAATTGAACCTGAGTCGCTGGTGCTGTAAAGATTACACTAACTGCTACATTACTGTGCCTGTTGATGAAGTTAAAGCAGAATATGGTTACACAGTCATGAGTGTATAGGAAGTAAAGTAAGGGGCTGAAGACACAGCCTTGCAGGGCATATGTGTTGAGGACAATCATGGCCAAAGTGTTGCTGTCTGTCCTTACTGATTGCAGTCTATTGGTCATAAGGATCCAGTTGCAGAGTGTGGTTCCGAGTCCTTGGTCTGGGAGTTTGGAGGTGAGTTTGGAATTATGGTATTGAAGGTGGAGTGATGGTCAATAAGTAGGAGTCTGATGTAGGTGTCCTTATTATCCAGATGTTCCAGAGAGATGAATGTAGGGCCAGGGAGATGGCATCCACCATGGACTTGTTTCAGTGGTAGGTGAATTGCAGTGGGGATCAGGATGATCTGGTCAGTTGGGCAGACAAAAGGCAATAGAAATTAATCCAGCAGTGTGAGGTAATGTTTGTGATGCTCAACAGGGTGTAAGAATGTGCACTGAATGGGGGGAGGGGGATATTGAGGGGTGTAGAGCAACAAGGACGACTTGGATTGTATGTCCACAAACACAGCAGAGCAGATCAATAAGGTGCTTTCCTTTATCACCCAAGACTTCAAATATAAAAGCCAGAAAGTTAAACTAGAACTAAATACAACATTAGTTAGACCACAGCTTGATCACCATATTGCAGGAAAGGTATGATTGCACTGGAGAGTGTGTCAAGGAGATTTATGAAGACATTGTAAATCCTGGAAAATTTTACCTATGAGGAAAGTTTGCATAAGCTAGGGTTGTTTTCTTTGGAACAAAGTCAATTGAGAGACATGTGAATTGGGAAGCGCAGAATTATGAAAGCTCCAAATGAAGAAAATAGGAAGGATTTATTTTCCTTGGAGACACATCAAAAATCAGTGGTCAGAGATCAATAGGATGATTATATGAAGAAAAATGTTTTCACCCAGAAGGTGAAAGGGGTCTGGAAATTAACTACAGAAAAGTTTCATTCCATCATGGTTAAATAGTAATTGGATATGAACTTGAAAAGCTGGGCCCTATGGGACTATGGCCTGAGTATTGCAAGGTGGATTAGGCTGAAAGGTTCTTTTATGCCAAACACAAACAATAGGTTGAATGGCCTCCTGTAAATTGTTTGATTCAATGAACCTAAATCAACTGGGATTACAATTAAGCTATGGCATCAGTTTTTATTTTGGTAATGGCTTTTGGGAAGTCAATGGAAACCACTCAAAATCAGCAATTTAGTCAGAAATTCAAAAGGAAACTATGCTCCTGCATTGACAATAGACTGTAAAGAAGTTATCAGATATGAATGGTAGGCAAGAGTACTGAGGAATGGAAGGTGAACTTGAACAGTAACTTCTTGCATATCTGAATCACCAGCACTCGTTTTAGTCATCACATAAGCAAGGTTCTTCAGGAGATGTGCCACCAACTGTGCCTGTACGAAGGTAGTTGCCAGTTGACACCAAATGAAGAGAGAGGAAAACTTCCAAGGGAGTATACTGATTCAGTGTTCTGTATCCCACCCTAACATTGTCCAGTCCAGGACACCAGTGTCAGGCTATGCTAAAGAGTTAAATCAAATTCCTATCTGACCAATATCAAGAGTTTTGAAGTTTGTCAACTTTTCTAGTATGAATATTGCACATTCTGGTTGGGGGAAAAAGGAAGAGTTTGAAGTAGATGCATTTCTAGCTCATCTGCCAATTGCACCCCCACCTCCCTGCCTAAGGCAATACCCAATGTAAAATGCTACATGAAGTGAGGGTGTAGGCTTCACAACAATAATAGTGCAAGACAGTGCAGATGGCATTGGGTGTTCAAGATTCTCTTGTTAATGGATGCTAAAGGAAGACACAAGGTGTTCGTGGCATGCTGTCCAGAGGCCTGGATTAATCATATAGAGCAGTGGTTTTCAACCTTTTACATGCTGTGGTTCCCCCCCCCCCTCCCCCTCACACAGAACATGTCCCTGTTAGATGGTGGAGCCCCCAAATCCCACAAAATCAAACAATTGATAATTCATGCATACAACACTTAAATTACTGCACATAGGCCCTATTGAAATAGTGACTATTTCAATCACTGATAATTACCAGCAGTGTCTTTCAGTGTTCAGTTCAATGTGAAGGTTGTGCCTGTTTTGCACTGAAGAGTTTGTCCAAACGTGGTGGTATGTGTGACAAACATATGCATATGTCATCCTCCATATTCAGTCTTGATCTGTATTCGGTTTTCATGGCAGTGACTACAGAAAATGCTATTTCACACAAGTAAGTGGTTGCAAATGGTAACAGAACATTGACGGCTTTGCCGGACAGCAGTGGATACTCCTGGGAACATGCTATCCAGAACGACAACAGTGACATTTGGTTGAACTGCAAGCGCAAAGTCCTGTCAGATGACAGTTCAGCCAATTCTTCTTGTTCACATCCAGTTAAATCAGTAAGCATACATTCAATCGGATTTAGAATCCAATCAAACATGCTCATGTCATCGTTGCCGAAGTACTCATCAAAATAACGTGACAGCTGTTGAATATGGTTCAAAACTGTGCTCGCAATGGCCTCTGTCTTAGTCTCGTTCACTGTCAGAAAGTTAGCCAGCAACGGAAACATATCATAGATGCCTTGCTCGCATCTTCCCTTCCAGATAGTTTTTTTTTCTGGAAGGCATTGATTTTGTCATGTGTTTTCAGAACATTTGAGCCAGGTCCTTGCAATGATAGATTTAAGCTGTTCAACATGTTGAAAATATCTGCAAGATAAGCTAATCTGGCAACCCATGTCTCATCTGTCATGAACTGTGCCAATGATCTGTTATGCACATTTAGAAAAATGAGCAGTTCATCTCGCAATTCATATACACGCTGCACAACGCGGCCTCGTGACAGCTATCTGACTTCTGTATATAGCAACAAATGCTTATGCTCGGCTTCCATTTCACAGCATATGTTTTCAAACGAACGATGATTGAGCGGCCTGGATTTGATAAAGTTAACGATTTTAATGCATGTGGAAAACATCCGCAAGATTTTCATCCATATCTTTTGCAGCCAAAGCCTCACGGTGAATCATGCAGTGGGTTGCTGCTACATGTGGAGCAGCTACTTTCACTCGTGCGACTAGACCCGACTTCCATCCCGTCATTGCGGCAGCACCATCCGTGCATACTCCAGTACACTGTGTCCACGCCAATGCCGATTGTACAAAAAAAGTGTCAAGCACACGGAAAAGTTCTTCACCGGTTGTATGCCCTGGGAGTGCCTTGCAAAACAAAAAGTCTTGCAAAGCCTCTCCTTCCCAGCAATATCGAACATAAGCCAACAACTGCATGGCGCTGGCAACATCAGTACTTTCATCGAGCTGAATTGCAAATCTGACTTGCTGAAGACATGCTATCAGCTAGCTCTGTATATCTTCTGCCATATCTCCAGTTCTTCTGCTTACTGTGTTATCAGACAGTGGAATGGCTTTCAGTTTTTGACTGGATTCTTTTCCCAGTACAACTTCACACATATCTGCTGCTGCAGGCAATATTAGCTCTACTCCAATTGTGTGAGGCTTTCTGGAACGTGCTATTCGTAATGCTACCAAATATGATGCGCAAAGAGCCGAAGTGATGCAGGCTGTCATTTTGCCTTTCTGCTTGAGGTACAGCTCCTTTTGCCGCTCAAAATATTCCTTCGGCTTACTGGCAATATCTGGATGCACTGTTGTTAAATGGCACTTCAGTTTCGCTGGTTTCATTGCATCGTTGGACAGTGTTTGCAAACACACAATGCAGAGTGATTGGTCTGCATTTGTCCCCATTGCGATGAAGCCATATGAAATGTATTCTGGATTGTACTTGCGTTGTTTTCTCTTCCAGTCACCCTTATCCCCTTCGTCATCAGAATCTTCTGGTTTCTGGTCAGCTTTTCGCTACAGAAATTTCTCCATACTCAGCAATACACACTGGACAGTTTAATTACTCTACTGATAAAATTATCAAAACTAATCTAAAATTTACATGCTTGCACACTTTTTGTTTAACAATGACGTCACTGTGGCGTAAATGCATGGTAAGTAAGCAATATTATTAGGGCACACCAAAAATGTCACTCAGTCTTGCTAACACTACAGTGCACAACAGAATAGTAGTGAACACTACTGACTACTCTGACTACACAAATTGAATACTAAGCGGCAGCTTACCAGAAGGAAACACTGTCTAAGTCTCTAAGATTGTCGCCTATAACAGAATAGATATGGCCGATTATCTGAATAGTGGAAACTGGAGCAAGCAAGTACGCTACGTCTTTGTAACAGGTTGCTTTTCCATTTTTTTCTTGGCTTGCTCGCAGACCCCCAGGGGTCCACGGACCACAGGTTGAAAACCTCTGATATAGTGGTTATCAAAACCCATCACTGCAGCTGGAACATGGCATTTCAAGCAATTGCATGATTTGAAATAGAAGACACTGTTGGTCATTTGTGACCACAAAACTAACGGATTGCATCTTGTTCACTTTTATGAGGGGAAATCTGCACCCTTACCTAGTCTGGTCAATTTGTGACCTTAAACCCAGAGCAATATGGTTGACTTTAAACTATCATTCTGTTCAGATGCCAGAAGTGAGAACAAGAAATACTGACCTTGCCAGCACTGTGAAGGAGTGTGTATAGAGGGCCTGGTCTGATGAAATCAATAGGTCAATCCTAAAATGATTGACTGAAATTATGAAAGTGAGATCAGAACTGTCATGTCAAGGGTGACGGTGGTGCAAAAGCTGCTTCAGGGATCCTAGTTCGATCCTGATCTCGGGTGCTATCTGTATGGAGTTTGCACATTCTCCCTGTGACTGGGAGACCTCCCCCTGAGTGCTCCAATTTCCTTCCACATCCCAAAGATGTGAAGGTACAGTAATTGGTTACAGTAAATCTTCCATGGTATAGGGGTTAGAGATGCACAAGAATGATCCCAGGAATGAAAGACAATGCATGAGGAGCGTTTGATGGCTTTGGGCCTATATGCAATGGAGTTCAGCCAGATGAGGGGGGATCTCTTGAAACCTACCAGATACTGAAAGGCCTGGATAGAGTGGACATGGAGAGGATGTCTTAGTAGGACAGTGTAAGATCCGAAGGAAGAGCTTCAGAATAAAGGGACTTCCCTTTAAAACTGAGATGAGGAGGAATGTCTTCAGCCAAAGGGTGGTGAATCTGTGGAACTCGTTGCTATGGAAGCCAAGTCATTGGGTGTATGTAAGGCAGAGACTGATAGGTTCTGGACTGGTAGAGGGATTAAGGGTTACGGGGAGAAGGCAGGAGAATGGGGTTGAAGAAAAAAATCAGCCATGATTGAATGGCAGAGCAGACTTGAAGGGCTGAATGTCCTAGTTCTGCTCCTATATCTTATGGTTTTATCTTATGGTAAGTGGTAATAGAATCAAAGGAGTGTTGATGAGCATGTGGCAGAAAATAAATATGCAGAGCTTTAGGGGAAGAAGAGGGGAAATGGGGCTGCTCTGCTGGAAACAGCAAGGACGTGCTGAGCTGAATGGCCTCCTGTGTATTAATAAGTAAGCAAGTACAAAATATTCCTTCTGCCTGTAATAGTAAACTCTTAATGGTACTATCCACAATCCCTTGATTCTGTGATGGTGCCCCACTCTGTTCCAAGTGAGGAAGTGATGGCTCCAAGTTCCATCAGCGGTGTCATAGAACAGTACAGCACAGGAACAGGCCCTTCAGCCCACAATGTTGTGCCGAACTAATTAAACTAGTAATTAAACGCCTAACTAAACTAATCCCTTCTGCCTACACAATATCTGTCTGCCTCCATTCTCTGCACATTCATGTGCCTATCTAAGAGCCTCTTAAATGCCTCTATTGTATCTGCCTCCACCACCCCTGGTAACACATTCCAGGCACCCACCACTCTCTGTGTAAAAAAAAACTTGCCCTGCACATCTCCTTTGAACTTACCCCCTTCTCACCTTAAATGGATGGCCTCTAGTTATTTTCAGAAAGGTGTTAGTTCAAGGATCTGCTTGACCTTTCAGATGGGTTCAGACTCCATCGCTTGATTACAGGGTGGCTTTCCCCATTGCTCAATGTTTGCCCTTCAACAAATGCTGCTGAAGCAGCTTACCTGTCAACATCTCACTGCTCCTCATGAGGCCTTCCCACACAGAGTGCTACGTTTCTTATAACTGTGACAACGTTTCAAAAAAGCCCTAATGGTACTCTGGAGATGGTTATAAGGACAGACTGTTTAGGCTGGGCTTGTTTTCCTTGGAGCAGTGAAGAGGCCGAGGGGGAAACTGAAGGAGGTGAACAAAAATCATGAGAGTCATAGATGAGGTGGACAGTAGTAAGCTTTTCCTCAGAACACAGGTGTCTGCAACCTGAAGGCATCAGTTGAAGGTAAGGAGTACAATGTTTAGAGGGGATATAAGGGATAATTTTTTTCACCCAGAGGGGAGTCAGAGTTAGGAATGCACTGCCTGAGAGGGTGGTGAAGGCAGAGACTCTCACAACATTTAAAAGGTATCAAGATGAGCACTTGAATCACCAAAGCACTGAAGGTTACGGACCAAGCGCTGGTTAATGGAATTAGTAAAAATGGGTATTTGATGGTCAGAATGGACAGGGTGGGCTGAAAGGCCTGTTCCTGTTCTGTGTGACTCTGTGAGAAACATTTAATTGACTATAAAATGTTTTGGGTGTCCTAAGGTGATGAAAGGTGACACGGAAATACTTCCTTATTTTTGTATGATGCAAAAGAGTGGACGTTGTGCAACTTGTGACTGAGTCAACAGCTGGACTGAGTGGAAGTCCTGCCCTGATACACCCCCAGTGGTGAACCTACCACCTCCAACTTTCAAGCTTAAATGTCAGAAGTGCAGCAAACTGGTCAACTGCTTCCTCTTGTGAAAACTTCCATGAAATACTCCACATTGCACATTTGAATTGCATTGAATGACGACTCAGTTAGTAACAAGAGTTGGAAGAACCTGACAGAAGTTTATGAAATTATGAAAGGCATAGATAGGGTAGACAGTCAGAATCTTTTTCCTAGGGTACAAATGTCAAATACTAAAGGACATGCACTTAAGGTTAGAGGGAGAATGTTTAATGGAAAGTTTTTTACACAGAGAACGGTAGATGCCTGGAACAGGCTGCCAGGAGCAGTGGTGGAGCCAAATACAATAGTGGCGTTTAAGAGGCTTAAAGATAGACACATCATCACTCAGCAACTTTTATCGATGCACCATAGAAAGCATCCTATCTGGATGCATCACGGCTTGGCACGGCAACTGCTCTGCCCAGGACCGCAAGAAACTGCAGAGAGTTGTGGACACAGCCCAGCGCGTCACGGAAACCAGCCTCCCCTCCTTGGACTCTTGCCTTTACCTCTCGCTGCCTTAGCAAAGCAGCCAGCATAATCAAAGACCCCATCCACCAGGGCCATTCTCTCTTCTCTCCTCTTCCATCAGGTGGAAGATACAGGAGCCTGAGGGCACATACAACCAGGCTCAAGGACAGCTTCTGTGATAAGACTATTGAACAGTTCCCTTATACAATGAGATGGGCTATGACCTCACGATCTACCTTGTTGTGACCTTGCACCTTATTGCACTGCACTTTCCCTGTAACTGTGATAATTTACTCTGTACTGTTATTGTTTTTACCTGTACTACCTCAATGCACTCTGTACTAACTCAATGTAACTGCACTGTGTAATGAATTGACCTGTTCGATCGGTATGCAAGACAAGTTTTCACTGTACCTCGGTACAAGTGACAATAATAAACCAATACCAATACATGAATATACAGAGAATGGAGGGATAAAGATCATGAGCAGAAGAGATTAGTTTAATTTGGCATAATTCTTTGCAATAGACATTGTGGGCCGAAGGGCCTCTTCCTGTACTGTACTGTTCTATGTTCTGTGAAGTGTGCAGCCCACTGATTAATCTCTAGTTCATGGTCAAAATCTGGTGGGAGACTTGGCTGGCCTCACTGCAATGCTGAGGGACTGTGGCATTCCACTTTAAGCATTAGAACAAGATTACGAGGTTCCAGTATCAGGAGAACAGAAATCTTTCCACTTTGTTGAGGTAAGCAGTAACCTGTCCTGTATCTCAGCTAACATTTCTCTGGCACACTAAATATTTGCAAAAAGACCTTTTTATCCATCTAGCCTATGCCATCCAGACAAGGTTCCAGCCATAGGTATCTTCAACATATTTTCCCCTGTGCCCTGATTAAAAACCCAAATTAAACAATGGGCTTTTGAGCAAGGCCTTGCTCTACATTTATCTGGAAAGGCAAGGACTGAATGGAGATAATCGGCACTTATGCATAGGAAATCACGTCTCACTAATTTGGTTGAGTTTTTTTGAAGAGGTGACCAAGAAGATAGATGAGGGAAGTGTGGAACACGTTTTCCAAGTGGACTTTAGCAGGGCCTTTGACAAGCTACCTCATGGTAGGCTAGTCCAGAAGGTTGGATTACATGGGATCCAGGGCGAGCTAGCCAAATGGATACAAAATTGGCTCGATGGCAGGAGAAAGAGGGTGGTTGTAGACGGTTGTCTTCCAGACTAGAGACCTGTGATCAGTGGTGTGCCACAGGGATTAGTGCTGGGTCCACTGTTGCCTGCCATTTATATTAACAGTTTGGATAAGAATGTAGGTGGCATGGTTAATAAGTTTGCTGATGATGCTCAAATTGATGGTATGCTGGACAGTGATGAAGGTTGTCTAAGGCTACAATGGAATCTTGATCAACTGGGTCAGTGGGCCGAGGAATGGCAGATGGAGTTTAATTCAGAAGAATGCAAGGTGTTGCATTTTGGTGAGACAAACCAGGAGAGTTCTTACACAGAAAATGGTAGGGCCTGTGGAGTGTTTGAGAACAGGGGGACCTGGGAGTGCAGGTACATAGTTCCTTGAAAGTATCAACACAGGTGGACAGGGCGGTTAAGAAGGCGTTTGGCACGCTTGCCTTTATCGGTCAGGTTATTGAGTACAGGAGTTGGGATGTTATGTTACAGCTGTACAAGTTGTTGGTAAGGCCACATATGGAGTACTGTGTACAGTCTGGTTGCCCTTCTATAGGAAGAATGTCACTAAACTGGAAAGGGAACAAAAGATATTTACAAAGATTTTATCAGGACTGGAGGGTTTGAGTTATAAGGAGAACTGCATAGGCTGGGACTTCTTTCCCCGAAGCGTAGGAAGCTGAGTGACTTTATTGAGGTTTATAAAATCATGAGGAGCATAGATAAAGTGAATAACCACAGTCTTTTTCCTGGGATAAGGGAGTCCAAAACAAGAAGGCATGAGTTTAAAGTGAGAGGAGTAAGATTTGAAGAGGGTGTGAGGAACAACTTTTTCCACACAGACGGTGGTGGGTATATGGAACGAGCTGCCAGAGGAGGTGGTGGAGGCAGGTACAATTACAACATTTAAAGGACATTTTGACAGGTACATGGATAGGAAAGGTTTAGAGGATGTGGGCCAATCACAAGCAAATGGGATTTGCTCGGTTAGGAAACTTGGTTGGCATGGACAAGTTGGGCTGAAGGGCCTGTTTTCCATGCTGTATAATGAAAAGCTTAAAGCCAACTTTGGACTTAAAACTTCAAGCTTATTCTGCTCCAATTCTCCTAGAGGTCAGGGCTGGAGCTAACTAATAACACTGGTCACAGCAGCACCCATTTGTGATATGCTACTGAAGATCTCTTACTTTTGCAGGAACCCATGTGGTGAACATTTGAAAGCCTGCAGTGTTCTACCTGCTGCATTCTATCTGCAGCAGTCAATCTATTCCTTCAGTGGGCACTGCTAAGACTGCAGATCACAATTAGGTCAAATGCAAATCTAATGAATTCATGTCCCCAAGTTGTTGTAACCAGCTGCCAGAAAGCTGTTTTATTGTGATCACAACACTTGCTCTCTCATTACTACAACAGAATTATATTTCACGAGAGATATTTTACCAGCAAAGGATAGGAGATTTTGACAATAACAGCAAAGGTAGATATAAAAGGTCACAGGAGGGCTACCATGTTACTAATAGATGGGGTATAATGGTCTTCATCTCATTTGTATGCTCCTTCACTCCTGCTGTAAATGTGCATTCACATTGTGGTACCTGGTGCCAAAGGGCCTGATCTGTAGCTGGATTCTCCCACACATTGTCACAGAATCAGAAATCACACAAACTGGCCTGTCAGTCCATCACGTCCACACTGACTATCAAGCAGACATCTATACCAATGCCTTTTATTAGCACTTGGTCTGTAATCTTCTACGCATTGGCAATTCGAGTGCGCATATCGGTAATTCTTGACTGTTGCAAGAGTTTCTGCCTCCACCACTCCCCCAGGCTGTGCATTCCAGACTCCAACTATCCTCTGGGTGAAAAAAAAATCTTCCTGAGATTCCTTCTAAACCTCAAACCCCTTAAGTTAAACCTGTGCCCTCGAGCTTTAGATACCTCAGCTCTGGGGAAAAGTTTCTTACTATCTACCCTATCTATGTCCCTCATAATTCTGTATACCTCTACTGGTTTCCCCACCCCCCTCCCCAGTCCAATTCAACCCTTGTCATTTGAACTTCACTTCCATTTCCTGCTCGTTTATCTACAATGGCATAATACAGGATACAAGGCTGGTGCGTAGGAGGAAGGTGAATTCTCAAAGGGAAACAGGGTCTCAGATGTCACTAATCTTGTGTGGAATTTGTTGCAATGTTACGGAAGGGTGGAATAATCATCTCCTGATCCAAGTGAGATTCCAACACTTTGGGAGAAGGATGGGGGCAACAGATTTGCCTCCTGAGTGGAGACCAGGAACATGGATAGCTCCATTCCTAAAATTCAAGGCCACAAACTGGAATTGTATGATTTAATCTTCACTTGGTACAATATTGTGGGCAGGTGAAGCAGGTCAGCAGCTCATTTAAGAAATGGCCCGCAATATTTTACTCTAGGTTGCAATAAGCAGTTAGAGCAACATGACCTTTATTTCCTGGTTCAGGAAAAAGAGACTGTTATGTATAAAGAGATCTCAGTAATAAACCTTGTTGTGGATTCAGTGAGATACATTGGTTCAGAGCATTCTTCAGTGGTATATTAGTGAAGCAGAAGACAAAATTAGTAAGGAAAAGCTTGTTTCATAGAACACTACAGCACAGTACAGGCCCTTCGGCCCACAATGTTGTGCCAACATTTTATCCTGCTCTACGATCAATCTAACCCTTCCCTCCCACATAGCTCCCCATTTCTCTATCATTCATGTGTCTATCTAGGAGTCTCTTAAATGTCCCTAATGTATCTGCCCCCACAACCTCTGCAGGCAGTGAGTTCCACACACCCTCCACCCTCTGTGTAAAAAACTTACGTCTGATATCCCCCTTATACCTTCCTCCAAGCACCTTAAAATTATGTCCCCTTGTGTTAGCCATCGTTGCACTGGGAAAAAGTCTCTGAATGTCCACTCGATCTATGCCTCTTATCATCTTGTACACCTCTATCAAGTCACCTCTCATCCTCCTTCTCTCCAAAGAGAAAAGCCCTAGCTCACTCAACCTATCCTCACAAGACATACTCTCCAATCCAGGCAATATCCTGGTAAATCTCCTCTGCACCCTCTCTAAAGCTTCCACCTCCTTCCTATAATGAGGCGACCAGAACTGAACACAATACTCCAAGTGTGGTCTGACCAGAGTTCTATAGAGTTGCAACATCACGTCGCGGCTCTTGAACTCAAAACCCCGACTAATGAAGGCCAACACACCATACACCTTCTTAACAACCCTAGCGACCTATGTGGCAAACTTGAGAGATCTATGGATGAGGACCCCCAGATCCCTCTGTTCCTCCACACTGCTAAGAGTCCTGCCATTAACCTTGTATTCTGCCTTCAGATTCGATCTCCCCAAGTGTATCACTTCACACTTTTCCGGGTTGAACTCCATCTGCCACTTCTCAGCCCAGCTCTGCATTCTATCAATATCCTGTTGTAATCTACAGCAACTTTCCACACTATCCACAACACCACCAACCTTTGTATCATCAGCAAACTTACTAACCCATCCTTCCACATCCTCATCCAAGTCATTTATAAAAATCACAAATTGCAATATTCTGCAATTCTTTTACCTTACCTTAAATAAAGAAGTTACTTTAACTGAAGCTCCTCCAGTGACCTGGATTCAACCCTGTTGTAGAGTCATAGAGTAATAAAGCATGCAAAAAGGCCCTTCAGCTCAACTGGTCCATGCTGACCATTGTGCCTTCCAAGCTAGTCCCATTTGGCCCATATGCCTGTAAAGCCCTCCTATCTATGTGCTTATCCAAATGTCTTTTAAATCTTATTATTGTACCTGTCTCAACCACTTCCTCTGGCAGCTTGTTCTATACGTGCACCACCCTCTGTGTGGAAAAAGTTGCCCCTCAGGTCCCCTTTAAATCTTTCACCTCTCACCTTGAACTTATGCCATCTAGTTTTTAATTTCCCTACCCTAAGAAAAAGACTATGTGCATTCATCCTGTCTATATCCCTCATTTTATACACATCTGTCAGGTTCCTACATTCAAATTCCTACATTCCAAGGAATAAAGTCCTAGCCTTCCCAACCTTTCCCTATAACTCAGGCCCTCAAGTCCTGGCAGCATCCTCATAAATCTTCTCTTCACTCTTTCCAGTTTAATGACATCTTTCTTACAACAGAGGAACCAAAACCGAACACAATTCTGAAAATGGTCTCATAAACATCTTGTACAACTGCAACATAATGTCCCAACTCCTATACTCTATGCCCTGACTGACAAAGACCAGCATGCTAAGCACCTTCTTCACCATCCTGTCTACTTGTGATAATGCACAAGAAGTGCTGGAGGAACTCAACAGGTCAGGCAGCATCCATGGAGGGAAATAAACAGTCGACATTTCGGGCCGAGACCCTTCATCAGGACTGGAAAGGAAGAGGGCAGAAGCCAGAATAAGAAGGTGAGAGGGAGGGGGATGTTGCTGTCAGTGAACTACATACTTGTACTTCTAGGTCCCTTTGTTCCACAACACGCCCCAGGGCCCAACCATTCACTGTATAAGCCCCACCCTGCTTTGACTTCCCAAAGTGCAAAACTTTGCACTTATCCGAGTTGAAAGCCATTTGCCAATCTTTGGCCCAATTACCAAGCTTTTTAAAGTGATAATCTTCTTCACTGTCTATGATACCACCCATTTTACTATCAACTGCAAACTTACTGACCATGCTTTGTACATGTACATCCAAATTGTTTCTGTAAATAACAAACAACAAAGGTCCCAGCACCAACCCCTGTGGCACACCACTAGTCACAGGCCTCCAGTCCAAGAAACTACCTTCGACCATCACTCTCTGCTTCCTAACATTGAGCCAATTACGAATCCAATTGGCTATCTCTCCCTGGATCCCATGTGATCTAACCTTCCAGTCTAGCCTGCCATACGGGACCTTGTGGAGTTTGCAGGTTCTCCATGTGATCTTGTGGGTTTCTTTATACCTTGTGTCCCCTGTTTCCTTCCACATCCCAAAGACGTACCGGTTACTAGATTAATTGACTACTCTAAATTATTCCTAATGTAGGAGCTTGGTAGGAGAATCAAACAATGTTGATGGACATGACCGAGAGAAGAGCTTACAGGGAAATAATGCATGGAAAATTGGATTGATAGGAATGCTTTGAGAGCTGGATAAACAATGGGCTGAATGGCCACGTTCATGTCGCAAGAAACAATCATAGTCTGAGAATAAAAGTTGATTTCTCTTTGTAAAAAGAACTGGGATTATTATTGATTAAAGAGGACTTGATAAAAAGTGACAGGTATTTGTTTAAAGCAACTCTTCAGTATTTTTGGAGACACAAGAGACTGCAGATGCTGGAAATCAGGAGCAACACACAAAGGAGTTGGAGGAGCTCAGCAGGTCAGGCAGCATCTATAGAGGGAAATGGGAGTCCAGGTCAGAATCAGAATCAGATTTATTATCACTGTCTTATGGCGTGAAATTTCTTGTTTTGCGGCAGCAGTTCAGTGCAAAGACACAAAATGACTATAAATTACAAAATAAATAAATAGTGCACAAAAGAGCAATAATAAGGCAGACAAAGGGCCTCAACGCAAAACACTGACTGTCCATTTCCCTCCATAGATGATGCCTAACCCACTGAGTTCCTCCAGCTACTTTGTGTGTCTTCAATATTTTTGGTGAGTATTGTTTATGTGACCCAAAACCTTAATTTTCAACTGTGCTTAATGATTAAAGAAGAATCAATGCAGTTTCAAAATTGGAAAAACTGGAAATGAAACCAAAATAACACTCTGACTTTGAATTCAATGAACCTTTTGATTTGGTGTTGTGCAAAAATACTCAGAATGAAAGCTGCCTGCAATAGAACTTCCTGTCAGAGCCCATACAGAAGTAAAAACCTTGAGAGCTCAGCTCATAATTTAACTAGGAAAATGAAACTAGGAACAGAAAGACATTTAGAGTAATTTACATAATTTTAATTGGAACTGGAAGTTAAAGTTCTTTCCTGATAGATTGTCTGTTATACAGTAGAACATAAAACAGTACAGCCCAGGAACAGGCCCTTTGGCCCACAAAGTCTGCAGTGAACACAATGCAGACTTGAACTAAATTTCTTCTGCTTGTACATGATCCATATCCCCCCAATCCCTGCATATTCTTGTGTCTATCCAACAGCTTCTTAAGCATCACTCTTGTATCTGTTTCCACTGTTTTGCCCCCAGCAGCCTGTTCCAGGCACCTACCACACTCTGTGTAAAAAAACTTTTCTTTAAACAATTCCCCTCTGACCTTAAATACATGTCCTCTAGTAGCTGACATTTCTACCCTGGGATAAAGATTCTGACTGTCTGGCCTGTTTGTGCCTCTCATAATTTTATAAACTTCTATCAGGACTCCCCTCAACCTCTGACACTCTGGAGAAAACAATCCAAGTCTGTCCAACTTCTCCTTATAACTCATATCCTCTAATCCAGGCAGCATCCTGGTAAACCTCCTCTGCACCCTCTTCAAAGTACATAATATCTTCTCCGGTACTAAAACCTGCAAATTATTGGTTACAATCAATCTACTGCAGTTATATCATCAAAATACCCATCATCAGTAGGATCTACAGGAGGTGCTGAAGAACACCACCATCAGAGCCATGCCATCATCTCGCAGCTACCATCGGGCCGGAAGTACAGAAGCCTGAATTCCCACACCACTGGGTTCAAGAACAGCTACTTTCCTTCAGTTCTTGGTTCAGTTCTTGCACAACCCTAACCACTACAGTTTAGCAACACTATAACCACTTTGATCACTTTGCATTCTCCACATCCTCTGCTACATCTATTTCTTGGTTTATTGCCTGTGCCACTGTAATGTTTTATTTGGTGGCCTATAGACAACTCTCATCAGTTATTTTTTCCCTTTACTATTCCTAAGGGCAGGCACTGTTGTGTAGCAGTTAGTGTAACGCTATTACAGTGCCAGAGACCCGGGTTCAATTCCAGCCACAGTCTGTAAGGAGTTTGTACATTCTCCCCATGACTGCGTGGATTTTCTTCAGGTGCTCCAGTATTCCTCTCACATTCCAAAGATGTATGGGTTGGGAAGTTGTGGGTGCCGGAAGAGTGGCGACGTTTGCAGGCTGCCCCCAGAACACTCTACGCAAAAAATGCATTTCACTGTGTGTTTCGATGTACATGTGACTAATAAAGATACCTTGCCTTGTCTTGTCTTATAAAATAGACTTTTTTTGTTCTAATTGTGTTCTTTCTTGTAAAAATTGTGTTTCATTTATGTTTAAGTTATGTTTTTCTTATGACTGCTGCTTATCTGATGCTATGTGCCTGTGATGCTGCTGCAAGTAGGTTTTTCATTGCACCTGTGCACACATGTACTTGTGCATATGACAATAAACTCGACTTTGACTTTGAAAAACTCCAGTAGGTTTGTCACACATGATTTTTCTTTCATTGCCCCATGCCAACTTTGTCTAATCATTTGATGTTTCGAATATTTTGTACTCACTTTCTTTATTACAGACCCTAACATTTTCCCTACTATTGATGTAAAGCTAAATGTATTGGTATTGGTTTGTTATTGTCACTTGTTCCGAGGTACAGTGAAAAACTTGTTTTGCATACCGTTCGTACAGATCAATTCATTACAACAGTGTAGATACATTGAGTTAGTACAGAGTGTATTGAGGTAATACAGGTAAAATCAATAACAGAATACAGAGTAAAGTGTCGCAACTACAGGGAAGTGCATTGCAGGTAGACAATACGGTGCAACGTCATAACAAGGTAGATTGTGAGGTCAATAGTCCATCTCAACGTATAAGGGAACTATTCAATAGTCTTATCACCGTGGGACATAAGCTGTCATTGAGCCTGGTGAAATGAGATATCTTTATCAGTCACATGTACATCAAAACACACAGTGAAATGCATCTTTTTGCGTAGAGTGTTCTGGGGGCAGCCCACAAGTGTCGCCACACCTCCGGCGCCAACATAGCATGCAAACAACTTCCTAACCTGTACGTCTTTGGAATGTGGGAGGAAACCGGAGCACCCAGAGGAAACCCACACAGACACAGGCAGAACATATTAACTCCTTACAGACAGCGGGCGGAATTGAACCCAGGTTGCTGGCACTAAAGCGTTACGCTAACCTCTACACTGCCATACCTGCACCCTCAGGCTCCTGTATCTTCTGCCTGATGGGAGAGGAGAGAAGAGAGAGTGATATCCAGGGTTTTGTCTTTGTCTCTCCTTTTTTTTGATAGTGGCATTAAATTTGCCACCTTCTGGTCTGCAGGAACGGTTCCACAATCATACAATTTTGGAAGGTGACAATCAGTGCAGGCACTAATTCCATGATGGTCTGGGATACAGTTGATCTGGCCCTGGGGATTTATTGTCTTTCAATCTTTTTTTTAATTTGTCCAGCACTGTTTTGTTTACTGACACCATTTCCCTTTATATTAGACTCCTGGTTCCCTAGTACTTCATTCTAGTTCTTCTCACTGATTCAAAGTATTTGTTTATTGCTATAGTATTTCTTTGTTCTAAATTATATGCACTCCTGTTTCTCTCTGCCTCAAAGACTGGATATAAACAGCTTGTGTCTTTCCAATGGCAACGTGAAATCTGAGATAGTTAGCTTCCTGTATCTCAAAGTAAATGCCACTCCCCGGGGAAGTTCGGCAGCTCCATCGAATGGAAACACCGCCCACATGAACTGCGGAAACAACATCAGTGCGAGAACGGGTGACACTTGCAGTTTCACCGAGAGATTAGATCGAACAGGTGTGGTTTGGGCAGGAGGCGGAAGGTAAGGAAATGAAACCTTTCTTCCATTTTAAATGATGTTGTTGATCAGGCTGTAATCTCCGTGGTGGATACCCTCACAGCAATAGGAAGGATGGATAACACGGAGCACATCTGTCTGTATGACGCTGCCGCTTGTGGTCAAAGTAATCGGCAATGCTCGGTCTGTTGACAGCGGGGTAGGTTCCTGGCAAACTCCCGACCATGGGTAGTAGAAGATACAGGTTATTTGGGAATGCCAGTCGTGGCAATTTCGCCCAGTTAAAGGTTCATGACAATAAAGGTGTGGAAGAATTGACTCAGTGGTTTATACTTTTTGAAATGAAGGCGGGAGAATGTAGTAACCTAACAGCCAGCTAACATGAGGATAATAATTAAATATTTCTGAGAATCCAGTTTTCTTAATTGTGAAAAACGTTTTTTCTTCTGTTCTTTGAAAGGTGAAGAACAGTTTAGAGGAAGATGTTGTAGATAAAATGATGAAAGGCATAGATAGGGTAGAAAGCCAGAATATATTTCCCAGGGTGGAAATGTCCAACGCTTGAGGACAGAGCTTGAAGGTGAGAGGGGGAAAGTTAAAGGAGGTGTGCAGGGCAAGTTTTTTTTACACACATAGAGTGTAGGTGCCTGGAAGGAGTTGCCAGGGGTGATAATGGAAGCAGATATGATGGTGGTGTTCAAGAGGTTTTTAGATTGTTACATGAATATTCAGGTATTTAAGGGACATGAATCATGTGCAGGCAAAAGGGATTAGTTTAATCTGGCATCATGCTCAGCACAGACATGGTGGGCTGAATGGCCTGTTCCTGTGCTGTACTGTTCTATGTTCTATGTTACTAGTGTAAGATCCCAGGTATTAGTAACTTTAATTCAGAAGTGACCTCTGACACTGGTGGTCACCAACTACATCAACCTCGTCAGAAACTAGATCGCTCCCTGTCTTTTACTGCTGGCAATAGTTAGATTGCCAAGGGCAGTGACATCTGTAATACACAGACTTTGCTGCATTTAAAGCTTACTCCCATTGCGCATTAGTCTGCACCTAACATTTGTCTTGTGGGATAGGATGGAGATTGGTAGAAGGCACACTCTCAGCATTCAAACACCCCCACACTAAAAAAACTTTTTCTTTGCCAGTACTTTCTACCCTCTAACAATAAAAAACAACTAGAAACTCTTGGCAGATCAGGCAGCTTTTGCGGAAAGAACAACAGAGTTCATATTTCAGGTCAGAGAATGGGGTAGAAGGGTCTTTGACCCGATATGTTAACTTTGTTTCTCTTTGCATAGATGCTGCCTGACTTGTTGAATGTTTCCAGCATTTCCATGTTTATTTTAGATTTTCAGCATCTACAATTCTTCTTTATTTTCTTTCTAGCCAATTCTTTTTTCACTTTATTTTATCCTCTCCCTTTTAAATAAAACTTTGGTTAGGCCCCACTTGGAACATTGTGTGCAGTTCCAGTGTCCCCATTACAGGAAGGATGTCGGAGCTTTGGAAAGGGCGTAAAAGCGGTTTAGCAGGATGCCGCTTGGCTTAGAGAATTTAAACTATAAGGAGAGGTTGGACAAACTTTAGTCGTTTTCTCTGGAGCGTCGGAAGCTGAAGGGAGACCTGATAGAAATTTATAAAATTATGAGAGGCATAGACAGGGTAGACAGAATCTTTCCCTAGGGCAGAAATGTCAAGTAGAAATGAGCTATCCAATACCAGAGGGCATGCATTTAAGGTGAGAGGGGCTAGGTTCAGAACAGACCTGAGGGGTAGGTTTTTTACTGAGAGAGTGGTAGATGCCTGGAATGCTTTGCCTGATAGGGTGGTGGAGGCAAATTCATTGGGGACTTTTAAGAGGGGCTTGGATGGGTGCATGAATAATGGAAAATAGAGGGATATGAGCACTCTGTAGGTAGGAGGGAAGAGCTATATCAGCACAACATTGTGGGCCGAAGGGCCTGTTCTGTGCTGTGCTGTTCTATGTTCTATGTACTAGAGGGCATGCATTTAAGGTGAAGGGGGAGAGGTTTAAAGGAAATGTACAAGGCAAGTTTTTTTACACAGGAAGTGGTAGGTGCCGAGGGCAGGTGGGGTGGTAGAGACAGATATGAGAGTGGCTTTTAAGAGGCTTTTGGACACAACAATATGCAGGGACATGGATCTGTACAGGCAGAAGAGAATTAATTTAATTTGGCATCATGTTCAGCACATAGTGGGCCGAAGGCAATTAACCTACTGTGCTGCACTGTTGTATGTTCCTCAAGGTGTATTTTTGCTCTCTCATCATATACATTCTGCTGCACACAAAACTTGTCATCAGAATGCTGCTGGGAGTCCACAGAATGTGGACAATTAGCTAAAGGCAACTCAACGTATTGGTATTGGTTTATTATTGTCACTTGTACCGAGATACAGTGAAAAAGTTGTCTTGCATACCGATCGTACAGGTCAATTCATTACACAGTGCAGTTACATTGAGTTAGTACAGAGTGCATTGAGGTAGTACAGGTAAACACAATAACAGTACAGAGTTAAGTGCTGCAGCTACAGAGAAAGTGCAGGACAATAAGGTGCAAGGTCACAACAAGATAGATCGTGAGGTCAGACACCATCTCATCGTATAAGGGAACCATTCAATAGTCTTATCACAGTGGGGTAAGATTGTGGTCTCCATGCATGAGCACAGATGTAATTAAATGTAGAAATGAATAGCACCATGTAACTTAGAAATCAGGAGAAGGACCAGCAATGTAGCCACCAGAAGGTTGCAGTGTTGCAGAAGGTTGTGCTGCACCCTTGCAGCTCCACCTACCCTGGTTTGATCCTGGTCTTTGATGCTTCTCTGTGGAGTTTGTGCATTCTTGCTGTGACCATGTGAGTTTTCTCCTGGTGCTCCAGGTTCCCCCCACATCCCAAAGAAGTGATGGTTGGTAGGTTAATTGCCTACTGTAAATTACCCCCAGTGTGTAAGTGGGAGGCGGCAGTATCAGGAGGAGGTAATGGACATGTGTTTGCAGGGGAATAAATGGGACTGACAGGAATGCACCGAGAGCCAGTAAAGACTTGATGTTGTTGGAAAATATCTGGTCGTTTTCCCTGGCTAGAACTAGGCTGAATCATCTCAAAATAAGAAGATAGCCATTTTGGGTTGGAGTAAGTTATTTCTCTATGTAGGACTGTTAACGCTTAGTTCCAAAAGCCGGGAATGCTTAGTTGTTAAGTTTATTTAAGACTGAAGTCAATAGAATTTGGGAAAAGAAGGGGATCAGAGGATATATGGACAGGATGTCAAAGTAGGCTCACTAGGATGAAGGTATTTGTCTGCAATGGAAGTGGCATCATTCTCTTCTCCAGCTGTCCTGAATGATTGAGCTTCTTAATGTCAATAAAGAGATTAAATTGCAGTTGCTGTCACCGGTAAATGAACACCACAAAATGACAACAAAGTCATTTCCTTTATTCATTCCACAATACTACAGGAAACAAAATATATTGATCACAATTTGATAATGCACTTTTTTGCATCGATAGGTTTTGTCATATGTGTTTTATTCTTCACTGAAAATTTAAGGTTTTTAAGAACAGCCTAGTTTATATAAATATGTGGTTGTCCAGATCCAAGTGTTCTAACATGGAATTTCGAACAAGTGGATGGAAATAGTCCAATGCTTTGCCATGGAATATCTGTTTACGTGTGAATGAAACTGGCGTTGGAGGGGATCAGACTGGACACAAAGATATCCACATAAGGAACACTTTCAGCAGTTTGGGAATAGATGCCTAGAAATTGGTTTGTTTAGCTTTCATCTTTATGTGCAATTTGCACAACAATCAGTTACACCCAGAATAAACCAATCATTCCTGTGTAAAATTGGACTGGGCACCTCCATGCATTATTTACGTTACTGTGCATCACTCTTATGACGTCACTCTTTGGACAGCAACCGTTTCTAATCCCAGAACTCATTGGTATTAAGTTAGGGTGCAACCTATGACCATCTTGGACAGTCACAGTACAACCAGGAACACAGTGCAAAACTCTGCTGCTTTTATCACTATTAAAAAGCTGTTCTGCTGACATCGGGAGACTTGACTGGGCAGTTCAGAACTCACTGCAGACTGCTTGAATGCTTTCTAAAGTTGACAAATACATTACAATTGTGAGCACCCTCGCCAACATTTAGCTGTTGACATAAACATTCAGTGGGGGCTTGGTTGTGGAAACTACTGGCAGCAATCCATTACTGGAGGCTTTGGTTTGGCACTGACTGGCCCAGTATGATGTCTTGGAAACTCAGGGACAGGAGGCAGTGATGTGCCCCTCAGTGAGGAGCTGACAATGGATGAACAGCAGCACAGGTCCCCAAGACACTCACTACTGAGCTATGTGACATTCTGCAAGCTGCAGGTTGGTATGTTAATGACCACTGTAAATTACCCATAACGTATAGACGTGTGGTAGGTTCTGCGGGGAATTGAGGGAAATGTGGGGAGAATAGGACGAGTGTAAATGGGTGCCTCATGGTTGGCACAGACTCGCTGGGCCAAAGGGCCTATCTCCCTGCTGTACGTCTCTCTGACTCTCACACCTAGACTGCACTCTCCACCAAGGTCATTGTCTTTCAGTTTCTTCACCACAGGCTCATCCCAAGTGGGCAGAATAGATCTCTGTGGTGCATCAGATCGGTCACTCAGGAACTGCACACATGAGGAAGTGATTTTGATTTCAGTACAAAACATGACTTCTCAGGAATGTGGACTTGCCAGTCTTGCTGGCCTCCCAGAATGGCAGGCAGCTATCGACTAATTCATGCCCAGAACGGTTCCCAATTAATAACCTGTTCCTGTTATAGTGTCATAGGGTAGTACAGCACAGAAACAGGCCCTCCGGCCCACCACATTGATGCTGTCCATGTTGCCCACCTACACCATCTCCATTTGCCCACATTAGGCCTGTATCCTTCTTTGCCTTGCCTATTTGTCCATGTATCAGTGTATCTTAAACATAGCATCTTAATACCAATAATAAACTATTACCAATACCAAGAGTTATTGTGTCTGATCCCACCACCTCCTCTGGCAGACATTCCAAATATCAACCACTCCCCGAATTTAAAAAACTTTCCCCTCAGACCCCCTTGAAAACCCCTTCCTCTCACCTCAAACCTACACCCCCTTGTTTTTGATAACCCTACCCTGTCTATGTCTTTTATAATTTATAATCCCTCTATCAGTTTCCCCTCTGCCTCCTTGACTCATGGGAAAACAAGCCCTCACACAAAGTAAGTTCCTTCACTATCCACTCCAGCACTCAGTGAGAAGATGATTGAGTCCCCCTTCGTCATCATCTCCATATTTCCTCTCATCCCTAAACTCTTACCAGCCTCAGGCTTAAATATAATCACTAAGCATTGACAGGGTGCTGTGGGACAAGAGCTACTTTTACTTCATATCTGTTTACTCCTGTACATATCAGTTAAACTGAGATAAAATAACAATCATACAAGTATAAGGGTAGTAGCAAAAAAAAACTGCTGGAGGAACTCAGCGGGGAAGAGACTGTCAACATTCCTGGTCGAGATCCTGCATCAGGACTGAGAGTGGAGAGGGAAGATAAAGAGGAGAGGGGGAAGGGTGAGACGAGGGCCAGTGGACCAAGGAGGGGTGAAGGATGATGGGCAGGTGGTCAGGTTGGGGGAGGGGGGATGCTGGAGGGGTTTGGAGTTGGTAGACAGGAGTGGGATGGTGATAGGTGGAAGCAGACAAGAGAGATGGAGCCAGGTGGGAGGACGGGAGGGTGAAGGGGGAGATGGCTGCTGAAGGGAGACAAACAGGAACACAAAGGCTACCGGTGCTGGGATCTAAGAAAGGGAACCATTAGGGTGAGGTGAAGTCAGGTGGAACCCGATGGGGGAGGGGATCCAGTGGGTGAAGTGTGTGGGTAGTAAGTGGATGGAACCAGGAGGGGGAGGGGGACAAAAATGGGTGATGGGGGACTATGGGTCGGGGGGGTCTGGGAAAGGAAACAAAAATGGGAGGACTGGAGGTGGATCAGAAAGAGAGGGAGAAGGGAATGCTGGAGGGCATGCATTTAAGGTGAGAGGGGGTAGGAAGAGACGTGAGGGGTAAGTTTTTTACTCAGAGAGTGGTGGATGCCTGGAATGTGTTGCCTGATATGGTGGTGGAGGCAAATTCATTGAGGGCTTTTAGGAGGGGCTTGGATGGGCTCATAAATGAGAGGAAAATGCAGGGATATGGGCATTCTGTAAGTAGGAGGGATTAGCTGTGTCGGCACAACATTGTGGGCTGAAGGGCCTGTCCTGTGCTGTACTGTTCTATGTTCTATGTTCATGCGGTTCTTGAACCAACCTGCATAACCCTAATCACTACCTCAGTATAGCAACACTATAACCAGATTTTGCTTGTCCACCCTACCTATGCCCCTCAGAATGGTTGAAGGGAATTAGCTGTTCTTGAACCTGGTGGTGAGGGACTTCAGGCTTCTGTACCTCCTGGAGTCCAGGAGGGTTTGCACTCAGTGAAAGAGGACCCTTGATATTGAACACCAATGACAGGAAATTGAATTTCAAAGTGATCACAAGTCATCTTCCCTGATTATTTAGGCATTTTTTTTGTGTTGAAAACCTGAAATGTTTATTAAAAATGACCACATTGCAAACGCAGGAAATCTGAAATAAAGACAGGAAATGGAAACGGTCCGCAGATCAGGTAGTGTGAGTGAAAAGCAGATAATCCCCAAAGTAGTTACGGAGAGAGAAAACGAACAAAAGGACATGGTAAAGCAATGAAATACCGGGCAGAGCTGCTGCAGAAATTTGAAACCAATGAGTTAATTCCTGTGTGCATTCCCTTCTCCCTCTCTTTCTGATCCACCTCCAGTCCTCCCATTTTTGTTTCCTTTCCCAGACCCCCCCACCCATAGTCCCCCATCACCACTGGAAACTTCAAAAACATATTCGTCTCATTACTGATCAGTGGGATTGGAGCCAGCATTTTCAGTATCTGTGCATTGATTCATTGTTTGTTCAAGGCAGTTTGTGAGAAGTTAGTACTTCAGTGGTGAGCTACTAATACATGTTGCATCACTTTGATCCCATCTAACACAGGCTGCTTGCCAAGTCAAAGTTCTGCCACCATTTGACCCTTTATATCTGAGTCTTTGCTAAAAGGTACTTGGACGGGTACATGGATAGGAAAGGTTTAGAGGGATATGGGCCAAATGCAGGCAAATGGGACTAGCTTTGATGGGAACCTTGTTTGATATGGACCAGTTGGACTGAAGGGTTTGTTTCCGTACTGTATGACTCTGTGACTCTATGTCTACAGAATGTATCATCCTGTAGTAGTAGTGCAAGTAGTTAAATGACCACGCTCGTAATCGAGCAGCCTGAATTTACAATCCAGAGATGGTAGTTCAAATCCCACCATGTCTGATCCAGCACAACTGTATATGGTTAGGAGAGAGATGTGGGAGTGCTCAATATTGACTCCTGACTCCATGAGATCTCATAGTATCTGGTCAAACAATCGCAGAGAATCCTATGCTTATTACCACCTAATCAATGTCCATCAGATAACCAATCAATTCTCTTCCCTGTTGAACAACACTTGGAAGAAGCACCAAAGGTTCTCATTGAGGTCTTCACTTGTCCATCACCAAGAAGAGCTCAGTATACCACCAATGATTAAGCAGGCCAAGGTATGAAGGATACAGTCGACAGGGAGCATTGAAGTAACTGATGTGAGGGTTAAACTTGCTTGACTTTGCTTTCACCAAAGTCCTGACCACCTGTGTTGTCTTGAGTTTCAGTCCAATTTTGCTGAGTGAAGTACTCTCAGGATACAGCAGAAATATACACCACCACAATCTCTACCCTCATGGCCTGAATCATCTCTTATTCTAACAAGCCATGGTAACAAATCTGGTTCAATGAGCAGTGTAGGAGGCCATGCAGGAAATGTTTTTATACCTAAAACTGAGGGTCTAACTTGCAAACCCACAACAAAGGAACCTGTGTGTCATGGTGAGGCATAACAGTTCACAGAGCTGTTCTGGAAAGGCAGTCTACATATTCGCTGTAACCTTCTCTCTCAGATGGATCACAAAAAAATTAATAATCTTGCACCACAGAGGACTTAAATGTCAGTTTCCAACATTTACATCATGGAAATCTGACAAAAGAAGAGCCATGGCAGGCACGGTAGTGTTGTGGTTAGTGTAATGCTATTACAGCTCCGGCGACTCAGGTTCAATTCCCACTACTTTCTGTAAGGAGTTTGTACGTTCTCCCCGTGTCTGCATGGGTTTCCTCCAGGTGCTCCGGTTTCCTCCCACATTCCAAAGCCGTACGGGTTAGGAAGTTGTGGGCATGCTATGTTGGCACTGGAAGCGTGGTGACACTTGCAGGCTGCCCCCAGAACACTCTACGCAAAAGATGCATTTCACTGTGTGTTTCAATGTACATGTGACTAATAAAGATATCTTATCTTTTCATGCTCTGCCTAAATTGGAAGTGTGTGACCTTATCAGGCTGATCCTTAACTTATCTTGGGGCAGCTCTATCAGTTCAGACACCAGTCCCCAGATATTTGTGAGCCATGGCCAAAACTGGAGTTCTGTAGCAGATTGTAAATTGTAAACTGGCTTCTAACTCACTTGTGGTGTAGGACAGTCAACTTGCTGTGGGCCACTTGGAATAATTGACAAAGAGAACGTGGAAATGAATACAGATAGCCAACCTGCAACTGGGACAACTGTGTGAGCTTACTGAATCCACCCAAGAGTCCATTGTTGTGAAAAGGCACAATAAGGAACCCTCAAGACGAGCTTATTGTCATGTGCATGTGTACAGTGAGGTACAGGTACAATGAAAAACTTGCTTGTAGCAGCATCAGAGGCACATAGTTACAGACAACGCACAGAACATAAATTATACGTAAAATTATACCACGCAGTGGAAAATAAAGACTGTGCAAAAGCAAGACCTTAGTGCAAAACAAAACAAATTGAAGACAAGTCCAAGAGGTGGTCTGTAGTGTTCCGCGGCTGAGGTAGTGTTAGGGTTGTGCCAGTCAGTTCAAGAACCAGATGGTTATAGGAGAGTAGCTGTTCGTGAACTCTCTCTACCTGGATCCATGTATTCTAGGACAATGCACTATGTAAGTAGTAGGTATAAACTCTGCAGTTTGTCCAACTTGGGGCCTGATCAAAGTAAAGAGAAACTGTTTCCTATGATAACACCGCCTTTATAGGTTAATAGGAACAGGTTCAATTGTAACTTTCAAAAGAAGATTGGTGGAGGGATAATTGTAGCTGTATGATGGAAGGATAGGGAAGTGAGATCACTGGGACTGCTTTTTGGAGGAGATGGTACAAACACATTGGCTGAATCAGCTTACTCTGGGAGCAGGTTCTACTTCATGATTCTATTTTGTCACAACCAAGTTTATATAAACATATGAATATACGAATTACCAGCAACATTCAACCACTTGAGCTTGCTCCACTATTCAATGAAGGTCATGGCTGATCGATTGTAACATCAGCTCCACATTCCTGGTAATCTTTCACCCCATTACTTAGCAAGAATTCATCCAACTCTTCCTGAAAGATATTCAAAGTCCCTGCTTTCACTGCTCCTTCCAGGGAGACAATTCCAAAGACTCACGACCCGTAGAGGAAAATTGGCATCACTACAATGTTCCCAGGCATGGAGCGATTGTTTAGTGGGGAAAGGTTGCACTCATTGGAGTTTAGGAGAATGAGAGGCAATCTTTTTTAAACATATAAGATTTTTAGTGGGCTTGTCAAAGTACATGCTGGGAGGACATTTCTCCTCATGGGAGAATCTAGGACTGGAGGACATAACTCAGAATTAGTGTTTGCCTACTTGTGACTGACTTGAGGATGAACAACTACTCTCCAATGGCTGTGAGACCAGGATGTTGCTTGGATTACAGACTATTAGCCATGAGGAGAGATAGGGCAAACTTGGATTGTGTTCTCTGGAACGTCGGAGGCTGAGGGTCGACCTGATCGAAGTTTAAGAAACTATGAGAGGCATAGATAGGGTAGACAGAGTCTTTTTCCCATGGTGGGAATGTCTAATACTAAAAGGCATAGCTTTAAGGTGAGAAGGGAAAATTTAAAGGAGATTTACGAGGCAAGGTTTTTTACGCAGAGAGTGGTGGGTGCCTGGAACGTGCTGTGGGGGAAATGGCGGAAGCAGACACGATAGCAAACTTTAAGAGATATTTAGACAGGCACGTGAATAGGCAGGAAATGGAGGGATATAGACCATGTGCAGGCAGATGGGGCTAGTTTGGATTGGCATCATGGTTGGCACAGACACTGTGGGCTGAAGGGCCTGTTCCTGTGTGTACTGTTTTATGTTCTGTGTTCTTTATTATCACAGCACATTAGGCAGCAACAGCGGAGGGGGAAACAGTTAGCGTTTCAATCACCTTTCATCAAAGTTGTATCGCATTTGTTAAATATGACCTTCCCAGCAGTATTCAATGAGATATTTCTGTTTTATTCTAAAATAATTTAGCAGAGTTGTCCCAAAGCTTGAATGTGTGCTTTTCACTGGGTGAACAACATGTAAGATTATCTTGGTTAGCCACACCACAGTAAAAGAATGAGGAGAAGCATCAGCTATCTGCAGAAGAGCAGCTACTGCCTGGAACCCAGATACTCAACCAAAATGATCTTGCATGAAGATTTTCAATGAAATACTGAGTCATTGAACAAATGAATTTACATTTTACTTCGTCCATTGCTGTGCAATTTGTCATTTGCAGAACTGTTGCAGAAAAGGAAAATTTGGAATACTTTAAAAAGGGAATAACTGCACCCATTGCACTTGTCACATCAATGAAAGGTACAGTACAGAAACTGGCTAATCAGCCCATCTTGAACATGCTGGTATTGACAAGGCTAATAAATTAGCCCCACTTCCCTATATTATTTTTTCCATTGACTAGCAAATACTTCTCTATTTATTCAACTCCCACTCGAAAGTTACTGAACATGCTTCAAGCAATATATTCTGGGTATTTATTTAAAAGCAAATCCTATCCTGCCTCTCATCCTTTCACCATTTACCTTGAGCATGTGACCAGTTGCTAACTTTTCAGCTTCAGGAGGTAGTTTCTTATTTTGTTAAAACCATTTGATTTTAAACTGCCTTCATTTTCCCGCTGACCTTGCGTCTTCCAGAGAACCCAGGCTTGTGCTCTCTCCACCAAAATGAAGTCCTGCATTTCGTCTTGGTGGAAGGCAGAGAGCGGCACTGTGGTGCGGCAGGTAGTGCGGCTGCCTCACTGCTGCAGTGACCTCGGTGCGATCTTGTTCTCCACTCTGTCCGCACAGAGTTTGCATATTTTGCCAGTGACTGCATGGGTTTCTCCCAGGTGCACTGGTTTGGAATGCAGGACATAAAACAGAACAGTTCAGCACAGGAACAGGTCCTTGGACCCAGGATATATGTGCTGAGCATGATGAAAATTAAACTAACTCCTTCTGCCTGCACATGATCCGTATCCCTCCATTCCCTGCTTGTTCATGTGCCTGTCTAAAAGCCTCTTGAATGCCTCTATCATATCTGCTCCCACCGCCACTCTTGTTATTTCAAAAATAGACTTTATTCATAATAAGAACTACATACGAAGGAAGAAACAGTGCAAAAATTTTCTACATTCATAGTCGTTGCATTCAGTAGTGTAAACTTTTAAAGAAAAAACACACAAACATAGCACTATTGCCACTCACCTGAGGTGACATCCCTTTCATTGTTCGAGGGGCTTCCCCACCGAACTCTGCCCCTCCATGTGTGATAGCGGAAGGAGTCCAGACTGTGGTCCTTCCCCACAGAGCCTTTGTATTGGCTGCACCAAGCCTCAGTGCGTCCCTCAGCGCGTACTCCCGCTGCCTGGACATGCCAGTCAGCATCATTCCCTTACGGATATCTCGCTGTGCTGGGAGACCAACAAGTTTCGGGCAGACCAAAGGGCGTCCTTCACCGAGTTGATGACCTTCCAGCAGCACTTGATGTCTGTCTCAGTGTGTGTCCCCGGGAACAGCCCGTAGATCAGAGAGTCCTCTTTCATGCAGCTGCTGGGGATGAACCGGGACACGGACCCTCGCATCCTTCTCCACACCCTCTTAGCAAATCCACAGCTGCAAAGAGGTGGGTGACCGCAGCCGTCTGGAGGGCAGCGTGCGTTGGGAGTGATGTGTCATCTGCAGAGGAAAGCTTTGACTGGGAGGGCACTTCTCACCGCCAGGCATGCGGAGTTTTGGTGCTTGTTGGACAGATCTGGCGAAGAGGCGTTCTGCCGGATGGTTTGGACAGTTTGCTCAGGGAACAAACCCACAGAATCCACTGAGTCCCCATCCCACAGTGTCTGCAGTACATTCCTCGCTGACCACTGTCTGATGGACTTGTGGCCAAAGGTGCTTACTTGGAAGAACTCTTCCACAAAGGACAAGTAGTGCAGCAACGTCCAGCTGACTGGGACATTGCGCGGTAACGGGGCCAGGCCTATCTTCCGCAACACCAGGGACAGGTAGAACCTCATCATGTAGAGACACTTGGTGCCGACGTGCTTTGGATCCACACGTTATCTGATACAGCCAAACACGAAGGTTGTCATCAGGATGAGGTCAACGCTGGATACACTTTTGCCCCCATTCTCTGGGGACTTGTGCAGCGTGACCCATCGGACTCACCCCATCTTGGACCCCCAGATAAACTGGAAGACATCCTGGGTGATTACCGACGCAGAGGAGCGGACAACAGGCCTCACCTGTGCCAAGTACAGCAGCCCTGAGAGCACGTCGCACCTGATGGCCAAGTTCTTCCCAGTTATTGACGGAGAACGCCATTTCCACAGACCCAGTTCTTGTTTGACCTTCCCAATCCGCTCCTTCCAATTCTTGTCACATGCCTCAGCCCCTCCGAACCAGATCCCCAGCAGCTTCAGGTAGTTGGACCTGACGGTGGAGGGGACATTGGTTCGGTCAGGCCAGTTGCCGAAGAGCATGGCCTTGCTCTTCCTGCGGTTGACTCTGGCCCCCGATGCCAACTCAAACTGGTCGCAGATGCGAACTGACCGTGGATCCGAGCAGAAGACGGCGATGTCGTCTATGTACAGGGAGGTTTTGACTTGTGTGCCCCCACCACCTGGCAATGCCACCCCTCTTATGCTCTCGTCCTTCCTGATCGATTCAGCAAAGGGTTCAATGCAGCACACAAACAAGACGGCGGAGATTGGACAACCCTGCCTGACTCCTGACTTGATGGGGAAACTATCTGTCTCTCCACCCACTGATCTGAACTGCACTGCGGATATGTGTGTGAAGCAGTTGGATCCAATTTCAGATTCCCTCCCCAAAACCCATTTTGGAGAGCACATCCAGCATGTACCTGTGGGATATCCTGTCGAAGGCCTTCTCCTGGTCCAAGCTGACCAGGCAGGCGTCCACCCCTCTGTCCTGCACATTGGCAGTTTTATCCCTGAATAGCACAAGGCTATCAGATATTTTCCTGCCAGGTACAGCACAGGTTTGGTCTGGGTGGATCACCTGTCCCAGAGCAGACTTGACCCAGTTGGCAATGCCCTTGGACAGTATGCTATAGTCCACATTCAACAGTGAAATAGGTCTCCAATTCCTGATGTCCTCCTTCTCTGCCTTCTGCTTGTTGATGAGGGTAATGATGCCCTTCCTCATGGAGTCTAACATGCTCAAAACATAGCATTGTACACTTCCAGCAGTTCCAGGCCCGTCCAGTCCCACAGAGCCGAGTACAACTCTGCCAGTAAGCTGTCCCCTCTGGGAGTGTTATTCATGCCAAGGGAGTGGGTGGAGCCAGTCAGCTCCTCCAGTGTGATCCAGACTCTCCCACTTGCTATCGTCTAACACCTCTATGATAGAGCACAGGAAGTTCTGGGAGGCTGTGTTGTCTGTAGCCTTTCTGTCATACAGACTGGCATAGAAGAATCTGCAGATCCTCAGTATGTCTGTCTGGGAGGGTGTTACTGAGCTGTCCTCTTCCTTCAGGCTGTGGATCACAGAGCTCACCCTGTGAATCTTTTGGAAGAAGAAGCACGAGCACATCTCATCCTGCTCCACAAAGCAGGTGCTGAATTGGAAGATGATCTTGGAGGATTCAGAGGCAAAGAGCACAGCTTGGCAGCTCTTCACCTCTCGGAGTTCCTCTCTCACATCCACCCCCCTCAACTGCAGAAGGAGAAGTTGCTGCAAGTCTGTCTGGAGTGGCGCAATTCCCTCTGACTCTGTCTTGCTTCCTGAACACCTTTAAGGATGAAGAACCTCTGGATGTTCTCCTTGGTTGCCTCCCACCAGTGAATTGAAGAGTCAAAGAGGGGCTTTATGGTTCTCCAACCTGCGTAATCCCTCTTTAGTTTTGGGGTCAGCAGCTTGACATTCAACTTCCATGTCTCCCTGCCTGCCTTCTGGTCCTCCTGTAGGTGACAGGAGGCTCGAAGGAGGCAGTGGTCAGAGAAGAACACCGGCGTGACATCAGTGGATCTGACCATGACTGCGTTTGGTGAGAAGAAGTCTACCCGGGACCGTACTGAGTTGCCCGTTCCAGTCCAAGTGTTTTGTGGCTGTGTTTTGAAGGCGTCGCACAACTTTGAATCCTTAACCGTTCCCATCAGAAGTATGGAGCTGCTGTCCAGTCTCCTTCCAGCACTACCAGGTTGTCCAGCTGCATCGACGATGCAGTTGAAGTCACCGGCCAGAACGACTGGTGGGAACATCGCTAGCAGCGGTGGGAGCTGCTGGAGGACAACCAGCCACTCGCTCAGCATGGTCGAGGCGTACACATTGATGAGCCAGAGCGGAGTGTTACTGTACTTGACGTCTGCCATGAGGAGCCGCCCCCCCACCCCCCCACCACTTCTTTGACTTCAGTGATTGAGAAGTTGCCTCCTCATGGCAGAATACGCAGGCCGGATGCACAATTATCGTTCCCCACATAGACAATCCCTGGGACCACCATCGCGACCAACTCCAATGGTTGCGGAGGTGTGGCAGCCCGCACTCCTGTAGAAGAGTCATATCCACCTTGACCTTGGCGAGGCTTTGCAAGGCGTTAACACATCGAATGGGGCTCTTCACACTGCGCACGTTTAGAGATACCAGTTTTATCTCCATAGTTGTTGGGGTTCAGGATTCACAAATACAGTCCATTGTCAATCAGCCTGAGCCCTCATACCCACAGCCTTGGTGAGCTGCCTCACTGTTTTTGGGCTCAGGTACAGGGAATGGTCTCCCCCTGGGTGTGGCGATGATGGTGGTGTCACTGGGGGGAGATCGGTTTGTGTTCCAGGTCCGATCTCTGGCTCTGATTGTTCTGCACCCTCCTTCTCTCAGAGCTGGGGTGCATCGGATGCCGTACTGGTCCCGGTCTCCCGGAGCTGGTGGCTCATGGTCTCTGTACTGGTCCCAGTCTCCCAGAACTGGGGGGTCAAAGGTATCTGTACTGGTCTCAGTCTCCCGGAGCTAGAGGTGGCGGCAGGCTGAATTCTTCCCTTGCCCGTCTTTGTCTGTAGGCTCCCCTCCTCTTTGTCCCCTTCATTTTGATAGTCTTATCACCATGGGATAGAAGTTGTCCTTGAGCCTGTTGGTATGTGCCCTCAGTTTCCTGTATCTTCTGAATATGAACAGTGGATTAGCATCAGCAAGACATGGTGCTGGTGCAGGTCATTTCTGAGAGAGTGCGTCCTATTTCACCTTGCACTCCTTTGTAAACCACACAATGCAAGATCACGATATTAAACAGAGTTTTTCAAAACAGTGTAAGCTGCCATGTAACACTACTTCAAAAGTAGAAGGGAAATTTCTAGGCTAGTGTCTGGAGAAACGAAGCTTAGACCTCCTCCCTCGAGGTTCCTGGCTGTGCCTCTGATACCCAGTCTGTTAGCTGCAGATCACCCAGAACTAACTGCAGGACCACTGCACAATGTCATGAAGTTCCAAGCCCTGAGGTGGCAGTGGACATCACCCACTTCAGGTTGGGAGGAGCAGATTTCAGAATCAGCAATCAACCTCCAGGCTGTTGTGAAGCAGAGCAGAGAAGTTAGAATTAATGTGAGTGGCCCTTTAAATCGCGCAGCTGCAGAGCAAACAGATTGGGCTGAAAGTGCCCAGAGACAGATGTGCTTCAAAACAATATAATCTCACTTCAACTGTTACTGCTCTGAAACAGCATTGCATAAGTGAGAGAAGGTGGTGCTTGCCAATAATCAATTCCAGGTGGGTCAGTGTCTGAAGGGAAACCACTTGAAGAGTTTGATTAACTCCTGGGACAATTCCTGGAATTACTGTTCAAAAAAATAAGGGTAATCCATTTATGATAGAGATGTGGCTGTTTTTTTTCTGTCAGAGGGAGGGTCATTTAGTAAAACAATAATTGAAAACATTTGGGATTTCAGTGGTGCTGGATTAGCAAGTTTTCCAGACCATTGAATGTCATTCCCACATTCCAAAGACGCACGAGTTAGGAAGTTGTGGGCATGCTATGTCGGCGCCGGAAGTGTGGCAACACTTGCAGGCTTCCCCCAGAACACTCTATGCAAAAGATGCATTTCACCGTGTGTTTTGATGTACATGCGACTAATAAAGATATCTTATCTGATGAGAGAGGAGAGAAGAGAGAATGACCTGGGTGGGTGGGGTCTTTGATTATGCTGGCTGCTTCACCAAGGCAGAGGGAGGTATAAACAGAGTCCGTGGAGGGGAGGCTGGTTTCCGTGATGTCAGGTTTGTTGCCATTACAACACACCCTGGGTTGACCTGCATATAGCATGTACCCACGGTTTTCTCCATCACCTCAGAGGGTGGATAATGGCTCCATTTGCATCCACCCTTAACTTGACCTTCACCTGGCGCTTGCTAGTCCAGATCCCAAACAGGTCCTTGATGTCCAAGTAGCTTTCTGCTCCCTCAACATAATGAGCCAGGAAGGTGAGAACATCCACTACAGCCACACGTGGATTGAACGTGCGCACCGTTATCTCTCGCTCCTTCTGGGTGGGGAGGGTGAAGAGAAGCTGCACCTTCAGCAGTGACAGCGGAGCCTCATTCCCCTTCTCCCAAAAGTCCTGGAGCATCTTCTGCCATCCTGCCGGGTACTTGAAGGTACCATCAAAGTACCCATTACCTGGGAAGTCCTGGAGGCAGTAGATATCCTTTATTTTGAACTTGCAGCACTGCAGCAGGATCTTCTTGATGAAGAGGTCCCTGGTGAAGGGATTCTCCTCACTGAGGCCATTCACTGCCATTCTGACAGTGTTCCGATCCTGTGACCTTCTCCCTCGCTGCAGTCATCCTGATGGAGCTGGTTGGTTATAGCAGGTTCATGTTTACTCCTGGCAGCACATTCCAGGCACCTACCACTCTCTGTGCAAAAAAACTTGCCCCGCACATTCCCTTTAAACTTTCCCTCTATCACCTTAAAGCTATGATCTCTAGTATTCGACATATAAGATATCTTTATTAGTCACATGTATATTGAAACACACAGTGAAATGCATCTTTTGCGTAGAGTGTTCTGGGGGTAGCCCACATGTGTCGCCATGTTTCCGGCGCCAACATAGCATGCCCACAACTTCCTAACCCGTACGCTTTTGGAATGTGGGAGAAACCGGAGCACCCAGAGGAAACCCACACAGACACGGGGAGAACGTACAAACTTCTTACAGAGAGCGCCGGAATTGAACCCGGGTCGCTGGCACTGTAAAGTGTTACACTAACCGCTACACTACCGTGCCTGCACATCTACCCCGGGAAAAAGATTCTAGCCCTCTATCCTATGTGTGCCTCTCATAATTTTACTGGACATAGAGGGCTGGAGTCTGGTGGGGAAGCCCCTCAAACAACGGAAGGGTGTATCACCCCAAGGTCCACCCCAGTGGCAAAGATGTTATGTAAATAACTGTGTTAACACTATCTAATGTATGGACCAAATGACATGAAAAGTTGTGGAGTTTTGCACTGCGTTTATTCATTTTGCATATATAGTTTATTATGAATAAAGTTTATTTCTGAAATAAAAAAAACTTCTATCAGGTCTCCCCTCAGCCTCTGATGCTCCAGAGAAGACAGTCCAAGTTTGTTCAACCTAAATCCAACATCCCAGAGATGTATTGGTTGGCAGGTTCATTGGCACTGTAAATGACCCCTTCTTTAGCTGGGTGGTATGGGCGTGTGGTTGGGCATCTCAGAGAGAATAGGTTACAGGGAAATAAGTGGGGTTGATGGGATTGCTCTGAGAACCAGCGTAGATTTGCTGGGCTGAATGGACTCCTTTTACGTTGCAATAAAAGATGAGTATGAGAAATATCCTGGAATCATTTTCATAAATCTCTTCACCCTTCCTTAAAACTTTGATATCTTTCCCAGTGCCAAAGGTAGCCTTTGTTGAGTATAGGATGCAAAGTTCACTCCGGGAGTTACATCCTAATATTTCCTTCTTTTAGGCGTGAGGCCAAGAGTTCACTTGGGAAGGAGTTTATGTGTGTATTGTTACAATTTACGTTGTTAGCAAACATTATAAATTATAGAAGAATATCATTAGTCTGTGTGTATGAATACACATATTTTGGAGTGGTTTTCAACATGTTGCAAGAGGCCCACCAGTCTTAATTTTAGGGCTCACTTGAGCTGGGGTCGTGGAAGATGTCATGGGGGGAAGCAACTGCCTCTCCCTGCATCTCCCTCCCCTTCACTTGCTGCTCTACTCAGGTACCTTGTGATCCTTGTGAATGCAGGTACTCAGAGCTCAATGCCACATTCCAGTTTAAGAACTCACCATGAAATACGAGAAGTATACTGAACTTTTCTGTTTATGCAGTCAAGGATACTGTCCCTACTATTTAAATTGTCTCTTTGAATTGCCCTGGCAATTTAAAAGACATGTTTGCATAACACCAGCTATTTGTTCCCTTGAGTCATATACAATTGTGTCACTTAGTTTACATTGCCTCCGATTCCACTCTCATTGCCGAACATTTCCTTCCAGTTAAGAATGTTTCGGATCTGATTTAGTGACATTTTGCACTTAATGTACTGGTACAAATCTCTCACTTATCTCTCACCTCCAAGTGATTGAGGCAGTTCTAAATATTCTCGTGATTCTCCTAGTCAACAGCCTGCAAGTACTGATATAATGCCAGCATTTACCTGTTCTTTCTACAATCACAGCCTCCATCTTTTGGTGTGAAAGAATTCAAGAACTTGTATGAGCTGCTTTCTGGTTTAACCAGATTCAGTCTTCTGAGTGTGTGTCACAAACAGTGTGGAAACAGCAACTGCTTGTTGGGGGAGTGGTGTCCACTTACATCACATGAGCCACACTTATCCAGTGTCCTGTGTACCAGGTGGAGTGACTCATACTCAAGCCCTTCAGTGACTTCAACAAAACTATCTGGATTATCCAAATGTGCCTGTTTAATTGTACCTGTGGCTGAATAAATTATGCTGTGGCAACTGCCTTGTGTGTGGTGTAACATGCAAGAATTTGTTGTCACAATTCTTCTTGGACACTTGCAACTGAAGATTAGGACGTTTGGAATTTTTCTATTGGTATCAAAAGGACGTTCTGGGGTATTTGGTAAAGTAAAGACGTGAAATAATACAGGAAAAGGTTAATTAACTGTTCTAGGCTTGCCATTCAGTGCAATTGCTGGAAGCATTTATGCAGGTGAAACGTGTACATGCTGAGAGCTGTGTGCTGGAAGCAATTGGAGAGCTATTATTCAGTCACATTTACAGAGAAACTTCACATTGCATTTGACCAAAGGCTAAATCTCATTCAAAAAAAAATCTGTCTAAAAAGGAAGAAATGCAAATTAATTGAAAGTAATAGCAATCCTTTTTGTTTCCTTTCTTTAGTTGATTATTCTTAAAGAAGAAACATTGAGCGATGGCTACACCAGGTAGGAAATATTTAACATTCTGAACTTGGCTGAAATTCTAGTTAGTTTAAAAAAAACAGAAATGTTGCAGTTAATTTATTTAGTAATGAAAACAGAAGACATTGAGAGTGCACAGCAACATGTGGAGAAGGAAAAGGCAGTTTGAATCGTAATCAGATTTATTATCAGTGCCTTAAATGACATGAAATTTGTTGTTCTGCGGCAGCAGTGCAGTACAAAGACATACAATTACTATAAATTACAAAAATAAATAAATAGTGCAAAAAAAAGGAATAATGAGGTAGTGTTCATGGGTTTATGGTCCATTCAGATATCTGATGACAGAGGGGAAGAAGCTGTTCCTGAATCATTGAGTGTGGGTCTTCAGGCTCCTGTACCTCCTCCCCGGTGGTAGTAACAAGAAGAGGGCATGTCCCGGACGGTGAGGGTCCTTAGTGATGCCGCCTTCTTGAGGCACCGCCTCTTGAATGTGTCCTTGATGGCGGGGATGGTTGTGCCCGTGATGGAGCTGGCTCAGTCTACAACCTTCCATAGCCTCTTGCGATCCTGTGCATTGAAGCTGCCAGACTGTGATGCAACCAGTCAGAATGCTCTCCACTGTACATCCTGACTGATGTTTTACACAGGTGCTTTTTGATAGATGAATAGGCAGATAGACAGATGAATTCTTGCTCTGGCGCTGATCCTGTAACCGACTGATGCAATACGTGATACATGATAAAGTTAATGGAATATAAGTTCATTCCTGACCCTGCATGATTCAACTGGTTTGCACTTTTCACTTCTGTTGAAATCAAAGGATCAAAATATTCTGGAATTCATAAAACAAGCAGAGCTCTTAGCTCTACAATGTTGGACCCACTTGAGTCACCTGGTCCCAAATGAAAGATTTTATGCTTAGATGAAATTCTACCTAATGTCCAAAAATCTGAACATATTCCTTCAACAACTAATTAGACTGAGTATGCCAGTTGAACAAGAATTATACCTGCATTCATAGCAGTACAAGAAACCACTGTTTATGTTCAGGCAAAGGCTCCTTTCAAACAATTTCCACAAAACACCAAGGTTACAAAACTTATAACTTGAAAATGTTAGCTATCATATTGTGTTTAAACTTGTAACCATGAGAGTTTAATCTCATGCTTTTACCAATCCAATTAGCGCATAACCTTCACCAGAAAGAAACCTTCATTTGTTCACATACAGATGTCTCAATAGGCTGGTATAAAAGAAAACCTTGGGGAAGAGGGTTTTCCGGTAATCCACACCCTGGCATTCTTCTCCCACACACACTCACCTGTCCACACTGGTTTCTTTTCCCCTTGTTCATATCCTCCCCCTTCCCCACCTGGATCCATCTGCCCATCACTCCTCCCCATCTGGTTCCACCTATCACCGATCAGCCTCTGTCCCTCTCCTCCCTAGGACTGCTATGTTCTTACTCTTCCTCCTCAGTCCTGATGCAGAGTCTTAACCCAACACGTCAACATATACCTTTTGCCTCCACAGATGCTGCTTGACCCGCTGAGTTCATCCGGCGTTCTATTTTTTGATGCAATATGAGTAATTCATGACTCAAGTTAGGAATATGAAGTCTGTGCTCCTTGAACTAACCTAGTAATTCTGATGATCACTAGCTTTATGATCGTAGTGGAAGGGCAGAAGCAACAGATCAATAATTAATTATTCAGCCCATCCTTACCAAACCAATCAGAGATCTGAACGTTCCCCGTTGCGTGGTTCTTAAATTAATCCTTAAATGAACTTCTTCGATTACTTTATTACACATTTTGATAACACTTTAGCAAAGAACGTGTCTTGATATGGTCTAAAATTGCCATTCACAAGTTTTGACCCATGCACACTGCTTCTACCCCTGTAGCTCACTGGGTCAATCTTTATCACCCTCCATAAGATTATATCCCAGCTATATAATGGGCACAAACACAGTTAAGTAAACATTAATATTTGAATCAATGATAAAGTCCTGAACTGAAGTTAAATTACTTACTGGGAAAAAAAAACAAGATTGGATTACAGTGTAATAACTGTCTTAATACATGTGACTTCCCATGGATGTTATAACCAAATATGCTGAAACTTTCTTCCAATGTGTTGGCGAGCACAGTTGTTAAGTTACAGGACTACCATCTGTGGACCTGGACAATTGGTTTAGATGCATGAGATTGAATCCCACCAAAGCAATTGGACACTTAACTACAAGTAAATGAATAAATCTGGAAGGAAAAAAACGAGCATCATTACTGGTGACCAGGAAACTACTGGATTGTTGTAAAGTCCAATAAGATTCATGGACATCATTCAGGGAGGGAAATTTGTCTCCACCGCATTTCACCGTTAGCTGCCTCCTCAGATCGGGGGTAATTAGAGTTGACAAAAAAGATAGTTATTGCCAGCTAGATCCACATCCCCACAATAAATAAATAAGTAATTATTCCCCTGTGTACTGTAAACCTCATTTGACTTAAATGCAGTTGTGACGGGAGGAGATCATTCTTCATCCAAGAAAGGCAAAAAATCTACCCACAGGAGAAGGACGAGAAAGGACTTAGTAGTTCAGGTCTTGATTATATAGCTTTCATGGGTTAGCTTAGTTCTCACAGATTTAACAGCATGTGGCAGCTGGAAGGCAGCCGAAAGAGAAATAATAAGTGCTTGGATTTTGGGATAGTTAGAGTGAAATATTAGCATTCATTTTAACCAAATGTTCACTGTAGTGCAAAATTACAAATGGACCCAAATCCATCCCAGCTTCATTAGGTGGTCAGCTTAAAGTCAGATCTCTAAAGGTTTCGATGTTAATGCTCAAAATCATTTTTAGAAATCCCACACTGTATTTTGTTGTCATCTCACTGAAGTTCTAAGATTGCAATTGTTTAATGTTCATATTAGACAAAATACTTGATGGACTAATAACACTTTTTGAATTCAGTAGATGATTTTATAACTTGTGATAAGAATTGATTTGTAAAAGTGTTGGTTGTTTTTTGAATATTATTCTCTTAGGAATTGATTCTCAGCAAACTAATCTACCTGGGACCTATCCACCTGGGACCTATCCACCTGGGGCCTGCCCACCTGGGGCAGATCCATCGGGAGCCTATCTCCCTGCAACCTATCCACCTGGAGCCTATCCACCCGGGGCCTGTCCTCCTGGAGCCTGTCCACCCGGAGCCTATTATGCCCCTCAGGTTCCTCCAGGAGTAAAAGGAGAAAGTGATATCCAGATGATGTCAATGCCAATTGGCAACCCAAATTGCCCACCAGGCTTGGAGTATCTTACACAGGTAAATGAATGAAAACGGACTGTAAGAACTGTTACACGTGCATGAACAAGAAAAGACAAATAAGGGCAAGTGTGGGCCCCTTGCAGGTGGAGAGAGAATAAGGAATAGGGAAATGGCAGAGGAATTAAACATAACCCAGAGGGGTAATCTATGCATGGAGCCAGGGGATGTGAGTGAGATCCTAAATTATTACTTCCCATCAGTATTCACCAGGTAGAAGGGCTTGGAGGCTAGAGAGTTAAGGGAGGGGTCAACTGATATTCTGGAGCACATTTGTATCAGAAAGTAAGAAATGCAAGAAATATTGGGGCAGCTTAGGTTGGATAAATCTCCAGCGCCAGACAGGAGCTATCCCAGGATGCTAAGGGGAGCAAGGGAGATTACTGGGAGCTCTAATGGAGATTTTTGTATCTTTGTTAGCCACAGGTGAGATATCAGAGGACTGGAAGGTAGATAATGCTGTCCCTTTGCTCAGAAAGTTAGGGATAAGCCTGGAAACTACAGGCTGGTGAGCTTTAAATCAGTGGTTGTGAGATTGTTGGAGAAGATTTGTGTTGGACAGGATTTGTGTTTCCTTGGAAAGGCAGAAACTGATCAGGAGTCAGTACGGTTTTGTGCAGGAGAGATCACGTCTCACAAATCTGATCGAGCTTTTGACAAGGTAACCAAGGACATTGATGAAGGCAGGTTGGAAAAGGTTGTCTGAATGTGCTTCAGCAAGGCTTTTGACAAGGTCTCGCAACGTAGGGTGGTCCAGAAGGTTGAAGTACATGGTATCCAAGGCGTGTTGGTGAACTGGATCCAAAATGGCTTGGTGATAGGGGGCAGAGGGTAATGGTAGATGGATATTTTATTGCGTGGAAATCAGTAACAAATGATGTCATCTACTGCAGGGATTGGTGCTGGGACTTCTGTTTGTAATATATAGGGATATAATTAGTAAGCTTGCAGATGGCACAAAAGTTGGCAGAGTCATAGATAATGAAGCAGGTTGTTTAAAGATACAGCGGGGACATAGTTCGGCTGGCAAGTTGGGTGGAGTGGTGTGCAAATGGCATTTACTCCAGACAAATGCAAGGTAGTGCACTTTGGGAGGCCCAATTATGTTAGAACATATAAAGTAAATGGCAGGAGCCTTAGGAGCGTCGATGTGCAGAGAGACCTTGGTGTGCAAGTCCATAACTCCCTGAAAGTGGTGACAGAGGTGGATAGGGTAGTGAAGAAGGCATTTGGTATGTTTGCTTTCAGAGGCCGAGGCATTGAGTTTAAGAGTCAGGATGTCATGTTGAAGCTGTACAAAACATTGGTTAGACCGTACTTAGAATATTGCATATAGTTCTGGTTGGTGCACTACAGGGAGGATGTGGTAGCAGTAGAGAGAGTGCAGGAGAGATTCACCAGGATGTTGCCTGGAATGGAGGGCTGTAGTTATATGGAAAGATTGGATAGGCTGGGTTTATTCTCACTGGATTTACTTTGGATTCTCACAAAATTATGATGGGCACAGACAGGGTAAACTGCAGGAATCTTTTCCCTTACAAGAGGCGACTAAAACATGAGGACATAGATTTAAGGTAAGGAGGAAGAGATCTGAGGGGAGCATTCTTCACCCAGAGACAGTGAGTACCTGGAATGCACTGTTGGAGAGACTGGTGGAAGCAGAGTCACTAAACAGTCTATAAGAAACGTCCAGATCAGCACTTGAATTGCCTAGGCATTGAAGGCTACAGGTCAAATGCTGGAGGATGGGATTAATTCGAGTAGGTGCCCATTGGTCAGTGTGGATGTGGTGGGCCAAACAACCTGTTTCCATGCTGTATGACATAATGCGGTAAAGGGAACCAGTGAATGTGGTGTATCTGGAATTTTGGAAAACATTTGATAAGTTCCTGTGCAAGAGTGAAATTGGGAGTACAGAGGAGGTTGCAAAGAAGCTTTAAGAAGACATGGAGCAACTGAGTGAGTGAACATGGCAAATGGAATACAATGAGGAAAAATGTGAGGTCGTCCACTTTGGTGCACATAACAGAAAAGCAGGGTACCTCACCGGCACCTCACCATACTTGTCACTTGAGTATTTGTAAAATGGTGACAGATTGGATAGTGATGGTGTTGAAAAAGACCCATGTATGATTGTACAGAAGACGGTAAAGGCGCACATGCAGGTGAAGCAAGCGATTAGAAGGCAAGTGGTATATTAGCCTTTATTCTGAGATGATTTCAACGCAGGAGTGGGGAAATCTTACTGCACCTTTATCAGGCCTTGGTGAAACCACATGTGGAGGGAGTACTGTGTGCTGTTTTGGTTTCCTTATCAAAGGAAGGATGTGTGTGCCATGGAGAGAATGGAGCAAAGATTAACTAGACTGGCTGTAGGGGTGGTGGATTTGATGTATAGGATAGGTTGAATAGATTGGGACTGTATTCTCTTGTGGTTAGAAAAATGAAAGGAGATCTCATCAAAACACACAAAATGTTTAAAGGGCTTGACAGACTAAATTTGGGGAGGTTGTTTCCCCTTACTGAGGAGTGTAGTGTGGGAGGGGTGGGGTAATGGTTTCAGAATACAGGGTAGGCTGTTTAGGACTGATGGAGATGAAGATAAATTTCTTCACTCAGAGAGTGGCGAACCTTTGGATTTCTTAACCCCAGAAAACAGTGGAGGCTCATTCATTGCGTTCATTCAAAGTAAAGATTGGTCATTTTTGGCCATGAAAAGAATGAAGAGATATGGGGATAGTGCTGGAAAATGGCATGGAGAAAGCAGATCAGCCATGATCTCAATGAATACCAGAGCAGGCTCGGAGGACTGGACAGCCCACTCCTGAGCCTGTTCCCTATGTTCATTTGTTCACACGATCTCTACCTAACAAAGTCTGCATTATCTATTGAAAACACCCAACACGGGCAAATGGGACTAGTTTAAGTGGGCACCTTGGTCAGCAGGGAAGAGTTGGGCTGAAGGGCCTGTTTCCATGCTATAGTAGTCTCTGACTCTATGGAGATCTCTTTGGTTCTTTGAAGACTGCTGTATTGAAGATACAATTAAAATGTCATTTTGGTTGGATTAACATTTGTATATGCTCAGGAAATAGATAATAATTGATAGCTTAAAAGGTGTGTTTGGCATTAATTAAAAAATGATTATTAAGCTTCTGTCCTGACTGCAGCAATGCTGAGGTGCCAATTTTAAGGTACAATCCCATTGCCACAATTAATAGAAGCTGCAAAATTTACTTTGATCCCTCACGGCCTGAGTAAACAGAACTTCAGCAGCTACCCCTATCCTACCTTATACCTGTATCAGCTGACTGATCCAATTTTAATAGTACACTTCAGAGGAGGAACTAAAAGCTTTTAACTTTCCTGGACCCTGCTCTCTGTTGAACTAAGTCATACCCATGCCATGTGTAAACAGACTCCTTCATGTACATGTCAAAGCAATTTCACTACAGATCCAAATTTCATGGCCTTTGTAATAAGGCAACCAGAGAGACAATGCATGTCTAAGCCAATCTGAATAATTTCCAAATAATCTGCTTTGAAGGTGTTTTCACACCGTGTTGGATTTCTTCAGGTATCAGATACCCAGCTGAACAAACAAAAGGTCACAGATAATAGGTATCATCCACAGTACTCTTGGGAACAAAGCAAAACAAAGAATCAGATCCCAGACAATTCAGGCAATGAACATCCACTGACTGGTGACACCAGCAGTTATGTCCAACCGTGTTAACTCTATTGAAGTTGGGCAGGCACGGTAGTGTAGCGGTTAGCGTAACGCTTTACAGTGTCAGCGACCTGCATTCAATTCTGGCTGCTGTCTGTAAGGAGTTCGTACGTTCTCCCATGTCTGCATGGGTTTCCTCCAGGTACTCCGGTTTCCTCCCACATTCCAAAGACGTACGGGTTAGGAAGTTGTGGGCATGCTATGTTGGCACAGGAAGCATGGCGACACATGTGGGCTGCCCCCAGAAACTACGCAAAAGATGCATTTCACTGTGTGTTTTGATGTACATGTGACTAATAGATATCTTATAACCAAATATTGCACCATTTATGTTGATTATACAGGTATGATTATAATAGCAGGAAACATAACAAGAGAGATGACAGTGACTTGTTTGTATGTGTGAAAGGCACCAAAATCAGTGATTTTCTTGTTGATAGGATAAGTATGTGTGCTAAAGTTATTCCATATGACAAAGTAGTTGTGGAAACTCAGCAAAAGTGGTACAAACAGAACAAAAGGAAAATGGGATTAGTGCAGATAAACATTTTGGTCGGCATGGATGAGTTGGACAGAAGGGTCTGTTTCCGTTCTGTATAACACCATGAATCAATGCATCTTAGCAAAGATCCATCTGTGAAAAGCAATGCTAATATCAGACATTTTAACACATGTGTAGCAGAGACTTGAATTGGGGTTCAAACTTATTAAGCATTTGTATGAGAACAGCATTAATCAGAATTCATTCTGTCAAGATGTTTGAAGAAAAACAACGCTGTGAAAGTTATCAATTCAGCTTGCACTGTGTCAAAATAAAATGTTGAGAATGTTATGTCACTAATCTCCTGTTCTCTGCAGTTCAGTCTATTGTAATTCATTTCTATTGTAATGTTATATTTCTGTCATAGATCGATCAGCTTCTAGTTCATCAGCAGGTGGAATTGTTGGAAGGTAGGTTGTTATCGGGATAAAGCAGGGGGTGAAACCAATCTTGAACAATTGTGCTAAACAAAGTCTAGCAAATCAGCAGACTGTTTTACATTTTACAATATTTACTTTAAGTGTACTCCCATTTCAATGTTGCCTTATCACTCACCATGCTTTGTTTCTTTTTACTGTTAGGATGACATCCTTTTTATAAAGAAGCCTTTGCAGGAATCAGTAATCCTTGATGGCAGCTTTTCCACATGATGATTAATCATAGAATTATAGAATTGCTTCTGCACAGAAGGATGTCATTTGGCCCATGTAGTCCATACTAGCTGCTTATAGATATACAGTATCACTCTGGAAGGTACTGAAAGATAAATGAATGAAGTGCTTTATTAAACAAAAGAAATGAGAGAGATACAGAGACAGAGAGAAAGATAGAGATAGAGAGACTGAGACAAAGACAGAGACAGTGTTTCTTCTCTGTGTTCTAACCACCAAACAGCAATCTGGTTCAGCCCAGTTCAACATGAACAGTGTAATAATGCACATAGAGGTACAATCCCAAAAATATATATGCCACATTGTTACAGTAGAGCAATCTCACTACCCCACTCTTCCCCTATTGCCCTGAAATACCTTTGCCTTCAAGTCCCAGTTCCCCTTTGAAAACTTTAAAGAGTTTTGTTTCCACCATCCTACAGATAACAAATTCCAGACCATAACCTCTTTCTAAGTAAAAGAGTTTTTTCTTCAAATTGCCCTTTATCAGCCCTTTATATTGCCCTTCACAGACAGAATATTTTTCCCAGAGTAGAAATGTCAAATACTAGAGGACAAACATTTCAGGTGAGAGGGGTTTAAAGGAGATGTGCGGGGCAAGCTCTTTACACAGAGACTGGTGGGTGCCTGGAACGGGTTGTCTGGAGGAGTGGTGGAAATAGATACAATAGTGCTGTTGAAGAGGCTGTTAGATGGACCTGTGAATACGCAGGGAATGGAGGGGTATGGATCATGTGCAGGCAGAAGAAATTTAGTACAATTAGGTATTGTGTTCGGTGCAGACATTGTGGGCCAAAGGGCCTGTTCCTGTTCTTATACCTTTTGCCCATATTTTTAAATCCATGCCCCTCCAGTCCTTGAAACATCCATCAATGCAAACATTTACCGCACCTAAATTGGATCAGTTGTGGTCTTATTGAATAGCAAAGACAGTTGAACTACTCCTACTCCCGCTCCTCATGTTTTAAACCAATCAGGATATTAAGCACTCTGTCAAATCTTTTCTCAGCTTCCTCTGCTGGAGAACAACTCCGACTTCTCAAGCAAAACCTTGTGGCTGAAATCCTTCATCCCTGGCATCATCCGTGACAATCCTTTCTGAACCCTTTCCAGGACCTCCACACCCTTGTGGACTTAATGCTCTAGTAATGGCCTAACAAGTGTTTTGCACAGCTTCGGCATAACCTGCCTGCATTTTTACTTTTGGTCTCTACTTAGGAATCTCTGGATCCCATGCTTACTAACTATTTTTTCATCATGCCATTCTTTTTTCAGGGACTATTGTACTCCCAGGTCCTACTGTTCCTTTACAAATATATTAAATATTCCATATTGTCTCTCATTATTTATGCCAATGTGTATCATTGTGTATTAAATTTCAGTGCATATTAAGTTTCAACTAACGTTTGTCTCAAATCAGCCTGCCGTCCATATCTTCTCACAGTCTATTCCCATCCTCCTCACTACCGACCATACCTCCAATTTTTATGCCATCTGCAAAGTTAGACCTTGTATTGGTATTGGTATTGGTATTGGTTTATTATTGTCACTTGTACCGAGGTACAGTGAAAAACTTGTCTTACAAACCGATCGTACAGGTCAATTCATTACACAGTGCAGTTACATTGAGTTAGTACAGAGTGCATAGATGTAGTACAGGTAAAAACAATAACAGTACAGAGTAAAGTGTCACAGCTACAGAGAAAGTGCAGTTCAATAAGGTACAAGGTCACAACAAGGTAGATCGTGAGGTCATAGTCCATCTCATTGTATAAGGGAACCGTTCAATTGTCTTATGACAAGTGTGTACCTTGCACACACTCAGGAGATTCAGAATTGGCTTGCCCATAGAAGATAGAGGGTGGTGGTAGATGGAGCGTATCCTGCCTGGAGATTGGTGACCAGTGGTGATCTGCAGGGATCTCTTCTGTCGTGATTTTTATCAATGACTTGGATGAAGATGTGGAAGGGTAGGTTAGTAAGTTTGCTGATGATACAAAGTTTGGTGGTGTTGTGGATAGTGTAGAAGGTTGCTGTAGATTACAACAGGATATTGATAGAATGCAGAACTGGGCTGAGAAGTGGCAGATGGAGTTCAACCCAGATAAGTGTGAAGTGATAAGGGAGATTGAATTCGAAGGCAGAATACAAGGTTAATGGCAGGACTCGCAGTGCGGAGGAACAGAGGGATCTTGGGATCCAGGTCCATAGATCCCTCAAAGTTGCTGCGCAGGTCAATAGGGTTGTTAAGAAGGCATATGGAGTGTTGGCCTTCATTAGTCAGGGTATTGAGTTCAAGAGCCACAAGGTGATGTTGCAGCTCCATAGAACTCAGGTTAGACCACACTTGGAGTATTGTGTTCAGTTCTGGTCACTTCATTATAGGAAGGAGGTGGAATTTTAGGGAGGGTGCAGAGGAGATTTACCAGGATGTTGCCTGGATTGGAGAGCATGTCTTATGAGGATAGGTTGAGTGAGCTACGGCTTTTCTCTTTGGAGAGAAGGAGGATGAGAGGTGACTTGATAGAGGTGTACAAGATGATAAGAGGCATAGATCGAGTGGACAGTCAGAGACTTTTTCCCAGGGCAACAATGGCTAACACGAGGGGACATAATTTTAAGGTGATTGGAGGAAGGAATAGGGGAGATGGCAGGGGTAAGTTTTTTTACACAGAGAGTGGTGGGTGTGTGGAATGCACTGCCTGCAGAGGTTGTGGGGGCAGATACATTGGGGACATTTAAGAGACTCTTAGATGGACACATGAATGATAGAGAAATGGGGAGCTATATGGGAGGGAAGGGATAGATAGATCTTAGAGCAGGATAAAATGTCGGCACAACATTGTGGACTGAAGGGCCTGTACTGTGCTGTAGTGTTCTATGTTCTATGTCCAAGAATTATGTTCAAGTAAGTCAGTTGCCCCAGCACTAATTTCTGGGGATTACCACTGTTTACCATCCTCCAGTGTGAAAAACAACCATATACTACAACTCTGTTTTCTATTCCTCAGCTAATTTCCCATCCATGCTGCTAGTGCTGAGACTGTGCTTGCTTCTATAGAACTAGTACTCCCTCTCCTGATCTTATTTTAATCTACAACTCTGCATTCCACTCTTACATACAGAGTCACAGGAAAGAGGTTCTGATCCCAGAAAATAAGAAAGGCTAGCTGGAAATTTTGAATCTGCAAGGCAAAACTTTCAGTGTTTACATATACAAACAGCCCAACAAATCAATTAGAGCAAGAAGGCCATTCAGCCCATCAAATTAGTTCCACCATATCATAAGGTTCTGGGTGATCTGATTGCAATCTCAACTGCACGTTGTTGTCTACCCATGGTGATCTTTCACCCCCTTGTGTTTATCTGCCTCTGTCTTAAAAGTACATATGTGGGGGGGGGGGGGGGGGGGTGCGGAGTGCATTGCAGTGAACGTGAATACATAGGATACATAGGTGAGGCCTGGGCTTAAGATCCGGGATAAATGCAAACACTTTGGGACATCACCACCAACGTTCTGAGTTAACTCAACATTTTAGATTCTGCACACACCTTTCCATGAGAGGCATTTTGTCATTTTCAAGTTGTTAAATTCTCAGTTAGATTTCCAGTAAATACTCACTACTCATGGCTGACACTTTACTGCTTGTTCACAGTACTCATCCTGAGAGGTTACTTTAATTAATTTTACAAATTACCTTTCATGGTTTGTCACTTTCATCCCCGCTTTGTTGGCTATAATGCTCTGATTGGTCTGACCAGCAAGCGTGCCACAGGCATTCTACTTTGGACCTCTGATTATGATTATGACGACCAGAATACTTACCACGGCAACAGCCTGTCAGCCACGGGCTTGGAGCAGGCCCGTGGCTGACAGGCTGTTGCCGTGGTAAGTCTAGGCAGAGAGCCAGGACTTGCAAAAGGCTGTAACCCTGACACAGGCCAAGAATAAGCTCCCTCAATATGTCAGGTCGCTCTGCGTCTGAAGAGCCTCCAGCGTGTTGAATCAGGTGGAATAGACACATGCAGTCTATTGACAACAGGGTCAGAGGTCAAATGCCCCCCCTCTCCCCACAACTGCTATCAGAGTCATCCACGCCCCCAACCTCCTTGTCTCAAGATCCTTTAGGACTTCCGCCAGGGGGCTTTGCAGGTTCCTGCAGTCAGTGGCACACAGTGACATTAGATGGATAACTAACCAGTTACAGGCTGCCAGGTTTGCTCTTCCTATTGGCTTCACACCAATGCAGGGAGTTTGCACACAGGCGATGCTACATCCTCTGGGGGCGTTCATTGACATGAGAGCTTCCAGTCCACCAACGTGCAGTTGTTGTGCAGCCATTGCATTGCCTACCTGCAGTTGTGCAGCTGCCATGATGCTTTATCCTATCTCTCCCCTTTGTTCAGACTGGCTGCACAAAGATGAGCGATGGCCATTTAATGGCTCACGATACCCCTCAGAGATCTGAGAAATGGGATACAGGAGCAAAATGGCAAAAGCCATCTGAGAACCCTGTGAGACAGAACAAGTCTTCAGCGCGCTGATGATGATTCAGCCAAGCTTTCAGCTGCCAAAAGTTCTAAGTTAAATCTTATTGCCTTTCTACCTCTTTTTCCATCCGTACAACACTCCTTACAACTTGTGTCTCACATTAAGCAACTCACTCAGATGAAGGGTCATTCACCTGAAACATTAACCCTGTTCCTCTCTCCACAGACGCCACCTGACATGTTTTTACAGACTCTTCTGTTTTTGTGACATGTAACTTTGACATCTTGGATACTTTTTTCACTCACGTTAACACTGCTTTTACTTTCTTCATGGCTGTGCTGTCTGTAACTTGGGATCTGTTCTAGAAAAACTCTGCAGAAAGCAAAAATCAACAAAAGATTAAATGCTTTAGTTAAAACAAAACTTCAAAAATTCTCACTCTGTTCTCAATTTAAAAAGATAACTTTTTTAATGACTTGAAAAGGAACTTTTCATTTGCTGTGTCAAAACCTTCCATACTTTAAAAGATCTTGAAGGAACCATCTCTTAGTACACAAGCGTCAATTATTTCAAAGCTGTTTTCGGTTTTGGTCACGGCATTATAGGAAGGATGTGGAGGCATTGGAGAGGGTGCAGAGGAGATTTACCAGGATGCTGCCTGGATTAGAGTGTATGGAATATGAGGAGAGGCTTAAGGTGCTAGGGCTTTATTCACTGGAAAGGAGGAGGATGAGAGGAGACATGATAGAGGTATAAAAAATATTGAGAGGAATAGATAGACAGCCAGTGCCTCCTTCCCAGGGCACCAATGCTCAAGACGAGAGGGCATGGCTTTAAGGTTATGGGTGGGAGGTTCAGGTGAGATGTCAGGGGGAGGTTTTTCACCCAGAGAGTGGTTGGTGCATGGAATGCACTACCTGGGGTGGTGGTGGAGGCAGATACATTGGACAGGTTCAAGAGTTTGTTGGATAGGCATATGGAGGAGTGTGGGATGGGGGAATATGCGGGAAGAAAGGGTTAGATAGTGTGAGGGTGGTTTGATGGACGGCACAACATGGTGGGCCGAAGGGCCTGTTTTGTGCTGTATGGTTCTATGGTTCTATGATTTAATTGCAGGTTTTATCCCTGTCACCATTATAATAAAAGCGTAATGAATATTAAATTCCATACCATCTCTCATCCTTCCTGCTAAAAGCCACAGATTTTTAAAATGCTGTCATCCCATTATTATTTGATCCATCTTGTCTTCTTTCTTGGTTATGTACTGCACTGGGGAGGGTCTAACCTTTTATCTTGGTTCCTCATCAACAAATTGTATTTTACTACATACTCACTGTTTCTCCCACCCTGTTTACTTTAGCCTTAACTGGATTTGAGACCAACAACAAATTTCAAATTAAGAATGCCCTTGGGCAACAGATCTACTTTGCCGCTGAAGAGAATGACTTCTGCACTCGGAATTGCTGTGGAAATATGCGCCCCTTTGACATGAAGATTGTTAACACCTTTGGACAACAAATCATGAGTCTGTACCGGCCCTTGAAATGCACTGGCTGTTGCTGTCCATGCTGTTTGCAGGAGGTTAGTGAGTAGTTTTGTTGAGGAATGTATTGCACGTGCTGCTTCTGTGAGGTTATTAAGCACCTTTATACCAGTTAACCTCGCATGGTGTTGTTCACAAACAGCACTAAAATATAAAGGTCTTCTTTTCCTGAGCTCTGTCTATTTCTATACCTCTTTATGCTTCCTTCAACTGTTCCGTTTGACCTGTTTTCTCCATCACTGCTGGAAAACCACTGAAAACATCTGGAATAAAAATTTCAAATCTATAATAGCATATGTGAAATGATGACACAAGAGAGTGCAGGTGCTGGGGTCTGGAGGAATACAAGAACACTGGTAGAATTCAGTTCCACCGTCTGCTCCTATCAGACTCCATCATCTTCAGCCCGTTGTCACTTCCACCTATCATCTCCCAATTTCTGGCACTTTTCCCATTCTCTCCTCCCTCACCTGGACCAGCTCTTGCTCCACCCCTTCCCTCCACCTTGTCTGGTGACTCCAAACCCTACAATGTTGAATGTCCCTTAACTGCCCTCTGAAATAGATAGGGGGCAATTAGGGATGGACAATAAATGCCCACGTTGCCAGTGACATTCACACCCTGTGAAGGACATTAAATAAAACACTTTGGATCTTCTTTCAATATTAACACTTCTACCTCAATTTTTCTCTCTTTCCCTTGTGCTGTCTCTCTCGTTCTTTCTTTCTTATTCATTTCTGATCTCCTCAGTATCCATCTATTCAATCAGCCGTCAGTTCCTCCTCCTGATTTGTTTCTCCATGGCTCACTTTCTAGATAACTGCAAAAATCCAGGCTGATGTTCTGCTTTAACACCAAGGAAGTGTTCATTGTTGGTCAAGGTAGCTTTTGAAAGAGACATTAAATCAAAGCTTATTTGTCCTTATCATGACTTAAGCTATCCCGTGGCACTCCTTTGAATAAGAGCAAGGGAGTTCTCCCCTGGGCCCTGACCAATATTTATCTCTCAATCAATATCAGTAAAATAGATTTGCTGGTCATGCTGTTATTGTTATTTCTGGGAAGTTGCTAAGTGCAAATTGCCTGCTGCACTTCCCATACTGACAGCATTTTAAAATTGATTTATATGCATTTGGGAACAACTTGAGTTGCGAAATGTTCTATGGAAATGCAGGTCTTTCCTTGGCTTTATTCTTCTTCTATCCATGTTATACAAAGGTGTACGGCACATCTGCCTCCATGAGGTGTGACTGTGTCTCTCCCTCTGTCTTACAGCTTCTCATGTTGCATCTGCACCTTTCCATTGTCCAAGTCTGTAACCCTATTCCCTCCTAATTGCTGTAATGTTCTTACTTCAGTTTATTTCAAGCTCATTTTCTCTCTGACACCTGATGCTTTTTTCATTTATTTCTTCTGCCTTTTTCAAACACAGGATATTTAACAAGGTAGAGATCACACTGACAGTTGGGGAAATTTTTAATTTTCTTGAAATATGGCATACCCCCTTCTCCATTAACATGTTCATTTTTTCCTTTATTACTTTTTTTCTTTTTATGTTTCTTTTCCTTTTGCTCTGTCTCCTTTCCCATTGTAGTTCACAGGTAAAGTGGGTGTATCACCCAGAACTAAAGCCTGTTATTATAAAGGTCCGTCTACCAGCCATTGTTAAGTGGATTACTTCACCCGTGCTTGGTTGTTCTGAATAATGACCACAATATGTTTAACACAACATTTTTTCTTCACAGATAGAAGTGATGGCACCACCTGGCCAGCCTATCGGATATATCATTGAAACATGGCACCCATTTTTGCCAAAATTCACAGTTCAGAATGAGAAGAGAGAGCCTGTTTTGAAGATTGGAGGCCCCTTCTGTGTCTGTGGCTGTGGTGATGTTGATTTCCAGGTACTATTCTTTCTGAGTTGTATTCCTTACCTCCCACATCTTTGTGTATTGCTCCACTTGACCCACAGGGAAATATACAAAGTGTTTAAACAGAAGCATCGAAAATTATGACAAAGGAGGGTATTCATCCTAGTCTGGTTTTGCCAGCTGAAATTTCTTCACAGACTAATCTCAACCTGTAACATTAGCAGGAGCTTGTCAAGTCTACATAGAACCTGATAATGGCTCCTGTATGCACCACCCTTTTATACAATGAGTTCCAGAATGCCATTAACTCTTCCAGTTTTGATTCCATCCTTTTTCTTCATGACAATTATTTACTCAGAGCCTTCTCCCTCCCTGTCCTCTGCCCTGGCACTAACTAGTCTTCATGCTGCTCTCTACACGGCTGTTTACCCATCAAGATAAACTAGGCCTCTTCCCAGTTGAGAGCGTCGTCAAAACTTTTCTGTAAGTAATCTAATTAATTTATGATTATTGCCACAAAAGTTTATTTTCCAAACGTCCCTTTTCACCTGCCCAGCTGCATAAATTCATTCCCGAAAACCAGGCTCAGAACCCTTGGTTCATCTTGGGTTTGTTATGTGTTGATCAAAACAATGTTCCCTTGAATGTAGGAAAAGAGTTCTGCACTACCTATATCTTTACGTTATTATTGTCCCAGTTAGTATGAAGCCAGTTGAAATCTCCTGAAATTTCGACTCTGTTGTTTGAGTACTTCTCAGAATTGGGCCTACATATTTGTTCTTCTACCTCCTTCTGAATGTTTGAGGAATGTAATGCATTCTGAGGAATGTCATTGTCCCTTTTATCGTTCAAACTAAACAGCTGCTGTGTCAATCTTTCCAGCATATTATTCTTTTACACAGCTGTTACTTCTTACCATTATGATTACCCATCTTTTTTTAATCTGCCACTCCAACTTGTCCAGAATTCCCATAACCCCAAGAATCCTGAACTATCATTCCCACTCTTCTTTAAGCCATGTTCCTTTAACAGCTATATAATACTTCCACATATCCATCATGGCTTTCAGTTAATCATCTTTATTTCCTAAGCTACTTGCATTGAAATATGTGCCACTGAACAGAGTCCAACTCCTTTGTAACCTTTTCCTAGCCCCTGTGGCATTCTATATTCACGTACTAATTCCCTGTCTTCCAGCATTGTCTATCTTCTTCAATGCCTTTCAGTTATTCCCCTGCAACATTAGTCCAAATTCTCTCCAAGCACATTAGCAAATCTACCATGTTGAAATGCAATACATTCAACCTGGATAAGGTCCATCTACCCCAGATCAGTTCCAATGCTCCATGAATCTAAAATCTTCCCTTCAGCCATGCATTTACATCTGTTCACTGCTCACTAGTTCATACCATTGATGATAACTTGCAGATTACTAGATTTTAAGTTGTTTCTTCGTCTTTACCTAGTTACCAGTAATTGTCCACAGGCTCCCTTTATATACCAGTGTCATTAATACTGATATGGATCATTATTTCAAGTCATAATTTTATCCCAGAGGGAATATTGTATATCAATCCCATTCCATGATCATTTACCCATGTAGAGAGGTTCCTTGCAAGCCTATATTGGAAAATTTGGGCAATGTTTCCAACTGCCCATCTGCAACATCTCAAAATGCTTGGTGTAACTTTACAGAGTAGACAGTTAATACTCTTGAGTTTATTCTGGTCTCATTGGAACATAAATTTCATTGAGAGCCTGAGTGGGCTGATGCCAAGAGTTTGATCCCATGCCTGGAGAGGTTAGAACTAGGGAGGAGAAGGTCATTTTTGTGAATGAGTTGAGGAGAAATTTCTTTGCTGACACTGGGCAAATCTCTGTACAAAGTGTTGTGGATGCTCAGTCACAGAGTACATTTAAGACTTGGAAAAGTTTTGAAAATGGCAGTGTAGAGAGCAGCATGAAGATTAGTTAGTCCCAGGACTCTCCTGGAAAGTTGGCTTGAGTTACGTCATCAGCCATGACTTTATTGGCTAATGAAATAGGCTTGAAGGATGAAATGGCTCACTCCTGCTCCTGGTAAAGATTTGGGCCATTTACGAGGCAATGGCCTTGTGAGGTGTAAACGGCATATCAAATGACATAACAAATAGCTTTAGTTTTAACTTTTATTCTCCTGTAATAGGTTACCAACCTTGAAGAAACAGAAACAATTGGCAAAATCACAAAGCAGTGGACTGGAGTACTGAAAGAACTTTTAACAGATGCAGATAACTTTGGGATCCAGTTCCCCATGGATCTAGACGTGAAGGTGAAAGCAACTTTGCTAGCTGCCACCTTCCTAATTGTAAGTATTAACAGATCAATACAACATATCTTTGAAACCATTATCATTGGTTCTAATCACCAAATCTACTCTCTAGCCATTGACTAATCCCACCTTGCCTTCTGTCTGAGAGTGATAAGACTGTTCACAACTTTTGACCCAGAGATGCACTATTTGACCCAGAGATGAACTTTGATTCAACACCATTAAGACCATGTACTTCCCCTTCCATAACATCATCCAGTTCCGTCCGCACCACAGCTCATCAGCTGCTGATACCCTCATCCATACCGTTCATCTCTGGACAGGTCATCCAACTTAGCCCTTAGGCCTCCATTGTTCAACACTCTTTAAGCTTAAGTTCACCCTAAACTTTGCTGCCAGTAACTTTAAATTATACCAGGTCCTGTTGACCTGATGTCCCAGTGCTTGCTGTCCTATATTAGTTCCATTCCAGTAACACAGTGCTCAGACTTCTTATCCCTTCAATTGTCTGCACATCCTCCAATCTGCCAACCTTCCAAGTTATCCACACTCCTTGAATTTTAGCATCTTTCACATTCCCTGTTTTAACTACTCCACTGTGAACAACTGCCAAATCCCTAAAATCTGGAATTCTCTCCCAAAAAGTGCTGCAGATACTGGAAATCTGCACAAGAAAGCTGGAGCTCCCCAGAAGGTCAGATAACATTTGTAGAGAGAGAAGTGGAGTTAAGATTATCAGGCATTGGCCTTTGGGACTTATCAAGGTGAAGCATTAACTCTGGTTCTCCCCCCACAGATGCTGGTCTGAATGGCTGAGTATTTCCAGCATGTTTTGTTCTTTTGATCATCTGCCCTGTTGCCTCCTTATGTAAGACAGTCCCAGAGTTTGTTGACAATGCTCCACATGGAATTGCTGGCATGTTCCTGTGGGATCTAGCCAATAAAATGCTGTGCTATTGCTCTTATTAGGTGGATACAAGTGATTTTCTCGTGGGGATCCCATATGTGGCCCGATGGGTGGGGGAGTGAGGGGAGAAGGTAAACTCTAACCCTCGGTCTTGGAAAGCCAGCAAACAGTCTTTTCCTATTTTGTTTCCTAATCTTTGTATATGCGTTTAAGACCTTGCGACAAATTACAATGTTTAAGATGCTTCTTGAAAGTGAGTTCCTGTTCTGTTGATCCCCATGCCTACATCCCAGAAAGATCCACCTAATATCTTGAATGCTCAATATTGTGAAGAGATAAGAACAGACAAGCATAAACTACTCTAAAAAACTAATTTATTTCCTTCAGCAGTGGAGATTCATCTAATTCTTCCACTGTCATAGAATAAAAATGTGATCCACAGCAAGCATTCAAAAAAGATTACACAGTAAATGGATTAGATACAGAGGCAGTTACTACTTACAAGGAATTCTGCAGTGATCTGAACCTGTTGTCATCTCTCATTGGCCCCTGGATTGTTTATTAAGGATACTTTCATTTTAAAATGGGATTGGTGTAGATGGTTCATGATGGTCATCATGTACTCAGTGGACTGAAGGAACTGTTTCCGTGCTTTATGATTCTCTGATTCAATAATAGCGAGATGGGGACACAAGAGACTGCAGATACTACAGATGCTGGAATCTAGAGCAATACACAAAATGCTGGAGGAACTCACCCCTTTCCCCTCACCTGGATCCACCTATCACTTGCCGGTTCTTAGAACCATAGAACAATACAGCACAATACAGGCCCTTCAGCCCACCATGTTGTGCCGAACTTCAAGCCACTCCTAAGACTATCTAACCCCTTCCTCCCACATATCCCTTTATCTTAAATTGCTCCCTATGCTTATCTAACAATCTCTTGAACTTGACCAACGGATCAGCCTTCACCACCACCCCAGGCAACGCATTCCATGCACCAACCACTCTCTGGGTGAAAAGCCTCCATCTGACGTCTCCCTTGAACTTCCCACCCATTACCTTAAAGCCATGCTCTCCTGTATTGAGCATTGGTGCCCTTGCTCCATCCCTTCCCCTCACCTCTGTACTGGCTATCTCCACTCTATCTTTCAGTCTAGATGAAGGATCTTGACCTAAAATGCCAACCGTCCATTTTCCCCCCACAGTTGCTGGCTGACCCATTGAGTTCCTCCAGTATGTTGTTTTGTTGCTTCAATAATAGCAGATAGATTGCAAAATCAACCGCATAATATTGAATGGTAAAAACAGCAAATGCTGTAAGGCAGGTAAGACAGCACCTATGGAAAGAGGAGCAGCTAACGTTTCAGGTTGAAGGTTTCCTGTTTCTCATTCCACAGATGCTGTCTGACCTGGCAAGTTTTTCCAGCATTTTCTGTCTTTATTTCAGATTTCCTGCAACTGCAGTCTTTTTTGATTTTCAACGTACAGGTTCTCCTCAGGTTACGAGCGCCCAACTTATGTACAGCCCATATGTACAAATGAGCATTCGGGAGATTGGTGGGATGGATTTTCTGGCTGCCGGGAGGCTGCAGGCATCTCCTGCGTTGTGGGAACTCAGTTTGCGGCAATATCTGAATGGCTTAGTTGAATGCCTTGGTTTAACTACATGTTGCCCTTGGTTGGTCGATGTTTTTATTTTAAAATATTGGCAGGCAACCGACTTTTCCAACTTGCAAGCTGTTCAGGTTATGAACAGTTCTCAGGAACAGAGCTTTTTTGTAACCTGGGGAGGACCTGTAACCTTCACATTGGATGGAGTCATGTAACAGATTAACTCCACACCATTACAATTGCTGAAAATGTTCTATCAATTAATTCCTTAGGAATTAAAAAATAAAATGACAAACACATTACAACATTAAGAAATATATATCAAATGTAACCAAAATGAGAAATAAGTAAAGTAAATGACTTGCATTTCTTCTCATTTCCAGGCTTAGAATCACCATTCAAATGAATGGGGATTTGATGCCGTGTCAGTTCTGTCCAGAATTACAGCAGTTTACCACATCCACAATTAACATAACATGAAATTAGCTTCTGCAATGGCCATTGAAGTTCACTACACACAGTCACACATTAGCCACATAACATATTTCTACATTTGTATAACATATGCACGTGTAGCACTCCCCCACAATGCACTGAGATCAGGTGAGCCCTTTGTTTCATTCTACATGCAGTGTTTGTATCTTCTTTTTTGCTGCAAGCACAGGCAATCAGACTGAAGTGGAGCTGGAACGCTTTATTGAAGGCAGTAACTCTCAAATAAACCCCAGTGTCTAGGTACCACAGTGTATCAGAGTCATTGCACATGGTGTTCCTAAAGTTTCTAAAAGAATGCTGCTGTCAGATATGCTGCAATATAAATGTGCTGTCCAACAGTTTAATAAACAATCCTTTTAATCACAACATAATCTGGGAACAATTACGCAATTATTTGGAAGTCTTAAAATGCAGCTAGGTAATTCCCTGTGCAACCATGTTATGTAAGACTTCTAAACAACTGCTCATATTCAAACGTTCTCGGAATCTGTTGTATAAAGCTTATGACTAACTTAATGATCCAACCAAGTGTTACATTTATTATTTAGGTGTCCATCTCACTGATAATTCAATGGCGTCTCTATCATTACATTTCTCTGTAGACGTGTACTTTGCCGAGCACAGGCATTATCCTCTGATCTCCAATTCATGCCGAACATGACAGTGGTCAAAATAGTTTAAGAGAGTAATCCTGCTGCTCTGTGAATTAGCATTACCAAAGTATTAGATCATGTCGAATATTAATGGAAAACCTCACTATGTCTCGGATGTCTGCCCTCTGGTGCAACAATGGCTAACACGAGGAGACATAATTTTAAGGTGATTGGAGGAAGGTATAAGGGGGATGTCAGGAGTAGGTTTTTTACACAGAGAGTGGTGGGTGCCTCTGCCTGCAGAGGATGTGGGGGCAGATACGTTAGGGACATTTAAGAGACTCTTAGATAGACACATGAATGATAGAAAAATAAGGGGCAATGTGGGAGGCAAGGGTTAGATAGACCTTAGAGCAGAATAAAATGTCAGCACAACATTGTGGGCCGAAGGGCCTGTACTGTGTTATCATGTTCTATGTTCTCTATGTTCTATGCTGTGACAATCATGAAATGGACATCAACAAGTTGTAGTTACACACTACCCCCAATGAAGAAAAATATTTTCAGACATTTCTCAGTGGCATGAAAGCGTCACTGCTTTTCTGGGCCTTGTTAATCTCTGCAGAAGGGAAGATGCCAAAACTTCCATCAAAGGGATAATTATTTTCCATGACCTATTGGAGCACAAGTCAAGCAAATGTTTTCTTTCTATTTTTCCATATCACAGACAGTCAAAGCAGCCACAGTGCAATTCTTTGGGCATTTCCTGGTAGATTTCAGTCACAGTTGCTGGGAAATGTTCCCTTCTGGTTCACCAATGGCCTTAAGAAGAGGAAATCTGTCATCCTTACTTCAAGGACAATTAGCATTGGACAATAAGTGCAGCCTTTGCCAATAGCACCCAGATCACAAAAGAAGAAACATTTAAACAAAGTTTATTATTCTTTACAAGGTGTGAACGATATTAAGAGAGTGAAATAACTTAAAAAAACTCTCTCTCTCCTGCCACATCACCATCTTGTCAGAAAACCTCTTGCAGATGTAGATTGCCCTCTCATAATCACTTCTTGGAAAATATAACACTCAAGAACTGGAAATCATTTTAAGTCACCTGAGAGAAAACTAATAGATCAGAGTGGCTGCCTGCCTCACAGAAACTTGAATTAAGTTCCCATTGAAGCCAGTGGAAAGTGTAATAGAGTCACACAGCACAGCCTTCGACCCACCATGCCCATACCAACCATCAGCTAACCATCCGTACTAATCCCATTTACTCGCACTTGATCCACAGCCTTCTATGCTCTGGTAATGCAAGTGTTTGCCTACATACTTCTTAGGTATTGTGAGAGTACCTGCCTCCACCACACTCTCAGGCAGTGCATTCCAGATTGCAACAATCCTCTGGGTGAAAAATTTAATCCAGACAAGTGCGAGTGTTGCACTTTGGGAGGTCAAATATAAGAGGAAAGTATGCAGTAAATGGCAGGACCCTTAGGAACATTGATGTACAAGAGGGATCTTGGGGCGCAAGTCTATAGCTTCCTGAAAGTGCCAACACAAGTAGATAGGCTGGTAAAGAAAGGGTATGGCATACTTACCTTCATCAGTCAGGGTGTTGAGTAAAAAAGTTGTGTTAACAGCTGTATAAAACTTTGGCTAGGCCACATTGAGAATAATGTGTGCAGTTCTGGTCGCCGTGATACAGGAAGGATGTGGAAGCTTTTGAGAGGGTGCAGAAGAAGTTCACCAGGATGTTGCCTGAATTAGAGAGTATTAGCTATAAGGAGAGATTTTACAAACTTAGATTGTTTTCTCTGGAGCACCAGAGGCTGAGGGGAGACCTGATAGTAGTTTATAAAATTATGAGAGGCATAGATAGGGTAAATAGTCAGTGTCTTTTTTACCAGATGGAAAAATTTCCTAAAAATCTAAATTCATTACCACTTAATCCCTCACAGTCACTGTCCTTTGTTGGAATCAGCGAAGAAGGAATCTCTATGCAGGTCCAACAAAGAACCGGATACAAATAAAGATTCCGAACCACGGCTGATAAGGATATGCCACAACTTTGCACTGCCATGAAAAGGTGCAGGAATTCCCCACTACTTGATGAGCACAACATTAGAATGGGGACCAAACCATGAACCACAATTTTGGGACTTAAGCTTTTGCATGGAAATCCCAGCTGCTTACTATTACGTGGGGAAATGCTTCCCAGATCTGAGCCCAGTGATCGAGTCTCTCTGGCAAAAAGAACATCCATGTACCAGAGGGAATGGGGTAATTGTGGAAACAGATGTAATTATTATGAGCAGAGGGTTTCACAGGGCAGCTTGAAGAACCTTCTGACTCAGAGGTAAGGGAGATACCAACTGACCCCCAATTGGTCAGTTACCCCTCTTCCTCTGTGGGATACGCTGGTGGTCAGTAAAAATGTTGATACTGCAGGAACTCAATTCAAAGGAGCAGGATAAACATGTGGTTAAAAATAGACTGAAGGTTAAAAACAATCTGCTGTAAAAACTGAGCGGCTCAAGTAGCATCTGTGGAGGGAAAGGAATTGTCCATGTCTCCGGTCAAAGTCCTGCATCAGGATGTACATCAGGACTAAAACGTTGACAATTCCTTTCCCCCACAGATGCTGCTCGACCTGCTGAGTTTGTCCTGCAGATTGTTTGTTGCTCCAGATTCCAACTTCTGCTGAAGGTTATAAGGCGAAGTACAAAGAAATATCAAATGCTTCAAAGAACATTGAAAGCATTATAATGAGAACCACGATATCTAAGTAATCATGACTGAATATTATATTGGATTATATTTAGAGGTTTCGTAGTTAGAGGTTTTGGTCAGAAGGATTGTGAAGATTTAAATGATTTATTACCTCTCAGTAAATTAAGTACATTGTAATGTTGATTAACCTGGACTCTTGGGGAAGTATGCCTGTTTTTGTGATTTTGTTTGAAAATGAACAGAGATTTTGGTCAGTTTAATTTAATTGGAATTATTTTTTTTCCCATAGGATTTTTTGTACTTTGAGAAAAACAATTAGTGAGCAAAGATTTGGCAAACTATGAAGCAATATCTCTGCTGTAAGTATCTGAGCTCATTTTCCTCTTTGTTTTATTTTGTAGCATTTGAGTTCTGACAATTCCACAAACTGCTACTAATGTTTTTTTTTTCATGATTTTAATTACAGAGATTGAAACAGATTACAAAGCTCATTTCAATTCTTCCACCATCGTTTGAGAAATGTGAATCATTGATATGAAACAGAACAAATCAGTTTCAAGGCATCAGATTGGGTATCCAATTCAACTGATGGATGCAGAATTTAAGAGGCAATTTTCTTTTCCCAGCTAATATAACTTTCTGTCCTAATTCAGAGTTTAAGTGAGTGGTCTGCATTGTGTATATACTGTCCTCTGCACACAATATTTCAAAATGCCCTGAGCATTAGAGGCTTTAAGCAGGAGTGGGGAAGAGCAGAAAACTTGCCTTTTATTTCTTCACATGGAGCGACTTTGTTTTATATGCAAACAAAACTATGACAAATTGCACTATTTTCTCTTCTTAGCTATTCCGAGCAAAGTATCACAATCTTTTTCATGGAACCAATTTACTGCAGAATATACATAAACATATAATATACAGTATGAAATATATGTGGGACGGTAATGTAGTGGTTAGTGTAATGCTATTACAGTGCCAGCGACCCGGGTTCAATTCCCGCCGCTGTCTGTAAGGAGTTTGTACGTTCTCCCCGTGTCTGCGTGGGTTTCTTCCAGGTGTTCCGGTTTCCTACAACATTCCAAAGACGTAAGGGTTAGGAGTTGTGGGCGCTGGAAGAGTGGCGACACTTGCGGGCTGCCCCAGCACATTAACACAAAAAGACACATTTCATTCTGTGTTTCGATGTAGATATGACTAATAAATAAATATATAATATAATAGCTCATCTATTTGCGGAATTTTAGAATATTGTATATTTTTCAAATATGATAAACCACTTGATAATATGTTACATGTATAATTGGATAGTAAATTCACTTATCATTAACCTTTTGTGTAAATCAAATGCCTTAATGATTCTGGTTGTGTTTGATATTGCCTTTTCTAAACTGTTTTTCTATCTTGCCTAGGGGATTTAGTAACTTAATAAATATCAGACCATCAAAACCTATGTCTATTTTTATTATGGCAGTAGAAAATCAGAAGTCACGATCTGGCTTCATTGGTTGCTGGCAATGCATTTGAGTAAAGGGTCTTTGGAATTTCAGAAACACAATGTGCTTAATGAATGCCTTTAAAATATCTGAACATTTAATTTGTTTCTTAGCTCAGCAAAACCTAATTTTTTTAGTTAAACATTAAATGGAAGCGCAATGACTGGAGTAGCATGATGCTTCCAGGGGGACTTTAGAGAGGTCTGTTACACATGGCACACTTAGTGGTCACGGTAAAGCAGCTGAAGCTGGACAGACTGAAGAGGAACATCGAAAGTAGGGTTGTTCCAGTGACATCAGTCACTAAACCCACCCCAACACATGGTGAGGTAGAAATGCTGGTATGATGTATGCCTCATGATTTTCATTGTGCATTTCAAGCATTCAGCATTTCCAAGGAATGAGTTGCAGAAGGGGAGAGGTGGCTTGGAGTAAGGGTGCTACAACGGTCGTTGGGCCTTTTCTAAATATAATGGCTGATTTTTCCAACAAATCAAACTGCCCAGTTCAAATTTCAAGTTAATCTTCGTAGCATTGTCACAGGACAAGTGGAAACTATTTGGCTCATCTATTCTATGCCAGCTGCTGTCAGAGCATAAGAAATAGGAGCAGGAGTAGGCCATCCAGCCCATCGAGCCTGCTATATCGTTCAATAAGATCATGGCTGATCTGGCCGTGGACTCAACTCCACCTACTTGCCTTTTCCCCATAACCCTTAATTCCCCAACTAAGCAAAAATCTATCCAACAGTGTCTTAAATATATTTAATGAGGTAGCCTCTACTGCTTCCTTGGGCAGAGGATTCCACAGATTCACTTCTCTCTAGGTAAAAAAGTTCCTCCTCATCTCTGTCCTAAACCTACTCCCCCAAATCTTGAGTCTATGTCCCCTAGTTCTAATCTCACCTACCAGTGGAAACAATCTTCCTGCCTCTATCTTATCTATCCCTTTTGTAATTTTGTATGTTTCTATAAGATCCCCTCTTTGAATTCCAGTGAGTATAGTCCCAGACGACTCAATCTCTCCTCATAGGATAACTCCCTCATCTCAGGAATCAACTGTGCAAACCTCCTCTACATCACCTCCAAAGCCAGTCTATCTTCTCAAGTAAGGAGACCAGAACTGCACGCAGTACTCCAGGTGCGGCCTCACCAGTACCCTGTACAGGTGCAGCATAACCTCCCTGCTCTTAAATTCAATCCCTCTAGCAATGAAGACCAATATTCCATTTGCCTTCTTGATAACCTGTTAAAGCAGTCACATTTGTCCCATTCTCCTGCCCTCTCCCCACAAGTATCCATCCAATTCCCTTTAGAAACGCTTCGTCCACCACCCCTGCCTCAGTGGTGGCTTTGATAAAAAGAGAAAATGCCGGAAATATTAAGCAGGTCAGGCAGCATCTGTGGAGAGAGAAACAGAGTTAATGTTTCAGGCCAATGGCTTATCATTGGAACTGGGAGAACTTGAAGATGGCAAGGCTTAAGGTGCAGAGATTGCAAGAAAGAATAACTGGCAAAAGCGGAGATATTCCAAGGTAGAAAACAAGGTAAAGGAACAAGAGATCAGTCTGGAAGTGATGCAAATGAGAGGAGTAGAAACTTCATCTGAGCAAAATACTAGGGATGCTGGTGTTCTGATAAAAACATGAAAAGTGTTACAAATGCACGGTATCATAAACCGTTGGTCTCAGGGTTGAATTGCGAATGCTGTAGGGAACTGTAAAGGCAATGAGGTATCACTTGAACTTGCATTGAACAGTGAACCAGTGTTGGAGGCTGAGGGAAGAGTGGGAGAATGGTGGAGAATTAAAGTGACAAGCAAGAGAAGTTCAAGGTCACAGTAATGTACTGAACAGGCTGCCTTGTGAATGCTATCAATCCTTTTATCCTTCACTATTCATCCTTTTCCTTCCTCTTTCTCAGTAGAACAGAAATTCCTTCTCCCTCACCACTCCCAGTTCTGATGAAAGGTCTTTTCCACAGATGTTCTCGGTTTTGATGAATATTTCCAGCAATTTGCAGGATTGCATTACTTTTCCTTTGGGACTTTTACTAAGCCTGGGGTGGGAGCTGCTGCTGCATGGCCATAAATACTCCCAGTACTTACCCTGCCTACTTAGGGCAGGATCTATGCCTTACTCAAACACAGCCAAGAAATAGGCAGAAATAGAGTCACACAGCATGGAAACAGGACCTTCGGCCCAACTCCTGCATGCTGACCACCTTGCTTAACTGATCTCGTACCATTTGTATGTGCTTGGCCCATATCCCTCTCAGCCTTGTCTACCCATGTAACCGTCCAAACGCCTTTTGAAGGCTGTGATTGTACTCGCCTCTACAGCTTCCTCCAGCAACTCGTTCCATATACTCACCATGCTCAAAGTGAAAAAGTTGATTCTCAGCTCCCTTTTAAATCTTTCCCCTCTCACTTTAAATCTGTGTCCTCTAGTTTTCGATTCCCCCACCCTGGGGAGAAAACTTTGGCTATTTGTTGTATCTATGACCCTCACGATTTTATGAACCTCTATAATGTCACCCCTCAGCTTCCTATGCTTCAGGGAAAAGTGTCCGAGCCTACCCAGCCTCTCCTTGTAACCCAAGCCCTCCAATCCTGGTAACATCCTGTACATCTTTTATGCACCCTCTCCAGTTTAATAGCATCCTTCTAATAGCAGGGCAACCAGAACTGCATGCAGAACTCCAAATAATGGCACACTAGAAATTCTGATATGCAAGCCTGTATTTTGTTTCGATGTGGTACTGGAGGCACACACTATGATGAATAGATCAATCTATGTTCCATTCTTTTCCAGCCAGAGGCACCATTTTTTTGACAGAAGATCTACACCAAATTGCTGTGTGCAAAATTACCTTTGAGCAATCAGTGGATGGGGTCTCCTTACTGATAGGAGCAGTAGTGGCCATACAGAATCTCCAGCCTGCTCTGTCATTCAGGAAGACCATGCTTCATCTTGTCTTAATGCTTTTCTCCTAGTTGCCATTGTCCTTGATTCCCCCAAAAGTCTAAGAATCCATCATTTTCTGCCCTGAATATACTTAATGATTCAACCTCCACAACTCTCTGGAGAAATCCAAAGATTCACAACACTTTAAGAATTTTCTCTTCATCTCAGTCCTCCACTGCCCTTTCACCTCTAGAAAATAATCTCTAGAAGCGTAGAAAGCATCTTGAACTGGGACATTTGGGTCAAGACTGAGTGGAAGTTCCTTCTGCTTCTTGGGACATATTCTTGTAACAACTGCATGCAACTTTTTCAGCATCGTATTAAGTTATGAGCCTTGCTGCTCCATGGCAGGCATGGTAGTGTAGTGGTTAGTGTAACGCCTCACAGCGCCAGTGACCCGGGTTCAATTCCCAACGCTGTCAGTAAGGAATTTGTATGTTCTCCCCGTGTCTGCGAGGGTTTCCTCCGGGTGCTCCGGTTTCCTCCCACATTCCAAAGACGTACGAGTTAGGAAGTTGTGGGCATGCTATGTTGGCGCCGGAAGCGTGGTGACACTTGCGGGCTGCCCCTAGAACACTACGCAAAGGATTCATTTCACTGTGTGTTTCGATGTACATGTGACTAATAAAGAAGATCGTATTCTTTCATCATCCCTCAACACAAGAACAAATCCTTCAGTGTATTCACTATCTCCAGTCCTCTCTGCCTGTGATCTATCTTTCCTGCAGGAAGATATTCAGGACTCAGTGTGTCTGTCATATACATCTTACAGCCTGGATGGTAACAGTTTAAGTATCAGGCACAGTCTATTTGTCCAAGCATAGAATTAGTCATTGTAGTCTGGTGGGGTTTGATGAAGATTCTCCACCACAATCTCTTCAAAGGGTTCGTGATCAATCTGCACATGTAGACTTCTCCCACATGTGCACTAATGGAACCTCACCTACCCTAATGTAACAGATAAAAGCTCCTTTTCAGTTTGGGTATGGCGTGTCTCACCATCTGTCAGTTGACTATCTTGTATGAGAGCTCCTCCAAGAACTTTTCCTGAGGCAACAGTTTACAGTGTCATTGAAATAGCATAATTCTGGCTCTGCTGCAACCATTGTTTTGATTCATTGGGCTACTTGTTCATAGATGTCTATCCAACATCATTCAACATCTTTCCTCGTTAGTTGTCGCACTCAGATGAGACAGGTAATTTTCAAATCCAAATAATCATTGGATCCCAGCAACATCTGTCAGGCTTGGAATTTCCATTTGTCTTTACCTTTGCTGGACATGATTTGAGTTCCTCCGTGGTGACCAAATGAAACCTCCATCAGTCTGAGTGTTAGTTTCTGCAAGTTGCACTTTAGTTGCTTCTCTTTGTTCCTCAAAGTTCTTATCCTTCTTTATGGTCAATCCTGTCCTCTGTCTTGTCCAAAGACAAGAATCTTATCTACCATGGTCTTTATTTCAGTCAGTGTTTTAAACATTTGATCCAACCTCACTGAAGCTCTCCAGGTGTGGTGCTGGTTCCAAAAGGCAACCTCAGCTTCCAACCTCTCACTATCAGATTCTACAGGGAAGATCCATTCTTGGCATCCAGCAAACAGAAGACAGGATATCTTCAATTTTCTTCACTGAATACCCATTCAAACTCACAGATTTATTGAAATCACAGAGATCCAAACAGATCCTCAGCTTGTTTTGCTTATCCATACACACCAAACTTAATTCCCAAGGGGTAGGAGTGTCTGCTGGTGTGATGATCTCTGCATCAACAAGTACATGTTGCAGCACTGCCTACCTAAACTGTGCCTCTCATCCTTCCGGTTCCATCATAGCCAAGTTATATACTGGTTCTTGAACTTTTCTTGCACTCCCTTACATATCCTTCTTTATACAGGGTATACAATATTCCAGACGTGATCTCCTGCTATTCCCCATATAATTGGAGGAAGACTAATCTACTCTCATTCTCAAATCCTCTTAGAATAAAGACCAACATATCAGTTGCTTTTATAGTGGCTTACCATACCAGCAAGTTAACTTTTAAGGATTCACCTACTAGGATACCCAGATCTTGCTAAACACCAACCTTTCTTAGTAATTTAATAATCAGTCTGTTTTACTATTTTTTCTGCTGAAGTCACTGACCTCACATTTTTCTACATTGGTTTCCGTTGTCTGCCCCTTGCCCATTCACCTTACCCATCTATATCCCTCTGCTGCCTTCCTGGATTCTCCTCCTCACACTGCCACCGGCATCATCAGTAAACTTGAAGATATTATATTTCCTCCCCTCATCCAAACAATTGATGTAAATTATGAAACGCTGAAGCCTGGCACCCATCCCCACATCACAGATTCTCAACTGGAAAATGACTCACTTATTCCTCTGTCCATTAACCCATCAATCTGCAGCAGTAAGCCACCCCCCAATATCATCAACTCCAATGTTGTTTAGTTATCTTGTGTGACACCTTATTGACGGGCTTCAGAATATGCAAATATACCACATCAACTGTTTCACACTTATCTATCCCACTAGTTACAACCTCAAAAAAGTGAATAGATTTGTCAAGATTTTCATTTTGCAAATCCACGTTGACTTTATCCAATCTGATTACTGTTTTCAAAGTGCCCAATTATCATTAACTTAATCAAAAGATGAACCACTGGAAGAATTCAGCAGGTCAGGCACCATCTCTGGAGGCAGAGGGATGGTTGACATCCTGAAACACTTTCCACAGGTATAGTCACCAGAGCCAGTGGATATGTCCCTGATCTCCCACAGTCTGAAAAGGAAGCTCATCATTGCCCTAACCTCTGTATCATTTTTATCCCGGACCTTCTACTAAAAAGAAAGAGAAAGGTCACTATTCAGCCTCCTCAGTGAAGCTTGATGCTCACCAAAGCCTGCACTTTGACCTCAACAGCAGCACTTGGACCTCACAGCCCCTCTCAAAATGACCACTCCCAAGGGAGCTGCTCCAAATCTAACTGGCACTCTAATAGGTACTGCCAGTCTCTGTGACACCTCGAAGCCTTACCTGATTTGCTCAATGATCCCAATCATCCTGTAAGTGCTGCTGGTCTCATTGTGTTTGTCAGCCTTGCATTGGTCACAGTGGGAGTGGGGTGGGGAGTTAGGGTAGCAGTCAGCCGGAACCTCAGCGTTACTCATGTGGACAGATTGCAGGCATTCCACAAAGCAATTTGGGTTCCTGGGTGGTGTGGAGGAACGAGGTAAAGGGTCAGGTGATTAGCTCCTGCAGTTACTTAAGGAAGTGTCATAATGTATACTTAGTAATTTATGTTTTTTTTGTGAATTTTGTGTATCTAATGCTCTGTGCCTGTGATGCTGCTGCAAGTAAGTTTTTCATTGCACCTGTGCATATATGTACTTGTCCAAATGACAATGAACTCGACTTTGACTTTGGCTTAAAAGGAGAGTGGTTGGTGGGGACAGAAGAGCAGGAGTCTGAAGGGAACAGCCCCTTTTAATTGTTGAAGGGGGGGGGGGAAGATATATCTGGTGGTGGAATCTGGTCGCAGAAGTCAGAAATTGCAAATGATGATCCATTGACTGCACAGACTGATGGAGTGGAAGGGGAGGACCAGGCGAAATCCATCCTTGTTCTGTCCAGGAGGAGGGGGCAGGAGCAAGGTGCAGGAAATGGATGAGATGCTGTCAAGAGTTACATCCATTTTGATAGAGGGGATACTATGATTCAGGAAGAAGGAAGACATCTCAGAGAGATGTGTGGAGGAAATCCTGTCATTGTAACAAATACAACAGTGACAAAGGAAGTGAGAGGATGGAATGGAGGAGGCCTACAGGAGTGAAATAGATTGGCTGGTTGACTGGTGTCGCAACAACAACCTCGCACATCATCAGCAGGACAAAAGAACTGACTGTGGACTTCAGGAAGTGGAAATCGAGAGAACACACCCCAGTCCTGATAGAGGGGTCAGCAGTGGAAAGGGTGAGCAGCTTCAAGTTCCTAGGTGTCAACATCTCAGAGGACCTATGCTGGGCCCAACACAATGATGCAATCACGAAGAAGGAGTTTGAGGAGATTTGGTATGTCACCAAAGGCTCTTAAAAATTTCTACAGATGTACGGTGGAGAGCATTCTGACTGGTTGCATCACAGCCTGGTATGGAGCCTCCAATGCACAGGATCGCAAGAGGCTGCAGAGGGTTATAGACTCAGCCAGCTCCATCATGGGCACAACCCTCCCCACCACCGAGGACATCTTCACGAGGTGGTGCCTCAAGAAGGTGGCATCCATCATGTTGGTCCCTCACCATCCATGACACACCTTCTTCTTGTTACTACCGTGGGGGAGGAGGTACAGGAGCCTGAAGACCCACACTCAATGTTTTAGTAACAGCTTCTTCCCCTCTGCCATCAGATTTCTGAATGATCCATGAACCCATGAACACTACCTCGTTATGCCTTTTTTTTTGCACTATTTATTTTTTTTTGTAATTTATAGATTTTATGTCCTTGCACTGTACTGTTGCCACAAAACAACACATTTCACGTCATATGTCAGTGACAATAAATCTGATTCTGATTCTGATTCTGGAGCCCTTTCAGGAGGCAGGGCAGGAGGAAGTGTAGTCCAGATAGCTGCGGTAGTCTTGTAATGGATGTTTATCACCTGTCTATCATGTGGGATGGAAACAGGGACAACGAAGAGTTAGAGGTGATGGTCAGAGTCGGGTAGTGGTTGGCAGAGAAGTAATGAAATGAGAAAGAGTGCAGGAAGACACACCAATACAGTGATTGATTGCAGTAGAAAGGGAATTAAGGGGAAGAGCAGAAACAAAGACTATTCCATATATCCCACAAAACGACAGGCAGAGCTGAAGCCCATGACAATTCCCAGAACCAAGCTTTTGATCGGGAAGAAGCAGTGAAGTTGAAGGAGAAGTTGTTCAATATTTATCCCAAATGCGGCTGCCAACTCCCAGACAGAATTTCGGGAACTTTGCCTTTTCCCTCTAACTGAATTTAGGTTTTGTGTGCAAATGAAGAGGATATCTCCCTAAAGTATCTGTGTCATGAACCTGCACCTTCCACCCAGCCAATCAGTTTTTATTTTCCTGCACTACTGTATTTTTAAAATTAATTAAGGTGTCAATTTTACCGTGGTCGTTCTGAAGCGGTATCCAGGATTTTCATTACGAACTTGTTGAGAGCTGAACATACTCCTGGAACATTGCAAACCCAAAGCCCAAAACCTTTACTGAAGAGTCCAGAAGCTGAGATTACTGGAGGAGACTTGGCAGTGGGAAGCCCCACACAACAGTCTGTCATCAGTAAGGACCAATGTTTGAGACAAAATACAATGCATCATAAAACATCTTACAGCCAAGGTCGTAGTTTTGAAGTGAAGTCACTGTTGTAGTGCGGGAAACATGGACACCAATTCGTGCAGAATAATTCCCCACAATTAGCATTGTGAAAATCATCAGCAAATCTGTTTTTATTGATTTCCATCGGGGGATCAATATGAATTGACCAGGACACTCGTGATATCTCCCTTTCTGTCAAAATGATTCTTTAGGATAATTTACATTAACATGAGAGAGCAGTTGGGTTTAAGAACAGCACTTGCAACAGCGCAGAACTCCCTGGAGTGGAAACATCTCATTGGATTTATCTACTGCCTACAACTGAGCTGTCAGTGAATTAGAACTTGTCACAGAGCAGTTACCTTGTAGCCTGTATAGTGCCTTCTTTGGGAGTGTTTGGAATGCATCAAACTCTATGCTGTGGGGAAATCAGATCTTTGAATGCCTTCCCCTGGTCTGTTACAAATACAGGAAGAAGCAGGACATGAGAAAATTGTTCATAAACTTTACTTTTCTTGCTGACATGGATAATCCATTCAAGTAATTGCTTCTCCTCACGAGATGGCAGAGTCCTATCTTAATTGTGACAGATAAGCAACTGGAGTCCGCTGTGTTTCAAAGGAGAAGATTGCAGGAAAGTTTATTGAATACAGTTGTAATAGTAGCTCTTAAATCAGATTCAATTGAGAATTCAGCTACAGATACACAAAATGCAAGTGGGAATGCAGTAAGTTGATGGTATGTTGATGTTTTACAGCAATATTCACTTTTTGGCATCATCATCTGGGTCTCTCATGACAAGGGAGGTAAAAAGGAGCAGGTAACTCCCTGAACATCTCAAGAGTGTGACCAGATAAAATTTGACAAGGAGCCACAAAAGGAGGTGATGGGACAGAGAACAAAAAGCTTGGTGAGGCCACACTTGGAGTACTGTGTATAGTTTTGGTCACCTTGCTATAGAAAAAATGTGGTTAAACTGTATGGAGTGCAGAGAAGATTTACGAGGATGTTGCCAGGACTAGAGGCCTAAGTTATAAGGAGAGGTTGGCCAGGCTTGGTCTTTATTCCTTGGAATGTAGGAGAATGATGGGTGACCTTATAGAAGTGTTTAAAAATTATGAGAGGTATAGATAAGGTGGATGGCAACAGTCTTTTCCCATGGGTCGGTTTAGGATGAGAGGGGAAAGATTTAAAGGGGACCTGAGGGACAACTTTTTCATGCAGAGGATGGTGAGTATATGGAACAAGCTGCCAGAGGAAGTGGTTGAGGCAGGTACAATAGTAATATTTAAGAAGCACTTGGATAGGTACATAGAGGGGCGGGGCTTGGAGAAATATGGGCCGAACGCAAGAAGTTAGGACTAGCTGGGTGAGCACCGTGATTGGCATGGACTGGTTGGGCCAAAGGGCCTGGATCCATGCTGTATTGCTCAATGACTGTCTATGACTCTGTGGATTTTACGGAGCATCAGAAATGAGGAGGAGGGAAGTGGAGTGAGAGAGGGATTTAAGAGGTCAATTCCACAGTACCCGCTAATGGACCAAGTAAGAACAAGGATGATCAAGAAGCTGGAACTGGATGTAGTATCTGGATGCAGGAGCTTACAGAGATAGTGGTGGCCAAGGCCATTGGTAGTGCAGCAACAAGATGGTTGGGAAGATTGGGATTGTAACATGACAGTGATGTTAACAGCTCTGCACCCCGGGAGTGTTTGGAAATAGTCATTGTTAATTATATCAGGGAATCACAGTGACGCTGCAATTGGTGTTGCTGCCTCACAGCTCCACCAATGACCAGAGCTGCCTTTGTGGCATTTGCACAGAATCATCAGAGGAACCAGACCTTATGGCCCACCTCATCCATACCCATCATGATGCCTGTCTACACTAATCCCATTTAGGCTCGTATCCCTCTACTTCTTTCCTATCCAAGTGTCTGTCCAAATACCTTTTAAACATGGTGAAGGTATCTACTATATCCACCTCCTTTGGCAGTTCGTTCCAGATATTCACCACCCTCTGTATGAAAAACTTACCCCTCAGATCTCCTTTAAATTTCTTCTTTCTCACCTTAAGCCTGTGCCATCTAGTTCTAGACTCCCTGCCATAGGAAAAAAAGATTCTATCTATCCTATTTGTCCACCTCAGAATTTTATAAACCTCCATAAGGTCAGCCCTCAACCTTCTACATTCCAGTGAGAATAAAACCAGTGTATACAATCTGCTTATAACTACAGTCCTCCATTCAAGGCAACATAGAACATAGAACAGTACAGCACAGAACAGGCCCTTTGGCCCACAATGTTGTGCCAACATAGCTAATCTCTCCTGCCTACAGAATGCCCATATCCCTCCCTTTTCCTCTCATTCATGGGCCCATCCAAGCCCTTCTTAAAAGCCCCCATCCTGGTGGAAAGCATCCTGGGGAGTCGCTTCTGCACTCTCTCTATTGATACCACATCCTGCCTGTAGTGTACCAAAGAGAACTGTACACAATACTCTTAAGTGTGGTCTAACCAATGTTTTGCACAACTGCAAAATAGTGTCCCAACAGGTATACTCAGTGCCTCGACCTGTGAAGGCAAGCACACCAAATGCCCTTTTCACCACCCTATCCAACTGTGTCACCATTTTCAGGGAGCTATGGACTTGCACCCCAAGATTTCTCTGTACATCAACAATCCTAAGGTCCCTACAGTTCACTCTAGAGGTCCTAACTTGAGGAGCAACTTTATCTTTCTCTATGACTATTTTGAAGCTTACCGAATTATGGTGAATGTTCCCGAAAGGTTCCTCCACAGACACGTCACTGGAGCCTGTCCTCATTCCTTAAGCTAAGGTCCAAGATGGCACTCTCCCTCATACTACTACGTGGAAAGTCATCTGAATGCATTTTACGAATTTCTCCCCATCTAAACCCCTTGCACTGAGGCAATTCTAGTCAATACTGGGAAAGTTAAAATCCCCTACTACTATAACTTTATTGCCATTATTTAATTCCCGCTGACTTTGGGAGGCCTCCAGAATAACCCCATCAAAGTGACTGCCATTTCTTTTTCCTAAATTCTACCCACGTAGCCTCATTGGCCTATTCCTGTGGGATATCCTCCCTAAATACTGCTGTAGTGCTCTCCCTGATCAGCAGTACTACACCCGTTCCTCCATTGCACCCCCCTCCGTCATGCCTGAAATTTTTAAATCCCAGAACACTAAGCTGCCAATTCTACCCTTCCCTCAACCACATTTCTATCATTGCAACAATCCACTCTCAGCTCATCCAGCCTACTCATGAGACTCCTTAAATTAAAGTAAATGCGGTTAAACCTACAGGCCTTCTCATACTTCCTTTTGTGTCTCTGCCTACTCCTCCCACTGGACTTGCCTGTTCCATTTTCTACTTAAGAGTCAGGCTCTCTACCTGTTGCACTGTCATTCTCAGTCCCACGAGACATGTTATCCCAAAGACTAGGATATTTCCTCCCATATCCTGAAGACGTACTGGCTGGTAGGGCAATTGGCTGCTGTAAATTACCCCTCGCATAGGTGGGTGGTGGAAGAACCGGGGGAGTTTGATGGAGGGATGCTCTGAGGGCCATCATTCACTCAATGGGCTGAATGGCCTCCACTTCTGCCATAAGGAAATATGAAAATGTTATGCGACCATCCAACAACAGCTTCCATTCACAAACACCCACTAATGTAACAGAAGTGTCCCAGGGCATTTCATAAGTGTGTTACCAAACAAATAAAATGTTATTACAGTATCATACATGACAGAACGTTATATAGCATCAGATCTTGTGCAGGACAACAATCAGGTCACTTTACTGCAGATGATGCCAGATGCAGCATGGCCCTGGGTGATGTGGTAATGTTGTTGATTCCAGCTATTAGTCTCTGGATTGAGACGCCTATCAAGTCAGCAAACTAGTGCCTGATTACCACAAGGGGAAATTGTTCCTTCACCACAAGAGTATTTTAATAATGTCAGGAAGCCTTGTGGAGCTTTGTGATCTGTACATTACATTTCGCCTTCCCAATTGATCTGAGTGCCTGGAAGACACTACTACTTTTTGAACCATTGTGGTTCTTCACTAATAAAAACAGTAAGTGCTAGTCCTTCAGCACCTGTGGAAGGAGAAGGAGTTGGGGTTTATCATTGGCTTGGCATGGAGCACATTAAACAGGCATCACTGGATTCTTCAGCCTGGAGAATTCACCACTATGATAGAAGCCATTCACAGCATTTAGAGGTGTGACACACCTTTCTCTATTTTGATGGATGTTATATTGGAGGATATATTTCTGTCTGTGTATAACATAAATGTAACTCTCAGTATGTATACAAATATACCAAATGTCAGTTACTGCTGACAGCAGGAAAAATATTACACAGTGCACCTGTTGGAAGTAATGCCCATTTCAGTCCAATATCCAATCAGGATTCAAAGGAGGGAGAGTAGAAATTCCCAGCCCCTGTCATCAGCTTTGCAGCCTTTGAGTTCCAGGAGGCATTTCATATTTTGGACAATGAGGTAATGCCTGCCCCACCTCCTGAACACCTCAAACTATTAACAGGCGATACAGAGACACCACTAACAAACCTGCTACCTCGCAGTGCCAGTTAGGGTCAATTCCGACTCTGGATGCTGCCTGCATGGAGTTTGCACATTCTCCTTGTGACTATGTGGGTATCCTCCAGGTGCTCCAGTTTCCTCCTATATCCTAAAGCTGCGTGGGTTGGTCGGTGAATTGACCACTGTAAATTGTCCCTCGTGTAGGTGAGTGGTAGGATCTGGGGAAGAGATAATGGGAATATGGGAGAATAAAATGGGATTAGTGTAAATGGGTGCTTGATTGTCACTTGGGACTCAGTGGGCTGAAGGGCCTGTTTCTATGCTATATGTCTCTATGACTCTATTCTGCATAGAATGAATTACTTTCCGAAGTCTGGTGTCGCAGTGTTTTATTCATTCTCAACATAGAGCAATGGTGGAAAGACCTGTGTTTAGTGCCCATCCTTTGGTCTTGAGAAGGTAATGTTGAGTCTCCCAGAATCACTTTCTGAACCATCCGTGGTTAAAACACATTCATTGTTCTTTGCATATATATTACAACACAGAAGGAGGTTATATGGCCCAACACATTCATGCTGGCTCCCAGCAGAGCAATCCCATCAGTCCCATTCCACCATCTTTATTTCTCTGACCCTGCAACTTATTCGCTCTCATATGCACATAAACTCATCTTTGATTCTTTTTCCAGTTACCTACACTGCAAGCTACTTTACTGTATCCAATTAACCTACCAGCACATCTTTGGAATGCGAGAGGAAACCCACTCAAGCGCAGGGAGAAACATGCAAGCTCCAGGTGGGCAGCACCCAAGGTTAGGATTGAACATGTGTGGCAGGAGCTGTGAGGCAGCAGCACCAATTGTTGTATCCCCATGTTGTTAGAGAGATCCGTGAGTGTTTATCCCAGAGAAAGAAGGGGTGAAATGGAGATGATGATGTTCCTATGTATCTGCCGTCCTTGTCTTTCTAGGTGGTAGAGTGTACAAGTTTTACCAGACATATTAATGAATCCTTGGCAAGTTGCTGCAGTATATCACGTTGATAGTGCACACACTCATGTAAAATGCAAGAGGTGGAGTAAATGAATCTTTAGATGACTAGATGTGGTGCCCATCAAACAGGACAGCTTTATCCTGTAACATAGAACATAGAATACAGAACATAGAACAGTACAGCACAGAACAGGCCCTTTGGCCCACAATGTTGTGCTGACATAGCTAATCCCCCCTACCTACAGAATGCCCATACCCCTCTATTTTCCTCTCATTCATGTGCCCATCCAAGCCCCTCTTAAATACCCCCAATGAATTTGCCTCCACCAGCCTATCAGGCAACGCATTCCAGGCATCCACCACTCTCTAAGTAAAAAACATACCCCTCATGTCTGTTCTGAACCTACCCCCTCTCACCTTAAATGCATGCCCACCACAAGAAACATATGAAACATCTGGAGCAACCAACAAGATGCTGGAAGAACTCAGCAGGTCAAGCAGCATCTGTGGAGGGAAACGGACAGTCAACATTTTGGGTCAAGACCCTTCATCTGGCCTCACTGAGTTTTGTAGCATCATGGATTTAGAAGAAAAGTTATATTCTGTGGAATATCTTGCCTTTGACCTATTATATTGCTCAATGTTCCCACTTGGAATATCAGAGGCAATTCAGCAGTATTTGATTTGCTGCCAAAGGTATAGCACAGCCCAAAGTAAATAGAGCTGAATTTCAGAAAGACAAACAAAAGCCTACAGCTGTAATGATCTCCAGTTTCTTTTACACTGCTCCAAGTGAACATCAGTCCTGTTGCTTGCAATTCTTTCTGGGTTTTTTTTTGGGTTGTTGGTTAAATTGTGAGTTTTCCACATCTCTTGTTCTTAATTCACAGCAGATACACTGGACAATCCCAATGCAAATCTTACCCTCTAAATATTTAGAATTAAAATACAAAAAAATAAATGTACCCTAATTGTTGTGCGAGTTGTTTCAGGTGATTCATCGTTCACTACCAGTGGCTTCAACTGTTTGATGAGCTAATGGTCAAAATAACAACCACACATATATGTAATGAATGGGATGTCAGTCCAGCTGGCTACACCAGTAACAGGTGAGATCCTGCCGTTCTACTGCGGATGAATCAGATCCTGGTTTCGGCATCAGTTGGTTGTTGAGTGATTCATCAGCAAATAGTGCCCACCTTCCTGCAAGATTCTCTATCCTGTCCTTATTTCTCTTTCACATATTATTTCCCTCTGTAGATGTTGAGGCTAAAAGGCAGGGGCAGAATTATGATTGGATGGAACAGAGTAATGTTTTATAAAAGCAGTTAATTTTATCTTGCAATATCTTGGAAAAATACACAGTGACGTTGGTGGAAGGCTGTCATGAGGAGCTGGGGTCTGGGAAGGCAGTGCAGGACTAATTGGTGCTAAGTTGAGCATTGAATAAAGCCTCCTGTTGTGATTTATATGGAGAAAAGATATCACAAGCATCTTTAATTTTCATTTCCTAGTTAAATATAAAAGTTAAATGCTAGTGATGCTGAAAATCTGAAATAAAACACGAAATGCTGGAAATACTCAGTGGGTCAGACAGCATCTGTGGAGAGAGAAACAGAGTTAATGTTTCAAATTGATGACTCTTTCCATCATTGGCAGTGTTCTTTCTCTCCGTTCTTCTTATAATTTCAGACTCAATTCCTCTCCAATTTATACTTCCCTTCCATATCCTTTGTTATCCAACAGCTTTTATCACCCTCTTTCACCTAGTTCAATCCCACATGTGACATTTAACTGCTTGCACCCCTCCACCCTATCACAGACTTTCTAGTGTAGCGGTTAGTGTAATGCTATTACAGCGTCAGTGACCCATGTTCAATTCTGGCCACTGTCTGTAAGGAGTTTGTATGTTCTCCCCGTGACTGCATGGGTTTCCTCCGGGTACTCCGGTTTCCTCCCACATTCCAAAGACGTACGGGTTAAAAAGTTGTGGACATGCTATGTTGGCACTGGAAGCATGGCGAGACTTGCAGGCTGTCCCCAGAACCTCCATGCAAAAGATGCATTTCACTGTGTGTTTTGATGTACATGTGACTAATAAAGATATAATACCTAATCTTGCCTTATCCATTTTGTTCTCTCTCCCCAACATCTGCATCAACTCTGCAACTTAAATCTTAGTTCTGATGAAAGGTTATCAACATGAAACAATAACTCTTTTCCTCTCCTCACAGGTGTTGCCTGGCCTCCTGAATGTTTCCAGCATTTTCTGTTTTATTTCAGATTTCCAACATCTACAGATTTTTTTGTTGTTTTATATCCCGGGTCCTCTTGGTTTTGCACTTTCCCTTAATGAGAGAAATAAGAGTTTGCAGCAGCTTCCCATGACTGACCCCACAGGACCTGCCAGTCTCAGTGTCAGGCAGTGGGCTTGATTTTCAGTCAGACTGTCAGTATTTGTAGCAGGATTGTGCATCATAGAAACATAGAATAACTACAGCACAATTCAGGCCCTTCGGTCCACAAAGCTGTGCCGAACATGTCCCTACCCTCATCTGGGCTCCTTTCTCCAAAGTGCTATTCCTAGTGAATGTTGCTGCGTACTATGCCTGGGAGTTCTCCGGGAGCACGCCCTCCAGCTGACAGCACACAGACTAGTCATCAAACAACACTCAGCAGAAGGAAGAATTGAAAAATAGAATCAGGATTTGGCCATTCAGCTCTTTGAGGCTACTCTGTCATTCAATATGATCACAGCTGATTGTCTGTTTCAATATCATCCTTCTACTCTCTCCTCATATCCCTTTTGTATCCATAAATCTATCAATCTTCTTAAATATATTCAGTGATGGAGCCTCTACCACCTTCTGTGCTAGAGAATTCCACAGGTTCATCACCCTCTGGGTTAAGGAATTTCTCCTCACCCCAGTCCTAAATGCCTTACCCTGTCTCTTGAGACTGTGACCCCTCATATGAGATCCCAGCAGGTGGGGTAACATCTTCTCCGCATCCAGTCTCTTTAGCCCTGTAAGAATACATATCCTTTTCAATTAGATCCCCTCTCATTCTTGTAAACTCAGTGACCACGTGTCCAGTTGGCACAATCTCTCCTCACACGGCAGACCTGCCATCCCAGGCACCTCACCGGTGAACCATCACTGCCGTCCTTCCGTGGCAAGTATACCCTGTCTTAAGTGAGGAAATCAAAACTGCACAAACACTTCAGGAGTGATCTCACAAAGCACTGTATAATCGTAGCAAAACACCCCTTGCTTCTGTAGTCAAACCTCTTGCGATGATAGCCTACTTGCCTGCATAACTGCTTATTGCAACTGCTTATTTGCTTTTAGTGGTTGATGTAAAAGTATACCCAGATCCCTTTGTACATCAACATTTCCCAATCTACCACCATTCAAATAATACTCTGCCTCAACTTAAGATAAGATAAGATATAAGATAAGATATCTTTATTAGTCACATGTACATCGAAACACACAGTGAAATACATCTTTTTGCTTAGAGTGTTCTGGGGGCAGCCCGCAAGTGTTGCCATGCTTCTGGCGCCAGCATAGCATGCCCACAACTTCCTAACCTGTACGTCTTTGGAATGTGGAGCACCCGGAGGAAACCTATGCAGACGCAGGGAGAATGTACAAACTCCTTACAGACAGTGGCCGGAATTGAACCCGGGTCGCTGGCGCTGTGAAACGTTACGTTAACCACTACACTACTGTGCCTGCCCCTGTATTTGACAAGGGTGTCCTGGACCCTGGTGTCCCCAACCGTGCAGCTTTGTACCCCGACCCCGGTCCCCTGACTCCCTCTGAAGATGGGGCCCTGTCCCCGGTGCCCTGTCGTGCTGGAGCCAGGCCCTGGCTCCCTTTCCCTAAGGGATGGTCCTCCTGCCCAGAGCCTGGGTCTCTCTCCCGCTGATCCCTGGGTCCCGTGGCCTTAGGCATAGTTATCCACATTATACTGTGTTCACCATGTATTTCCCCACTCTCTCAGCTTGTCTAAACTTCCTTGAAGCTTCTTTGAATCCTCCTCACAACTCATAATTTCACCCAGCTGGTAAACTTTAGAAATAAAACATTTGATTCCCTCGTCCGAATCATTGATATATATTGTGAATAGCTAGAGCTCAAGCACTGATCTTTGTGGCACCACATCAGTCACTGCCTGCTATGCCAAAAAAGACCTATTCTTCCCTACTCGCTATTTCCTGTTGATCAAATAATTTTCAACCCATGTAACTGTGAGATTCCCATTCAGCCTGGTGGGCTGAATGTGGAGTCACAGACTCAACTTACAGGGCAAGGCATTTAGGACTGGAGTGAGGAGAAATTTCTTCACTCAGAAGATAGTGAACCTGTGGAATTCTCTGCCACAGAAGATGGTGGAGTCTGAATATATTTAAGAAGATAGAGTGAGGGATACAAAAGGCATGAAGTTACATGAGAAGAGAGTAGGAAGGTGGTTTGAAATCGAGGATCAGCCATAATTATGATGAATGACAGAGCAGGCTCAATGGGCTGAATGGCCAACTCGTGCACACTAACCATTTCCATGATAACTAATCATGATACCTTCTGGATATATCAATCCACTGATTCTCCTTAAAAAATGAAGAGAAATGGCACTAAAAGGGAAAACCTATGTCGTAGGGAGGGAATGGGGAGTGTTCAGTGGGAGAAGATGGTAGGAATGCTTTAAAGCTGACACTAGCATTTTGCAATTGAAGGAAAAGACAAGACCAGAGCAGAAAATGGCCAGTTATTACAACTGTAAAATATTAATTATAAAGCACGCTGATGGCCTCTAGTGGCCATTGTATGAAGAACAACTTCACTCTCCTGCATGAATTCCATTTGGAGTAAGACACACCAAATGCACATTTTATGCAATGTGTTTTTACCGATATTTCAGTCTTATGCAACTAACCTAGGCACAGATACCAGAGCTGCTGCCTCACAGCTCCGGCAACTCGGGTTCAATTCTGACCTCGGGTGCTTCCTGCGGAGCTTGCATATTCTCCGTGACCACACAGGGTTTGCTCAGGTTCTCCAGTTTCCCCCCACATCCCAAAGATGTTCAGGTTGGTAGTCTGTAAATTGTGGGCAACTGGGAGTATCTAGGGACAGTTGATGTGAAAGTGGGGAGAATAAAATAGGATAATGTCGGTTTAGTGTAAATGGGTGCTTGATAGTTGGTACAGACTTGGTTGGTAAAATGGCCTCTTTCGCGCTGTATGACTCTAAAGCTCTAACCTTTAATATCTTCAATGTTTGCAATTGACAATGATTTTCTCTAACGCCATACTCCATATATTATCACCCCTTTCTTGCTTTCAACTGGCTGTTTAATAAATGTCCTTTGCGTAACGCTATTACAGCGCCAGCGACCCGGGTTCAATTCCCGACACTGTCTGTAAGGAGTTTGTACATTCTCCCCGTGTCTGTGTGAGTTTCCTCCGGGTGCTCTGGTTTCCTCCCACATTCCAAAGACGTACGGGTTAGGAAGTTGTGGGCATGCTATGTTGGTGCTGGAAGCGTGGCGACACTTGTGGGCTGCCCTCAGAACACTCTACGCAAAAGATGCATTTCACTGTGTGTTTCAATGTACATGTGACTAATAAAGAAATCTTAAATATTAAAAATCATAAAACTGCATATGCTGGAAATCTGAAGTAAAACAGAAAATGCTGAAACACTCAGCAGGTCAGGCAGCATCTGTGGAGAGAGGAACAGTGTCAATGTTTCAAGTCAAAGACCTTTCCTCAGAACTGGAAAAGAGAAAACAAGGTCGTTTTAAGTTGCAGAGAGGGTTTGGGAGGGATGGAGAGGACAATGGGATAGGGCGAGGCTGGGGTTACCATAGTGATTCCACCATTTACAAAGCTATCTGGCTGATAGATTAATGGTGGCAGTGAGAGAAAGAAAAAAACAAATAAAGGGACATGTTAAAGCTGTGAAATGCAAGTCAGAGCTGTTGCAGAGAAGTAAAACCAATTACTTGAGGCCAACAGTGACTGCAGATGCTGGAATCTGGATCAAAATCAGAATGCTAGAAGAACTCAGGGAGATGGGTCAAGCACCATCTAATACCAGGTCTCGACCTGAAATTTCAACATACACCTTTTGCCTCCACAGATGCTGCTTGACCCACTGAGTTCTCCCAGCATTCTGTTTTTGTTGCAGTTTCTCAAGGCACAGTTCTCATTGTTTCCTGAGATCCACGCTTAATGCCAAGAGCATTTGCATGCTCTTGGCTTCTCTCTGCAATGACACTGACTCAATTTATCTCAAAGCTAGCTGGGTCAGCAGTTCCATTTTATCCTTCACCACATACAATGCTGCATTGAAAGACATTTTTCCTTCCTAATTACCCTTAATATTACTTGCACGAAATTCTTCTGTGCACATGTCCCTTGAATTACATGGCCACACCCAATGGTCCAAGGTTCATAGAGTCATGGAGACAATCACCAGGGCAATAGGCCCTTCGGCTCATTGAGTCCATGCTGACCATAAAGCACCCATTGTCATATTAATCCTACCTTAGCCCATCTTATTCTCTTCCCAATTCCTTCAAATATTCCACCCCCCCCCCCACTAATCTACACACTAGAGGCAGTCAATTAACCTACCGACCCAAATATCCTTGGGATGTGGGAAGAAATTGGAGCAGCTGGAAGAAACCCACCACAGCATCTCTGTGGTGTTGGGTCCCACTAGGTCCTCACAGCTCCAGCAGCCTGGCTTCATTCCTGACCCCCAGTGCTGTCTGTGTGGAGTTTGCATGTTCTGCTTGTGACCACGGAGGTTTCCTCAGGCTGGTCCAGTTTCTTCCCATATCCCAAAAATACCTGCAGAAGAGTTTTGTGCAAGTGATATCAAAATGTGCAATGCTCTCCATTTGAGACGGTTGCATGCCTGAAAACCCCCGCGCATACATGCATCCAGTGCATGTTTTCAGAAGCATTCTACTGATGCACTAACTGCACATTTGTGTTTGCCAGTGGAACCTTTGATAAAATCCAGTTGTGTACTGCATAAAAGCATTGCACTAGAATTTTCAGGCTCTTGCATCTGTCTAGTGTTGTTCATAGATTCTTAAAGCATCTCACAGCCTGTGAACTACTCAGAAATGATTGACAACTTGTGCACAGCAAGATCACACTAGCCAAATATTCCATTTTACTAGCTTAGATGGCTCAATTTGTGTAGATTCTAACTGCAGATTTAAGACTTGAATCATGACACAAACTCATTAACTAGTTCCAATGTTCCAAAGTACTTTATTAACTCTTATAGCCCTTAGATTGTTTCATTGGATGTGCATGTTATCATACAAAGGTGGACGGACACAAGAAATTCTGCAGATGCTGGAATCTGGAGCAATACACAAAAAGTGCTGGAGGAACTCAGCAGATCAGGCAGCGTCCATGGAGGGAAATAAACAGTCGATGTTTCGGACTGAGATATACAAAGGTAAACTTATCTAGAAGTCACTCGTCTAGTGTGCTGTCCAATTTGTGGCTCAAGTTTTCTCCTTTTATAATGCATTGAACGTTCAACGTTCTGCAAATTTTTAGGTGGTCTCTGAGGTGAGAAATTGTATGAGTAAAGGGAGGAGAAATAAATAAGCATTCTCTGTCATGAAAGATTATTCCAAGCAAATCTTGCAAGTCCAATTAATCTATAATTCATGCCCCTAAGCAAAATGTTAATTAAATGACAGAATATGGAGTCAAATTCTTCCCTGTGTCTCCTTCCAATAAGCACTTTCTGAAAGATTAACAGTTGCTTCAGGTGAAGCTGTTACTCATGCATTCCACGTTTTCTGCTTGGCTAGTTCCATATCTTGTGGTTCGTGCAATTAGACAGATGATTTCACAGAAGGGATTGAGAGGGAGCGTGAGATGGAAGCAAACAACTGTAGAAGACGATACAATCAACACCACTCTCTAAGCTGCTTTAAACCAGAGGTGTGTCCATTATTCAGAACTGACAATGTTTTGCGGTGTACCTGATGCAGGAGGACTTAATGAAGTGGAGAGATTGGATAAACAAGGGAAGTGGGGAGTGGAAAGCAAAGAACGAGAAAATGCTTGGGGTTACTCTGTGATGACTGCAAGAGAAACTACTCCCTAAATTTCATGTCGCTTTTAACAGTGGGAATCTGCTCTGGCAAAAGCCCTGTCAATATGGAAGGGATGACCCACAACCTGAAATTGGGTAACCTTTTAATATAAACAGTCTGGATTTGGATTGGGGGTGGGGAAGTTTGAAGATGTTATTACACCAGGAGCTATAATAAATTGCAAGGAAGGGAACAGAAAATTGAGAAAGGACAGAGCTAGATTAAGTGATTAGATGGAACAACAGCTGATTCCGCTTAACCACACTTCTAAGGTAATTGACTTTAGGCTTAAAATGAGAATAGAATCTAAATGAGGAAACATCTGTGCCTGAAGATAAACGGGGATTTAAAGCTCTTATCCTAAAGTCGTTGGGTTGGAAATTCTGTCATATACGGCATATTGATCTGATGGCGAGATGACACTTACCTGTGTGCAATGCGGAGCATGGACCATGGGTCACCATGCAGTTGTCATGGCTATATAGGAGAGCACTGGGCAGGCAGCAGTGGTGTCAATTGATGTGCAACGTATTTCAAGCATTACTGCTGGCAGATTGAAACACAAATCTTTGCTGAAGAAACCATGTGAGCCTCAATTGGAAAAACAGCCCTTAATAATAGGAAGAAAAGTAAGTTAAAGGAAATAACTGTCCATCATTAAAGCAAACCATGCAATCCGCATCGATGGGCAGATTGTCCAAGTCAGGGCCTGTGAGAGCTGTTGTATCACGAGCTCCCACCTCAGTGGGAGATCAGGCTTGTATCTTCACAGTCTTTGTGACTTGAAATTTCACACCTTTACTAAGCTAAAGGTCTAGAAATCACACCACTCGCACGTGTAACTAATTACATGTTGTATGAGTAAGACTTTGCCCCTTCCCTCTCCCAGATCCTTATTAAGAAACTTGCTTGAGTTCAATGTACTGCACCATATTAGTCTGTGTTTGCAACTGCTGTTTCCTGATCCAATGTGTTTTTCTTTCTGGTCAAGACTGCAGAATGCCTTGTTTTACTGAAGGGGTTGTAAAATATTAATGGGAATGGTGACATGATGGTTAAGTTCATGGACTAGTGATCCAAGGTCTGGACTGAAAATCTGGGGACACAGGATCAAATCTTCTGACAGCTGAGAAAGTTAAATTCAATTAATTAACTAATTTGAGCATTTATCTGGTAATCTAACATCAGTAATGGTGAATGCGAAACTACCAGACTAGCACAAAGCCCACCTTTTCAAATTAACGAATGGGATGAGGGTGTTACTGATAAGACCAGTATTTATTGCACATTACTCCTTGACTCCTCCACCACAGGTGTCCCCAGCATCTCTGTGATTCAGAGGTTATTCTTGCAGACACCAGAACATCACTTAAAATGACATCAGTTAAGTATTTGAAAAGGAAGCATATAGAAATATATGAGAAAGGGGTAGGGTGTCACAATTGGAGTTGATAGTTTCAGTGAGAGACTGAACACCAACACAAATACTATATATTGAAACGCTTCTTCTGTCAAGCATATGGGGCCACCTCAACCAGAAAGAGATTGGAACAATGAGGGACCAGATAGTGGGTCAAATAGCTCAGTGTGTTTCTCTTGAGGTTTACTTCACTCCTCCTTTACGGAGATCTTACTCCACTTACATGACAGAGAATGACCAATCTCTGAGCAATAAGTTGTTACTAGAGGTCCCCACAACTTCCTCCTGTGGATCCTTCTGAAGCTGGTCGTCTTTATGTCATTTCCAAAGACAGCCTCCATTTGGAGCCAAACCCCTGATGAAGCAATTAAACATTGGCATCTACAAAGCACGGAAAGGGGAACGGGACACTGAGGACAATGTCCTTCAAGGAATTTAGCTAGCCATGAACATTGGCTATTATAAGTGCTTTAGTTGGGTTGCATAACATAACGGCTTTAATTCTCTACCTCAGTGAATTAAAGTTTAACGATTAAATGGTCAGGAATAGTTACGGCCGTAAAGTTTTGTTAATAGAGGAATGACCTGCAGAAAGCAGTGGAATAAATATCCAAGTTGTGTCAGGACAAGAATCTAATTCTTATCCATACTGTCAACAGGAACAGATTCATTAACCAACACCACTAAAGTAAACAATTCATATCCTGCCGTGTGTTTCTAAAACTTCTTTTAATTTTTAAAAATAAGATATATTTCCCTGACAGTTGGAGGTAAAGACACCACCTGGTTAACCAGCGGGGTACATCATGCGAGAGTGGCAGAAACTCGCCATTCAGAACGGAAGCTGAAATGAGGCTCCACAGAATTTTGGTGCATGCTGTGTGATCTGCTGCTGCCCTGATGTTGCTATTCTTTGAGGAGTTACCAAGGAAAGATCTGGCATCTGGAGACAACTGAAACACTTCTTCTTTGCATCATTTTTGGGGAATAAAGCTAACATCCATCTGGAAATATTTTATCATGATTGTCAGTTTTAGTGCCTCACACCAGTGTTTCAAATTCCAGCAACCACTACAGGTTTCAGTTTGTTTTTATATAGTGGTAGTACAGTAGTGCCAAAGACTAACAGTTCTGCAGCCATGTACTATAGCATCAGAGATGTGTAACAGGTAGGGAGCCTGCATCTTCCACAGAGAAGCAGTCACAACAAATGAGATTGGACATCTGCTTATCCAATGCCGTCTGTTTCCGTCTGTATGACTCAATGACATGGCTCAGGGCTCTGTACTGCTGGTGGAACTCAGCGGGTCAGGCAGCATCTGTGGAGGGAAATGGACAGTCAACATTTTGGGTCGAGACATCTCATCACAAGTCAGATTATCATGGACTCACCATCCAATCCCAGCAATTCGAACATAAAATCTGCTTGGACTTGTGGGAGTGCCGCACTTTGCTTGCATTATATTTTGGAGGAGGTGCCAAAGGCAAGGCATTGTTCCTCCTGGGATACGAGGAAAGGATGCCATGATTTTGTTTCAAAATGGAGATCTCCTCCATGTCCTGGATGATATTTGTGCCTCTACACCATCACACCAGACAGTCTATATTGCTGTTTATGCAGCTTACTCTGCATACATTGATTGGAGTGTGCTTCCACCATGATAAGCATCCCTGAGGATGGGATCACAAAATTCTAGTTTGTAAATTTGTATTGGGGGAGGCGGGGGAACCTTTATCTGTCCCAGACATGACCCCCAGCCTCAAAAAAGCAACATTTGGAACAGATGATTGTTGACTCCAATACAAATTCACAAGAAGCCACATTTGGGGTTTTCCAGTCCACTTGCCCATGAGACTCCTTTAGATCAAAGACTAGGGAGAGCCAGACCAATTGTGATGGGGACTATAAGTAATTAACCTCAGTTTTCTCCATGTCCTTTAGCAATGATGAAATATTTCTCTGCAGTGTCTTGAACTTTATTTTGTCCAAAAGTCATTACTGCTCTAATCTCCCAGAACATCTGACTCAATCCTACAAAGTGAAGCAATGTTACTTCAGAGGCAACAGACTGGAAGTAGATAGAATTTGCTGAGGGAGAAATAGCTTGGTAGATTTCACAAGTGTTTATTTTATAACTGCTGCCTATTAACTCTAACTATCCAGGAAGTCTGAAGCTTGCCTGCTTGTTGTAAATGAAAACCTCCCTGGAATATTTGTAACATTGCTCTTGAGCTATAATTGTAGCTTTAAGGTTTTTTGAAATTATTTTTTCCAGGATCTGGGTGTCACTGGTAGGCCAACATTTATTGACCATCCTTAATTGCCCTTGAGAAGGTGTTGGTGAGCCATCTCCTGTTGAGTGGCTTGCTAGTCCATTTTGGAGGGCATTTAGAGTCAACTGCATGGGTTTAAAGTCAAATACAGGCCAGACCAGTTAAAGGCAGCAGATTTCCTCCCCATGATGGTCGCTACCTCCTTTAAGGACTGTGTCATGTGACTGACTATTTCATGAGCAGCAACAATATACTGTAAGTAGGAGGTTCAAGAGGAGGCCTGTGAAGAACCTTTGAATTCCTCCCATCTCATATAAGTAAAACTGTACTCTCTGCAATGGATTTTGTTAAGAGGTTAAGAACCCTCTGAGTACACATATTATCCTTTCCAGAACTATGAGCAGTGGTAGTAAAGAATTTCTGCCTGTATTCCTGGGCCAATTATTAATTTCAACATTGCCATGTGCAAATTGTGAGACTGCATGTACCTAGTGCAATATGTTTTACCGTGAACTCTATCCTTACGTTAACTAAGTGCTTTACACGAAGACCTTCAGATCCCTTCAGGTCTTTGGCATGAATTTAATTGGCCATCACCACAAAAAAATGACTCAGCCATTGGTACACACTGAATCATTGATGAAAACAAATCAAAGTCAGAACTGATCACAATATAGCCTTGCCAATCATTTGACTGTTTCTGTCCCTCAAATAATCCATGGAGACTGACTATGAGCTAAAGCCTTTCACACTGTTGTAAGTATATAATGTAGCAGCAAGACATTGCATTCACACTGATAATTGAGACCAATTTGAAACTTTGGTTAACCCCAGCAAATTCATAAACAAATTTACATTGTTTTATGTCCACACCTAGTCAAGTTCTTTTGAAATCTTGTCACTGTTATAATATAGGTTCCCCGCAAACATCAATCATATTATTAAATATCCAACATCTGTAGTAATTTGCTTTTGGTTATGATTAGATAATCTTTTTTAGTGACATTGATCAAGCACAAGTATTTTCTAGAGCACTTGGAGAATTCTCTTCCATATACCGACAAAAATTGAATTTGCTCGTATCTATTTCATTGCTGTTTGCTTACATTTCAACCATGACTTTAACCCTTGCTATTAAGTTACTTTGGGGTTTGGGTGTAAGTTAGTACATAAATGTAATTTTTTTTCCTGATATAGTTTGAGGAAGAAATGTAGACATTTATGCTGGGAGAACCCCATTCAGAAGCAGAATCAGGTTTATTGTCACTGACATATGTTGTGAAATTTGTTTTGTGGTAGCAGTACAGTGCAAGACATAAAAATTACTATAATTTACAAAAATAAATAAATTGTGCAAAAGAGGAATAACGAGGTAGTGTTCGTGGGTTTATGGACCATTCAGAAACCTGATGGCAGACAGGAAGTAGCTTTTCCTAAAACGTTGAGTATGTACCTCCTCCCCGATGGTAGTAATGAGAAGAGAGTATGTCCCAGGAGGAGAGGGTCCTTAATGATAAGAGACCGCCTTCTTGAGGCGCCAGCTCTTGAAGATGCCCTTGATGGTGGGAGGGTGTGGGTTGTGACCGTGATGGAGCTGGCTGAGTCTACAACCCTCTGCAACTTCTTGCAATCCTACACATTGGAGCCTCCATACCAGGAGGTGATACAACCTGTCAGAATGCTCTCCACTGTACATCTGTAGAAATTTGCAAGAGTCTTTGGTGACACACCAAATCTCCTCAAACCCCTAATGAAGCAGAGCTGCTGATGTGCCTTCTTCACGATTGCATCAATGTTTTGGGGCCAGGACAGGTCCTCGGAGATGTTGACACCCAGAAACTTAAAGCTGCTCACCCTTTCCATCGCTGACCCCTCAATGAGGACTGGTGTGTGTTCTCCTGACTTCCCCTTTCTGAAGTCCACAATCAATTCCTTGGTCTTGCTGACATTGAGTGCAAGGTTGTTGTTGCGACACCACTGAACCAGCCGATCGATCTCACTCCTGTACGCCTCCTCATCGCCATCTGAGATTCTGCCAACAACGGTGGTGTCATTGGCAAATTTATAGATGGCGTTTGAGCTGTGCCTAGCCACACACACGAGTGTAGAGAGAGTAGAGCAGTGGGCTAAGCACACATCCTTGAGGTGACCCTGTTTTGTCAGTCAGGAGGAGATGTAATTACCGATGCACACTGACTGTGGTCTTCCGATAAGGAGGTCAAGGATCCAGTTGCAGAGGGAAGTACAGAGGCTGACGTTTTGAAGCTTGTTGATTAGTACTGAGGGGATGATCGTGTTGAACGCTGAGCTGTAATCGATAAACAGCAGCCTGATGTATGTATTGCTGTTGTCTAGGTGCTCCAAAGCCAAGTGAAGAGCCAGTGAGATTGCATCCACTGTAGACCTGTTGTGGCAGGAGGCAAATTGCAGTAGGTCCAGGTCTTTGCTCAGGCAGGAGTTAATTCTAGTTATGACCAACCTCTCAAAGCACTTCATCACAGTAGATGTGAGCGCTACCGGACGATAGTCATTGTTCTTTTTCAAATAGTGCCACAAAGTGAGTACAGTTTAAACAGATGGAGGTATTTCAGGTTAATTTGTCTCAAGTAAGTATTTGCAATGATTATCTGCTCAAATCTGCAATCAGACTCAACCAAGGCACTGTCACCTCAGGCAAGCTGACACTGGAAATCTCTGGCCTGAAGCATGCCTCATGTATGGTTCAGTGTGAATAAGGATGGTGCCTGCACACTTGCTCCCTGGTCACTTTTGTAATTATTTCCAACAGGTAATTTATAGTTTACATTCAAGTCTACAGACATGTTCAGCACACACCAGGAGGGATAATGGTTTTAGGGGAGTAGTATTAAACTGGACCCAGTTTATCTATTAATACTGTCTGATCTTCAAAGCTTTGTGGAGTGCGAACTGGGCCGCTGATGGACTCATGTCAATTAGCTTAGTGGTACTTTCACACAAGATAAATCTCACCCAAAATATGTTACATTTTCCTGACCTTAGTTAAACAGCAAAGAAAAACAACTTGTGAAGAGTGCTAAATCCATGGGTATAATAATTTTACTATTGAGACTTATGGTAATTTAGAGACAGCCATGTTTTAATTGGTATTGGTATTGATTTATTATTGTCACTTGTACCGAGGTACAGTGAAAAACTTGTCTTGCATACCGATCGTACAGAACATGATGAGGAGAAATTATGAGGAGAAATACCCTCATCTAGGATCAAGGGTCCTACTAAATCAGTCCATCACATTGCTCCAAATGTCATGGTAGCAGAATTTGCCGCAGTTGGTCAATGTTTGCACTCAATGTGAGTCTAATTGCCTCCTCCCATCATGTGCCCATATCTTTCCATCACCATTTGTTTTTCCTCCTTCATTTTTAATCCACAACAACCTCAAAGCCTCAACCACTACATGCAGCAGCATGTTTTCACCACGTAATGAAGTTCTGCTAAATTCTGAACCTTGTCTATAAAGGTTCCCTTGCTCTAGATTCACCCTCAGACAGAAACACTCTACCCACATCCACCCAGAGAAAGGAGGCTCAGCTTAGTCAGTCTTTACTGATAGTTGCATTCAATTCCTCTCACATCCTCTTAAATCTCTCCTGGACTTTCCTCTCGTGCAGGAGTTTACTTATTTTACTATGGAGATATTTGCAATTTGTAATAAATCAGAAGCAGCCATGTTGATAATTGGGCTGAAAAGGTTTCGGGTCCAGGGCTTTATTTATTGGATGGTCTGCTTTCACAACCCAGTAAAATACTTTTATTCCTAACATATAATGGAAGAGCATGCATAGAAATGTTTTTCCCCCGTGTTTCATATGCCTCTGGGCTGTACATTATTCTCAGCCTGGAGAATACTGAGGAGTTACACAATTAGTCCAATGTCACTTCTGATAAGGAGGCATGTAAAAGTAGTCTTGGGTAAGTTCACTTACACAAGAAGAGCTATGTCCCATTAATAACTCAGATAAGATCGAGAACACTCCACTGGAGAACTGCAGCGGAAATCCTACTCCTCTGTACTACTCCTACTCCCATGACCTGGGAGCTCTCTCAGAACTGTCCCAAAGTCAGCTCAGATGCTCCCTCAGCACTGTCCTTATGTTGGTACAGGAGATCCCTCATTCCTGTTCCTCTGTCAGCCCAGCCACTCCCTCAACACTGGCCTGGCATCTGCCCAGGATTTTCCTCAGCACTGCCCTCTAATCAACTCAAGAGCTTTTTCAGCATTGTTCCTCCATCAGCCTGGCAAATCCCTTTGCACTGCCTTGATATCAGCCTGGGATTTTCCTCTAGTCTGAGCTTCTGTTGACCCAGGAGCTCCCTCAGCTGTTTCTTGTCAGAGCAGGAGCTCCCTTGGCACTGTTCCTCCTTCAGCCAGGCCACTCCCTATGTGCTGCAGTCAGCTCTGGACCTCCCTCCGTTGACCCAAGAGATCCCTCGGTACCATACCTCCATTTGCCCAGGAGCTCTCTCGGTGCTGTTCTTCAATTAGCATAGTGCCCGTTACTGTTAGTGAAGGGCTTTTATTATGGCTTCAGCCTTGAGTAGTCACAGCCTTTCACTAAAAACAAAACCAAGATGTTAACGTTAAAGCTGAACTGACATTTAGGTTCAGGTTAGCTGGCTACTGATTCAGTACTCTGCCATCCATTTCAAGTGATTTGTTAGTGATAGGAAGGCCCTCATATATACCCAACATGAAGCATTTTCACTTGGTGTGAAGGAGATAAAAGATACAACAAGCAGAACCTGGATTTATATAACACCCTTAACTTGGGGGAAATTACACAGCAGAATACTCAGAAAAAATTTGGTATAGAGTCAAAAAAATAATTATTAGAAGAAATGCATTAAGTCCTAGCTATTAAAGATAAATGTTCTCAGTTTTTAGACAGCAGTTCTACATTCAAGAAAAATTGTTCTTGCAGCAACATCAGGCAACTAACCACACAAATCCAGCAAACCAGTGGCAATTAGAATTACAATTGTAAGATACTTTCCCCAAAGACTCTGGTGCTAATATGCTATCAAAGAACAAACTGAATTCACAAAATTGTTCTTTTAACAATGATGTTGTCTGAGTTGCTGGTGACAATTGATTTATGAGTGCCATTTGCACACATCATGGCCACATTATTCTTGTCAAAGTTTCACGCTGGGTCTGGGGACTAGACAATCCCACTGAGGCAAAGCATCTTAGTGAGCAATGCAACGCTATATGTCAGATGGATACAAGGCATTCCTTGACTGGACCTGATTAAGTGTCTAGTGTTGGGTGTTACAGAGGCAAAATGATCTGTAAAATTTGCTTACAAGCTTTTCATAACCAATTGTATTGATAGAAATTGCATGTACACAACAGAGCTTTTATTCACAAAGTTGTTTTCCTTCAATGAGTTTCAGCAGCTAAATCTATGACCAGATTGCAAAACAGTAACTAAGTGGCAAGTTCCTTTCACCAAATGACAATACTAGTTAAAAGTAAGCTAAAACCTACACTTGTAGCCAAAGTAGTGGCCCTGCTAACGGAACTGCTGCCTCACAGATCGAGCAACTCGGATCTCTGATGCTGACCTCCGATGTTTTGTGTGTGGAGTTTGCATGTTCTCCCTGTGACCTTGTGGGTTTTCTCCAACACCTTAAAGACATGTGGGTTGGTAGATTAAATGGCCACAGTAAGTTGCATCTGGTATGAAGCTAAGTGGTAGAATGGGGTCGAGACGCAAGAGACTGCAGATGTGGGAATCTGGAGCAACAAACAAGACGCTGGAGGAACTCAATGAGTCTGGCAGCATTTGTCAGGGAAGATGGACATTTCGCGTTGAGATCATCTGGAATCTGGGCGGAATTGATTGAATATGGGGAGAATAAAACGGGAAAGTATACAATTAGTTATCTAACCTATCTGGATGCATCATGGCTTGGTATGGCAACTGCTCTGCCCGAGACCACAAGAAACTGCAATGCTGCAGACACAGCTCAGCGCACCACAGAAACCAGCCTCCCCTCCATGGACTTTGTCTATACTCCTCGTTGCCTCGGTAAAGCAACTAGCCTAATCAAAGACCCCACCCACCCCAGACATTCTCTCTTTCCCACCCCCCACCCCCGGTCCAGTCGGGCAGGAGATACAAAAGCCTGAAAGCATGTACCACCAGGCTCAAAGACAGTATCTATTCCACTATTATAAAACTATTGAATGGTCCCCTTGTACGAAAAGATGGTCTCCTGACCTCACAATCTACCTCATTACGGCCTTGCACCTTATTGTCTGCCTGCACTGCACTTCCTCTGTAACTGTAACACTTTATTCTGCATTCTGTTATTGTTTTACTTTGTACTACCTCAATGCACCGTTGTAATGAAATGATCTGTACGGATGGCATGCAAAACAAAGTTTTTCCCTGTACCTTGGTACATGTGGCAATAATAAACCAATTTACCAATTTAGTGTAAGTGGGTGCTTAATGGTTGGCACAGACTCGGTGGGCCAAAGGAGAGTTTCTATGCTGCATGACTTCCTATGATGTGGGATTAGTATAACTCGGACCTGATGGTCAGCACACACAGTGGGTTAAAGGGCCTGTTTCTATGGTGTATGACTCTTTGCAAGTGTAGGATTAGTGTAGGTAGCTGCCTGACAGCCATCACAGAGTCGATGGACTGAAGGGCGTGTTTCTATGCTGTTTGACTCTGTAAGTTTGCTTGTCAGCTCATTGAGTACTTCTGCCTTGTGATCACCAATGATTTATGGTAAATTCAGCAGCGACAAACACAAAGCAGTCTTAATTCACTTTTGTTGGTTGAGAGATGCATGGTGACTGATACATTCAGGGAATTCACTTGCTTCAGTTCAAATAATACCACATGATCTATTAAGTCCACCTAAGAGAGCAAAAAGGATCTCCATTTAACATTGCATTATATCTTATGTTCAGTAGCACTTCTCTAAAATAACAACTTCCCCAGGTCACTGCTATACTTTTGGCAGATAGAGTTAATTCTCCGTCAGTCAGGCAGGTGGGCATGTGAGTGGTGGGAGGGAGAGTGGAGGGATTGAGTCCTGAGGGAAGGAGAGCCATCGTGCTCTTTTGGGACAACCAACAGCAGAAGTGGCCCACAGTGAACCATTCAAAGTTAAATGAAACCTGACCAGTTCCAGCAGGGTTTGAGATCTCCACAAATTTGGACTGCAGTCCTAAGACAAAGCATGAAAATATCCGGCAGCTGTCTGTAAAGAGTTATGCTATGTTGGCGTTGGAAGCATGGCGACACTTGTGGGCTGCCCCCAGAACACTCTACGCAGAAGGTGCATTTCACTGCGTGTTTCGATGTACATGTGACCAATAAAGAAATCTTATCTTTATTTGCATCAAGGCATTATTTAAAAATTAGAACTCCTTGCACCTACTTTTGTTAATTTTCAATTTGCCTCTGAAAATAATGCAGGAGAGGCGAGTTAATGGCTGTAGTAATTTCCCTGCCAAGATTCTGGATAATGTCTCAGATTTATTGTTACAGTAATTGTTCTTGGAATACGTTCTGATCCCAGGTAAGACTTCTAATCAATTTGGAAGAGATAGTATGACCAAAGCTCTCACATAAACACAGGTTGTGTGAAGACCCAAATTTTATCCACTGAACCATTGCAGTTTATGGGTCAATGAATAATAATTAATCATCTTTTCAGACAGCATAAGATTACGGTAAGTGGTAAGAGGTTTGGAGGGGATCGGAGGAAAAATTGCTTTACCCAGAGGGTGGTTAGAATCTACAACAGACTGCCTGAGGGGGTGATGGAGGCAGATGCAATTGCAACATTTAAGAAGTATCAAGACAAGCATTTGAACCGCCAATGCATAAAAGGCTACAGAGCAAGTGCTGGTAAATGAGATTAGTAAAGACGGCTACCCAAGGGTCATCATGGAAATCGAGGACTGAAGAGCCTGATTGTGTGTGTATGACTTTCTGGGTTTTATGCTATTTTGACTATGTTTGAATCGTTGATTCAGGTACACAGAAGGAGGACATTCAGCCCATTATGATGATGCCAGATCGTTGAAAGTGCCATCCAATTGCTCCCTGCTCTTTTGCCATACTCCACCAATATTTTCCCCTTCTCAAGTATATGTCCAATCCATTTTGAAAGCTAATAAAGTATCACTGCATTAAAAACATTCTTTTCAGATTCCCCAGCTCTTTTGCCAGAATTTCAAGTCATCTGTTTTAAGACATATTTAGAGTCATAGAATTGTATAGCATAGAAACAGGCCGTTTGACCCACCATGTCTATACTGACCATCATGCCTATCCAACTAATCCCACTTTCCTGCATCAATTCTACATCCTTCTCTGCCTCTCAAATATTGTTACTATTCCTGCCTCCACCACCTCCTCTGGCAGCTCATTCCAGATACCAACTACTATTTGTGTGAAAAATGTACCCCTCAGATTCCCTTCCATAAATTTGCCAAGGTGGAGGTGGACATTGTCAACTATCAATGTTGCCTTGGAGCCAGGGGCACTCTGGAGTCCAGTGGCCAGGCTGTCTGCAAACAAAGCAAACCCCTCGCGGATGTCCCCGTCCTCTACCCCACCACATCCGCTGCCCCGACCCCAGGCTGGTTGACGTGGATTAACCCCCAGGGCTGATACGAGTAACGTGTCCCCACCTACTTCAGCTGGTTTAGATTGCTGGTGTTGTAACTGCCTTTGACAATGTTGCAAAACACTCACAATCTTAAAGTTAATTCTTTCCTTTCCCATCTCACACAAGTAATAGCGAACATTTCCTTTAACCTGGGTTGCAACCCATTTACAATAACATTTATCAAGGCCGGCGTCCCTGCCTTTGGGGTTATTCTGAAATGCTTTTAAAATATGGTATGTATGTGTCCTACATATTCGTTAACATCCTCATCTGCCTTTTGCACTGTGTATCTTATGCCAATCTACAGTGCGAGGGGAAACACTCCCTCAAAGCATTTGTTACGTTATATTGGGAACCTCTGACTGCGGTGGGGCAGCGGCTGATGCTGGCACCGCCGAGTACTCAGGGGGTGACACTTGGAGTGAGCCTTGTTGTAACTGTGGCTGAGGGAGGCGAGAGTTGTAGTCATCTATTTCATCCTCGGATTCCGGTACCGGTGGTTTCTTTTTAGACACCATTATCTTTCCCTGTCCTTTCTGTCTTTCCCCTTTCTCCAGCACCTTTTGTGCACTTCCCTTGCTCTTCCTGTGAGATTCATCTAACTGCTTCTGCATCTCACTTTTCCAGTGAATAGATGCAGACCAACCCACATTTTTCTCTCTCTGCTAATGCCTTCTGTAGACACTCCAGACGGTCTGCATTAAAAGTACTGTCGGGAGGGAAATTCTTACCACTCCCTTGGTCCACTTCGCCAACTCATCAACCTACTTAACACTTTCTGGTCCATAGTGCAAAAACATGTACACCGCCGGTATCCCCTTCAGGGGTCCAGGGCAGTCTTTTGACAGGGCTCCTTCTATTTTCGCTTTAAAGTTTCACTCACACATTCATTCATGGAAAAGAAAATATTTTACTCTTACCCACAACGTTCCTTCCCCCATTCCTCTTTTTTTCTCTTTGTGGGACCCAGCCCACAGGTGCTCACTCGTGGGACTTGAACTCAGCCCAAGGCACCTTAACTAGGGACTCGAACCTCCGACTGCTGCGGCTCTCTTAATTTCTGAACAGGGGACTCGAACCTCCTGTTGCAATAGCTCAGCCAATTGCTATCCCTTTCGGCGACTATACGGTGACAGTCTTAAACTACCCCACACGGGAAGAGATTAGAGTTCCAACAACAGACCCAGTCCCACTTGCTCAAATATGAGCTGCCGCAGACTCGAGACTGATCGGTCACCGGGGCTCAACTCCTCTCTCCCGTAGAGTGAAGCTAAAGGTCAGCCATTGTGGTGTAACCTCCAAGAAACTGTCATTGCCGATTAAATGGATCCTTACATCTTACACTCGTTTCTCAATCACACTCTATTTACTTGTGCACAAGAAGAACAGTCCAGCCCTGGTCACCAAACTAATCTAAAGTTTCAACAAAGAGTTGTCTTTTTTAAACAGATATTGACAAATTAAAATCTTTGGCCACCTTAGAATCCCTCATTTGCACACATAAAATACCAATCATGTTCCATTAATATAGGTGTTAATGACCAACAGAAACTACATGTTAATGGCCAATAATACCTTCAAGTTTGTAAAGTAATCGTCCAATAGTTAGTGTGTGCCTTGCAATCCTTCATTTGCATCCTTATCTAGCCTTGGTGTGCCTGGTGACTTTGGCTCCAATGCTGTACAAAGAGGAGCTATGCTCTCAAGGACCTTGCTCAGCACGGGTGATTGCAGACTGTCTGCAAACCATCTCTGTCTGCACACTATCTTAACCCTTGCCTTGCCACAGCATCCACAAACCCTCCCCACCATCAAGGACATCTTCAAGAGGCGGTGCCTCAAGAAGGCGGCATCCATCATTAGGCACCCTCACCATCCGGGACATGCCCTCTTCACGTTACTACCATTGGGGAGGAGGTACAGGAGCCTGAAGCCCCACATTCAAATGTTTCAGGAACAGCTTCTTCCCCTCCGCCATTAGATTTCTGAACGATCCATTAACCCATGAACATTACATCATTATTCCTTTGTTTTGCACTATTTATTTTTGTAATTTATTAATTTTTATGTCTTGCACTGTACTGCTGCCACAAAATAACAAATTTCATGTCATCTGTCAGTGATAATAAATCTGATTCTGATTCTATAAACCTCAGATTTCCTTTAAAGCTCCTCCCTCTAACCTTAAACCTTTGCTCTCTTGTTTTAGATGCCTCTACTATGGGAAACATTTTCTCGTTATCTCCCCAACTATGCCTCTCATACTTAATAAATTGAGTTCTTAGGGACTTAAACCAGGAAACAAGGATTTTGTGAACAGGGAGTAGAATTATTGGAAAACATCTGTCTACATTGATGTTTTCCACATTGCACAACAATTAGGAATTGCAGAGATTCATTAGGCCAAATTACATGAAATAATATATCAGTGATGTATGTAGCTTCCATTTTGCTTACCTCCACTTGCTAAACTACAAAGGCTTGAATTGCTTCGATGGTTATTTGGAGGAAGAGATTTTTCACAGTATGGCACGGTAGCATAGCTGTTAGCGTGACGTTATTACAGCGCCAGCGATTGGGGTTCGATTCCCGTCGCTGTCTGTAAGGAGTTTGTACGTTCTCCCATGTCTGTGTGGGTTTCCTCCGGGTGCTCTGGTTTCCTCCCACATTCCAAAGACATACGAGTAGGTTAATTTGGGCCAGAAGGGCCTGTTACCACGCTGTAAAAATTTTTTTTTTAAATTTAAAAAAAATAAAAAAATTTAAAGAAAACATTTGAAATGTTTGGATTATAATGCACAAACCTACATTCATTGCACTCATTTTCTAATGCAATATCTGAAAGTATAATCCATCTGATTTCCAACACCGATTATTGAGTTGTTTTAATTGAGCACAGAAGCAAATTGTTTTCAGTTGTCATACAAGGGCTCTTCAGAGTTGCACAAGGATCCTATTAGTTTAATAAAAGCTGGAGATTAAGTGGAACAGATGGTGAAGTTCAAATCACCAGAGCTTGATTGGTGTGGGGGTAAGATGGAGAGAAGGAACAGATAAAAAATCTAAAGTTAAATAAAACAAGCTGGTCTTTTAAAATAACTTGTGTAATGCAACAATTTAAAAATATATGTGTGGGAATGTTGTGTGTTAAGTTTTCGTATGAGTGGTTTGCTGATCAGAATTTCCATAACACAAAGCAAAACCATGTAACATTTCTTTAAAGTTTCACTGATTGTTGCAGGAACCATAATTAGTTATATTGTACTGAGGATCATTAGACATGAGTTATTTGGAGAAATTGCTCCCATTTTATTCTTTGCAAAGAGTTGACAGTTAAGATTTCCAGGTCACTGAAAAGAGATAGGGCTCACTGATGATCTCAAATCCCTGAGGGAATTGGTTGTGGGGGACTGGGTTGGGAGGGAGGGGGTTTGTGGTTTTGAATTCCACTTTTCCTGGAACTGGGCACCTCTGTTCAGGGAAATGATGCATGCAGCAACAGTAAGAACCAACAAGCAGACTGATCAGCGAATCAGATTAAGGAATTCTCATTACAGCAAACCAGGGAGTCGAATATCATGAATTGTATTAAACTATTTTAAACATTTTACAGAGAGTGATGTGCAGTTTGGGACCTAAACGTGGGTTGAAGGTGGAGGCAGGAATGCCATAAACAAATAGTAAATTACAAGCTTTTTTTTATTATTTTTTAAAACAGTACAACTTTTCAACATTGAGGAATTTACAATCTTTGCTTTTTAAGAGCTGAGAAGCTGTTCAACCAGCAGTTGCTGCTATACCTCATTTCACATCCCGACATGTTCAGTGCTTTTTATGTTAGTATATAAAAGGTTGAACTTCACATCTCATCACAGATTCTATATTGATTGCATCTAAATTGGTTTATTATTGTCACATGTATCGAGGTACAGTGAAAAACTTGTCTTGCAGACCATTCATACAGATCATTTCATCACACAGTGCATTGAGGTAGTACAAGGTAAAACAATACAGAATGCAGTATAAAGTTATAGGGAAAGTGCAGTGCAGGTAGACAATCAGGTGCAAGGTCATAGTGAGGTAGATTATGAAGTCAAGAGTCCATCGTACTGGTGAGCCATTCAATAGTCTTATAACAGCGGGATAGAAGCTGTCCTTGAACCTGCTGGTACGTGCTTTCAGGCTTTTGTATCTTCTGCCTGATGGGAGAGGGAAGAAGAGAGAATGTCTGGGTTGGGTGGGGTCTTTGATTATGCTGGCTGCTTTACCAAGGCAGCGAGAAGGATAGACAGAGTCCATGGAGGGGAGGCCGGTTTCCGTGATGTGCTGAGCTGTGTCCACAACTCTCTGCAGTTTCTTGTGGTCACGGGCAAAGCAGTTCCCATACCAAGCCAAGATGCATCCAGATGTGGTGTATCGATAAAAGTTGGTGAGGGTCAAAGGGAACATGCTAAATTTCTTTATCCTCCTGAGGAAGTAGAGGCGCAGATGAGCTTTCTTGGCCCTGGTCTCTCTGTGATTGGACCAGGTTAGACTATTGGTGATGTTCACTCCTAGGAACTTGAAGCTCTCAACTCTCTTGACCTCAGCACCGTTGATATAGACAGGAACATGTGCACTGCCCCCTTCCTGAAGTCAATGACCAGCTCTTTTGTTTTGTGAGGACGACAACTGAGCAGCGAATGGAGAAACAGACTAACACTGGCAACAACTGCTGGATTTCTCCAGTTACCTCTGCATACAGACACTAGAGGTTGATGAGGGTAGGAATATAACAAATAGAAGGAGTAGGCTGTTTGACCCTTCCCATGTGCTCTGCCATTTAATAAGATCAGGACTGATATTTTACCTTAGCATCATAAGTAAGATAAGTCACATGTATATTGAAACACACAGTGAAATGCATCTTTTGCATAGAGTGTTCTCGGGGCAGCCTGCAAATGTCACCACACTTCTGGCGCCAACATAGCATGCCCACAACTTCCTAACCATTTTCAGGTAGTAACTGCATATCCCTTCAGTCTCTTAATATCCAGAAACTCATTATTGTCAGTTTTTAATTGACCCTGTCTTCACAGCGTAAAGTATTACAAACATTCATAAATATCTGGATGAAGAAATTTCTTCTCTTCTTAGTTCTGAACAGCTGAAGCTTTATTTTGAGTTTGTAATCCCTGGCCTCTGGACATAAACTTGCCAGCCAGCAGAGACAACACCTTGTATTGACTCTTTCAAGCCCCATATGATTTTTTTATGTTTCAATGAGACCACCTCATTCTTCTAAACTCCAGAGAGTATAGGCCCAGTCTTCTCAATTTCTTCTCATAGCACAATATCATCCCACCCTTCTCCCCCATCTCAGGAATCACACTGGTAAAGTTCCCTTGCACAGTTCTGTTTACACATATAATCTTTCTTAGGTATGGAGACCATACCTGTGCATAGGGCTGAACATAATCTCACTGACACATTTTTGCAGGCACAGTGGTGTAGCAGTTAGCGTAACGCAATTACAGCGCCAGCGACCCAGGTTCAATTCTGGCCACTGTCTGTAAGGAGTTTGTACATCCTCCCTGTGTCTGCATGGGTTTCCTCCGGGTGCTCTGGTTTCCTCCCACATTCCAAGACATACGGGTTAGGAAGTTGTGGACATGCTATGTTGGCGCTGGAAGCGTGGCGACACTTGCGGGCCCCCGGAACATTCTACGCAAAAGATGCATTTCACTGTGTGTTTCGATGTACATGTGACTAATAAAGAAATCTTATCTTTTATCTCTCTCTTATCTTACTCTTGTACCGAAATCTCTTGCAATAAAGGCCTACTCACAGCTTGCTCTCCTAATTGCTTGATGCAAGTACAGTGGGTGCCAGTCGAATGTTTTTATTTGGTACTATATTTTATTACAATAGACAATAACCATCATCAAAAGAAGGGCATCCAATCACTTATCTTCAATGTCATTACCATTGCCAAGTTCCCCACCACTACATCCAGAGGAAGTCTACATTGACCAGAAACTTAAGTAAACCAGCCACATAATTACTGTGACAATAAGAGCTGACCCAAAGCTGGGTAGCCTGTGATGAATGACTCAATTGCCGACTCCACAAAATCTTTCCAACTTGTAAAAGAGACAAAGCAGGGGCACAAGGGAAAACTCCCCATTCATATGCACAGATTCAACAATACCAAGAAGCTCAATACCATCAAGGACAAAGCACCACACCTGCTTGGAGATGCTTAAACATCCATTCCCTCCTCTACCAGTGGACAGAGGTTGGAGTGAACTATCTTCAAAACAGACTCCAGTTACTCATCTAGGCCACACCAACAGCACCATCCAAACTTGTGTCACCAAGAAAGATAAGGACAGTAGATGCATGGTAACACCACCCAAAGATTTCTCTCCAAGTCACACGCCAACCTGAGTTAGAAACATAAGCCATTCCTTTCTGGTTGCTGGGTCTGGATCCTGGAATCCCATCCCAAGAGCACTCTTAGAATACCTTCACCAAAAGGACAGCAGTGGTTCAAGAAGGCAACAACCTACCAACTGCTAGAAGGCAATTCAGGATGTGCAGTAAAGACTTGCCTTGGCAGAAAGTTCCACAGCCCATAAATGAATCAAAGAAACAGCACACAGTAGACCAAATCGTGCTTACCTTCAAGCAGCTCAACATTGTGAGCCTTCATGGAAATTAATGCATGAGCCAATCTTCAAGGTTTCTGTTTCTGTCGCTTAGTGCAGGGTATCATTAACACCATCATTCCGGTGGATGTTTGTAATTACTGAAAATAAATGAAGTAGGTTACCAAAACTTACTTCAAAAAGTTATCATGTTTGAAATAATGTTCCATGGACTTCAAGGAAGCCCTATAAGGCTTGCAAAGTCTTCTGAGAAGATTTTTTAAATAAACACGGAGAGTAGATGCAATATAAATAAAACCGTACAGTACGTGCTGTATTTTTGCAGTCAGACGTAGGCTTATTTTAGTTTAGTTTATTTTCCTGTCTAATTTAGTTTATTTCAGACTTCCTCTCTTGTTTTCTAAGTCCCTGTCATCTGCTTCCTCCTGTTTCTATATGTCCATACCAAGTACAAAAAACAAGGTCCTAGCCTTTATTTCCAGCCTCAATGCTGGCCACAACATTACAGCTCCTCTATCATTACCAAGCTTGTTGCTGTCATTTCCATGTCATTTTCCTGCTACTTGGCTGCAGGCAGATCTTATTAAAATATAAGATACAGAAACAGTGCAGCAGTGCTGTGTAAAGTTAAAGGAACACAAACAGCTCAAGAAAGAAGGCCTTTCAAGTATCCAGTGATTTCTTGTTGAAATACCACATGAATAATTCACATACAGCAGCACGGTAGTGTAGCGGTTAGCGTAACGCTATTACAGCACCAGCGACCCGGGTTCGATTCCAGCTGCTGTCTGTAAGGAGTTTGTATGTTCTCCCCGTGTCTGCATGGGTTTCCTCCGGGTGTTCTGCTTTCCTCTCACATTCCAAAGACATACCGGTTAGGAAATTGTGGGCATGCTATGTTGGCGCCAGAAGCGTGGTGACACTTGCGGGCAGCCCCCAGAACACACTACAAAAGATGGCTTTCACTATGTGTTTCAATGTACATGTGACTAATAAAGATCTTATCTTCTTTTTGACGTATTTTATTGTATAAATAAACACGGCAGCCATTGCGCATTGGTAAGCAGGGAATGAATAAGCTGCTACCTTACCTTTGTTGGCGTCACTTGAAGGAGGAACATTGGCCAGAGTGAGAACCTTTGTTTGACACATGTTAAGGTGTTGAGAGAGCCTCCTTATAGTGAACTTTTTGAACATGTTTCAGGAGTTGGAGAGGAAATTTCCCGACAGAAGTACATTATCTCGCCAGCTGACTCAGGATTTTTTTTTAAATCTGACTTCTTGCCTCCCCTTGGAGATGATGTGGCTGCTGTTGTGTGAGGAACCTTGAGAGCAGTCACGATGCTTACTTCCAGTATAACTGTGTGAGATAAGCTCGATGGAAAAGCTGGTCTTTTCAATTGTTGTATATTTGTTAACACAGTTCTTCCCTGGGCTTCATATTAATAAATTATTGGTTTCATATGAGATAAGGCCATTCGGCCCACTGAGTCTACTGAGTCCAATCCCGTCAGACCCATTCCCCCACTTATTGTCCCATAACCTATTCCCTCTCATTTATCCATCAATCCCTGCCTTCCCCCCCCCCCCCCCACCCCAACCAATTCTCCTGCCACCCATCTACACTACAGACAATTTACTATTAATCTACCAATCAGCATGTGCATGGAATGAGGGAGAATATGGGACCACCTGGGAGAAACCGCACAGTCAGAGTGAGAACATGCAAACTCCACAGTCAGCACCGGGAGAATCAGGATCAAAAGCCAGGTCACTGGAGCTGTGAGGCATAGCCAGACCGTGAAGACATCAATGGAGACACAAGAGACTGCAGATGCTGGAATCTGCAGCAAAAAAACAAATTGCTGGAGGAACTTTGGGTCAGGCAGCATCTGTGGAGGTTGATCGATGTTTGGGTTCAAGACCCGGCATCAGGACTGATAATTAGGACTGTTGTGAAAGTCGATCCGCACTGTAATAAATCAGACAACAGCAGAACCAAAGAACACACGATTAAAGCTTTATTACTTTAATGCTAGCGGGAGTGGGGGGATACAGAGAAAGAGTAAACAGTGTAACCTAAACTCTGTACTGATCCCACTCGGGATCAGCCGGTCAGTGTCCCTATTATTATACCCACTTCGTGGGAAACCTTCATGGGAAATCTAAGGCAATTGCTTACAGCAAACTTGTAGCAAAGCAAGATATGCCTTAAACACTTCTTTGTTTCTCACCAACATTTGCAAACTTGTAACCTTGACTATAGTCATCCCATGGTGGCTGAAGCAATATCACACCATGTGAAGAATAGCTGCACACTATTAACCCTTACATTGCCAGTCGTTAACCCTTACATTTCCAGTTATCTTTTACACTGTGATGCCATTAAGTTATTTGAACAGTCAATCCCATTAACAGACAACAAACCAGAACAAAAGACCATCCCACCACTGGACCTGTGCAGCAGCAGAACTAACTGCTGTTCCACTGTGTCATCCTTTGAATTGCTGCACCACTGCCCTGTTTCAAGTCATCTCCTTCCACCCATTATGCTGCTTCAGCTGAGGCCCAGTGTTGTGAGAGGTTGCTGGCTCTCCACGTTAGTCAAATCCTAGGAAAACCAATGGCCATTCAACCCTCATCCATCATTCAGTAAGATCATGACTGATCTCAAACCTAATTTCATTGTCCCACCATGGCTCCATTTCTCATCAAACAAAAATGAATCAATCTCTGATTTAAATGTATTGACTGAGCCAATATTTTTTGAGGTTGGGGTTCTTCACTTCTACTGACCTTTGAGTACCGTGTAACACATTTTTTTTCTGTGTGGCCTTTTCTAGTGGCCTATGGCACTAGAGGAAGAAGTTTCAATCTGGCTGAGACAATCGCTTTACTATCCAGATGCATCACAGCTTGAAATGGCAACTGCTCTACCATTGGGCAGAAGATATAAAAGCTTGAGAGTACTTACCACCAGACTCAAGGACAGCTTCTATCCCACTGCTAACAGACTCTTGAACAGACCTCGCATACGCCAAAACTCTTGAACTCTTAATCTCTCTATCTACCTCATCGTGGCCCTTGCACTTTATTGGTCTACCTGCACTGCACTTTCTCTGTAACTGCAACACTATATTCTGCATTTTGTTTTCTTTTTACTACCTTGATGCAGTTATGTATGGATGTCTGGATGGCACACAAAGCAAAAACTTTTCACTGTTTCTTGGTACATGTGGCAATAATAAACCAATACCAATTAAACCAAGTGTATGCCATTTACTCCCCTCACCTGCTGCTGCGATGTCAACTCTTGGACACCTCCTCTTATTTATCCCTCAACCTGGACCCTACCAAGGAGCATCAGGCCATTGTCTCCCACACCATCACCGATCTCATCACCTCTGGAGATCTCCCCTCTACAGCCTCCAACCTAATAGTTCCCCTACCCCACACTACCTGTTTCTATCTCCTACCCAAGATCCACAAACTCAACTGTCCTGGTAGGCCCATTATTCCTGCCTGCTCCTGCCCCACTGAACTTGTGTCCTCATATCTTCACTCCATTTTGTCCCCCTTGGTACAGTCCCTTCTTACCTATGTCTGTGACACTTCACATGCTCTCCATCCCTTCAACAATTTCCAGTTCCCCGGCCCTGACTGCCTCATTTTCACCATGGACATCGAGTCTCTGTACACTTCCATCCTCCATCAGGAAGGCTTTAAGGCTCTGCACTTCTTTCTCAACAACATACCCAACCAGTTCCCCTCCATCACCACCCTCCTCCGTCTGGCAGAACTGGTACTCACCCTCAACGGCTTCTCTTTCAGCTCCTCCCACTTTCTCCAAACTAAAGGTGTAGCCATGGCCACTAGCATGGGCTCCAGCTATGCCTGCCTCTTTGTCGGCTACGTGGAACAGTCCATGTTCTAAGCCCACACCTGTAATGCCCCTCAACTTTTTCTCTGCTACATTGACGACTGCATTGGAGCTGCTTCCTGCACCCATGCTGAGCTCATCAATTTCATAAACTTTGCCTCCAACTTCCACCCTGCCCTCAGATTCACCTGATCCATCTCCAACACCTCTCTCCCCTTTCTGGACCTCTCTGTCTCCATCTCTGGAGACAGATTAACCACAGACATCTCCTACAAACCCACTGACTCCCACAGTTACCTTGACCACACCTCTTCCCACCCTGTCACTTGTAAGGATGCCATCCCCTTTCCCCAGTTCCTCCACCTCCGCCATATCTGTTCCCATGATGAGGCTTTCCATTCTAGGACATCTGAGCTGTCCTCCTTTCTCAGTAACTGGGGTTTCCCTTCCATCACCATCAATGCTACCCTCACCCATATCTCCTCCACTTCCCACACATCTGCCCTCACCACCTCCCCCCGTCGACATAACAGGGACAGGGTTCCCCTTGTCCTCACCACCACCCCACGAGCCTTCGTATCCAACACATCTTTCTCCACAACTTCTGCCACCTCCAATGGGTTCCTACCACCAGGCACATCTTCCCCTCACCCCCTTTCTCCATTTTCCGAAGGGACCGCTCTCTCTGCGACTCCCTTGTCCACTCGTCCCTCCCCACCAATGACGCCCCAGTACTTATGCCTGCAACCGCACCAAGTGCTACACCTGTCCCTACACCTCCTCCCTCACCACCATTCAGGGTCCCAAACAATCCTTCCAGGTGAGGCAGCGCTTCACCTGTAAGTCCGAGGGTGTCTTTTATTGCATCCAGTGCTCCCAGTGCGGCCTCCTCCTGTACATCAGTGAGATCCGACACAGATTAGGTAACCGCTTCGTCAATCACCTTTGCTCCATCCGCCGCAACAGCCAGGACCTCCTGGTGGCCACCCATTGCACTTCCACATCCCATTCCCATACTGACATGCCTATCCATGGCCTCCTCTGCTGCCACGTTGAGGCCAGGCGCAGGTTGGAGGAACAACACTTCATATTCCGCCTTGGGAGTCTCCAACCTGATGGCCTTAACATTAAATTCTCTAACTTCCGGTAATCCTACCCCTTCTTTTTCTTCCCCCCCCCACTCCTTTGTCTTCCCTTATTCCTAAGGCTCCCTTCCCCCACCTTGATGACCTGCCCACCTCCCCTCCTCCCCTCTCCCATCCTCTGTTCCATGGTCCACTGCGCTCTCCTACCAGATTCCTTCTTCTTCAGCCCTTGGCCTCTTCTACCTATCACTTCTCAGTTTATTACATCTTCTCCCCCTCCCCCATCCACCACCTTCCCCCTCTCACCTGGACTCGCCTATCACTGATCTCACCTGTCACCTGCCTGCGTGTACTCCTCCCCCTCCCCCTACCTTCTTATTCTGACTTCTGCCCTCTTTCTTTCCAGTCCTGATGAAGGGTCTCAGCCCGAAACAGACTGTTTATTTCCCTCCATGGGTGCTGCCTGACCTGCTGAGTTCCTCTAGCACTTTTTGTGTATTGCTGCAATGTTCATTGGGTCTGGCCTTTCTAAAGGTTCTCTCATGTATCCCAGATTGTGATGTCCATTTTACAGTGGCATTACACCAATCACTACTCAAATGGATAACCAAATGAGATAATGGAGGATGCATCTCCAAGATAATTAGTGTCCACAACTCATTGTCCAAAGGTGCTAAAAGTGGCAGCTCATTGCTTGGAAAATCTAGGCCATTATATTAAGTTTGAGGCAAATAACTTAAGGTTTCTTGGCACCACCAGTGGCTCAGTCGGTGAAATTGTTGTTTGTTCTGACACCTAACCAGAAAGAATAAAATGCAATGGGTCTAAGTCCTGGTCTGTGCTGATCACAGGAAAGGTTCTATGAAGATTCTGAGCTATGTAGAAAACAAGATTAAACTGTTTTCTTATACTGGCAACCACTGTGACATAAAACTTTAGGATTTCACAGCAACAAATTATTTTGAAATGCAGTGATTTGTGGAACAAAACCATTGCAGGTACTTTGTACATGCCCAGCTCTCGCAAACAATAATAAGACAAGAAATCAATGCCTCAGCTTTTGGTGTGTTGATTGAGAAGGGGGGGTCTCAGTCAGGGCTTTTCAATTAGCACATAGAATCATGAAAATCTACCTGAGCTTCTGGAACCCCTGGCCCATCATTTCATGTCAATGACAGCAATTCATCATTACACTTGTGCATCAGCCCAGGTAACATTGTTCCATGCAGACTGCAAATTCATAGCCCACTGAGTGAGGTTAAGGCAGCATCAGTCAAACTGAGCTGACAATTTTTAACAAACTGTGCAGGAACTTTTTCAGCCTTGGAGGTCTGCCAAGGTTTTCATTAGCAAGAACATAACAGGCAGGACAGACTGCAGATGTAGTATTCCAAATTAAATCCTTATTTGATTGAGCCTAGATCCTGCTGCTTGCCCTAGACGAGGCTGGCTTTGCAGAGGAAAGGAAGCCAAAAGGCCTCAATATGGAGCCAAAGACTTTCATGAATAAATCAAGTTGGGAAGCTGGAATTATTTTCCAAAGAGCAGAGAAAGTAAAAGGAAACCTAATGGACACATTCAAAATTATGAGGTTTCAGATAAACAGAACCAGTAGGAAGGTAAGGAAAAATGAGTGCAATTCTCAACCACATTCCCAGTAGGATGTGGATTTAACCATTTGTGCCCTGAAATTCACTTTAAGAAACTTCATTTATATAAATAACATGAAATTCTGACAAAATGGTCGGTGGGTACTTGAGGAGAAATGTTGTCCTGTGGAACATAGCGAAGATCTGAACTCCACTGCCTGAAAGGAATGAAGGAGAAAGGGGTGAACGTAAACTACGAGTTCCTCAGCTCTTTCGCAATGTTGAGTTGACGTCTATTCAGAGTGTAATTATTATTGTAGTGTAATTTCCTTTACCAAACTGCTTCACCTTTCATTACTCACAGTAAACTTCTTCTGCCACCTTTAGTACCTTCCCGCAAGACATCAATATCCCTTTGCACATGCTGCTGTTGAGCACATTCTTGATACTCACAAGTTGGTCCCAGCACACAGGTGCTGTCTTCAAACAGTGGACAGATCTCTGTCATTGCAGGTTTCGGCCCTGGTGCAGTGTCCCCAATTGACTGTCAGCTCCTGACATGCTGATTTGGCTGCAGAGGGGGCAGATGAAGGCTCAGATGCCCATGTTGAGCTCAGCACCAAGAACTCCAAATTACAGTTGTCATCTCTCTGGGATCGTCGCATGTGCAGTGTTTATCATTCTGTTGTTATGGGAGTGCTCCTAGCCAGTGTTTGGCTACAGACAAGAGGCTGTACTGTGGGTTTCTGGTGACCTCTGTCCAACATTCCCTATGGATGCTTGGCAATACTATTCCAGCAAGCATCTATAATTGCAAGAAGTTGCACTAGGTTGACATTCCTCAGACGATCTTTAACATATTAATGCTGGAAAGTAGTTGTGCTGAAGTGTTAATTCTGTTTCTCTTTCAATACAAGACTCAACATATGATATAGGAGCAGAAATAGGACATTTACCACTCAAACCTGCTCCACCATTCAACCTGATAATGGCCGAACTGATTGTTGTTCAGCTCCACTTTCCTGCCTGATAGTTTTGATTACCCTGGGTTAAAAAATCTGCCTATCTCAGCCTTAGGTCAACAACCACAGCTCTCTGAGAGATTCCCAAAGATGAACAGTCCTCTGAAAGAAATTCCTCCTCACCTTGTCGTTAAATGGATGTCCCTTTGGTCTAAGACTGTGACCAATGATGTAACCTGCCTTAATGAATGTTTTTAGCACTTTTACAAGATTTTCTCTGAATGGTTTCAATTCAGCTTATTCATAAAGTACAGAAATGTAAAGTGACTTAGATGTTATCTGAGTGAGATGTGATGATGGGAACACAGGTTCCAAACTGACATTTCACCATGAAGTCTGCAATTTTGGACTGTCACAGAGCTATTGAAAGGCAAATTTAGGCTTCAGCTGGGTTTCAGAGTTAAGAGGATCTGACAATGAACTAATAGGAAACAAAAAAGGTTAAGAGCATACAATCCCTTTACCTCATCCAAACACACACTAAAAATAACCCAAACTCATTCCATTACACTGCTATATTCTCCAGCCTCTACGTGATTGGCCTTCATATATACATGAATTTCTTCACTCAGTGCTACTGCTGTTCAGCAGTTTTTCACTGGGATACATTCTCAAATTATTCACTTCCTTTTTACTACTGGCATCTCCCAGGATCAGATTTTCAACCTTCTGCCTCCTATCTCTCCTCATCCCAATCCCTTCCCACTTTCTCTCAACTTATTGCATCCTCTCAAGCCATATAGAACATAGAACATTACAGCACAGTACAAGCCCTTTGGCCCACAATGTTGTGCCAACATTTTATCCTACTCTAAGATCTATCTAACCCATCCCTCCCACATAGCCCCCCATTTCTCTATCATATATGTGTCTATCTAAGAGTCTCTTAAATGTCCCTAATGTATCTGCCCCCACAACCTCTGTTGGCAGTGCGTTCCACGCACCCACCACTCTCTGTGTAAAAAAACTTACTCCTGACATCCCCCTTATATCTTCCTCCAATCACCTTAAAATTATGTCCCCTCATGTTAGCCATTGTCACCCTGGGAAAAAGTTTCTGACTGTCCACTCGATCTATGCCTCTTATCATCTTGTACACCTCTATCAAGTCACCTCTCATCCTCCTTCTCTCCAAAGAGAAAAGCCGTAGCTCAATCAACCTATCCTCATAAGACATGCTCTCCAATCCAGGCAACATCCTGGTAAATCTCCTCTGCACCCTCTCTAAAGCTTCCACATCCTTCCTATAATGAGGCAACCAGAAATGAACACCAGATAAGCTCCATCTCTTCCAATTGCTGACTGTTGTTGCACGATGAGCTTGGTGTACATTCCTTCCCATTTTTGAAACTTGTCCCAGCCATTCAAATCACCAAGAACTCTGCCTTCCTCCAGTTCTGGCCTCTTGTGCATCACTTGATTTACTGCTGTACCTATGGGTGGCCAGGCCTACGAATGTCAGGCTCTTAAGTCAGAATTGACTGAGTTGCAATGCAGCTGAACAGCAGGGGCTCCGTGAAGGATATGTTCATCCTTATTTTGTAGATCAGTAGCGAGAACAGGCAGATCACCGCTGGTTGCAAATTATTGTCCATTCTTTCCTTCACCTTGGTTCTCATCCTGTGCCTAATGTGATTCCATTTTCAACCCCCTTCCCTATTTCTCTGCTTTTCTCAGACCTTAAATCTCAGATAGACTGTAAGTTCATATATAACACTGTTATCACCTCCAGCAAATTACAATGTAAAAACCTTTCCAGTGAAGGATGCAGGAGAAAGCCTTAGTTATAAGGTGTATAACTGCCTCACTATCATGCCAAATTTTATAAGTTTTACCTAAACATTTCAGAATATGGAGGGACCTCTCCTTATGGGGCACTGGTGCATTTGGGAAAACCTGTAATGAGTAAAGATTATCAGGCAGAATATGTTTCACTCCATGTGGTTAACCGTGTAGTTTGATCACACAGTCTTCATCGGCTCACTCAGTACTTTCCCTGAATAGCGATTGCAGTATAACTAACTGCAATATCAATCCAAATTTAACACTGGCACTCAAATTAGCAATAAAAGGTTCTCATAGAAGCAAACTACTCTTTTCCTTTCATTGGGAGCATTTTCTCTTTGAGTGGAGTCTAATCTCACCAATTATCATTGGTTTGCTCAAAGATTTTAAAGTTCCAGAGGAGATAATATATTAATTATCCGGAAAAGAGACTTTAATTTCCTCAGAGAATTCATTTAAGGGACAGGAGTTGGACACTGCAATTTTATATTAATGAATCTGCATACAAATCCCATTGGCTAGTTAGCAAATGCTTCAAACATTTATTGTTCAGGCAAATGTTCCTGTATTCTGGTAAGATCCGGGGGGATATAGTTCCAACTGGTAAAAAGTAAATTTTCTTGAACATAAAGAGATACCAGAGTTGGTAAATGGTATCATGTTTTATATAGCCACTTGAAGAAGAGCCACCATTAGAAGTGAAATTTCCTTTCATAGATCAATTCAACTGTACACTAAAGATTTTTAGCCTGAGGCTTCTTTGTCAGTTTGCAAACTATAAACCCAGCCACACCCACATAGTTGGCTCATATCTTTGAAGATAAACAAAATTCAACATCTTTGAGCTTCTGTATCATGATAATTAAATTCAATTTTCTTTTGGGAGATTTTGTTTTTGTCTCTAAATTATAGTGATTTAACCAGCATCACGAGCAAAACCTACCATTTTACAATGATAGAAGGTCTGGGATATGACCTCTATTCTGTCAGAATTGTTAGTCTGGGACAATTACAATTAGAACACACCCTGAAAAAAATTAAGTTTTCGTGGAATATTCATCACAGAAAAATTAGAACTTGCTCAACTGCCTCTGCACAGCAGGAAGCACAAAAATAAAGCACATCAATAGATCTAGATTGCAATAAACCTCACCGTAATATTTCTTATGTGCAAGCAATGTGACATGTAAAGTATTTGTGATTTTGTTCAGTCTGAAAGAGTGGGGTTACTTTGCAAACACAATGAAATATCTTACAATTTCCATGCCACATACTTTGACAGATATGAAAAATTACATGATAATAGTGAAGTATATTGTAATTGTAGAGAGCATTTATTCACCAACCGCTAAGTCAAGCTATTTGTGCCTGATTTCTTGCTCATTTTCAGAAGGAAAATTTAGAGGTACTTTAATCCATAAAGTGACACTAATACATCCGTTGGGTCTGTAACCCACCCCTAAACTACAGTTAAACTTCAACATTATTATAAAACATACGTGTAGTCTTCTTTACTTAAAGGTCTCTGGGGGATGAATTTGGAGACCTACAGAATGGGTGACTTGACTGTAATGCATGATTAATCCACATCCATTTGACCTGGATGTTACATGCTCATTGTTATGATGGTTTACCATCTGACGCCAATAATGTTTATGACTTTACCTCATTTTCATGAGTAAAGTCTTTCAGCCAAGTACTGAACTGGCAGTGGGAAATACAGTGTCCATCCCTGGGATGTTGGAAGCAGCTGCATACCGATTGTTCAGTTGGTTCTGTCAGACTGAAGTCTCCCACTGGCCTTCTGCATTTACAACTGGCCAGTTATTGTGATTACCACCAGCTGTGCAGAAGTCCTGACTGGGGATTTATTTTGTAAATGACAGTAAAACAGAATTCCTTACTCTGTAGTGAAATGCCTTGACTTGAGGTTGAGAAATGACAGTAATCTTGATATAACAGCTTACACCAGGATATTCAGTATTTCTCTTTCTCTCTATCCCTCCTTGGTAAGAACTAAATCCTGCTTACACTCACAACTGACTTGGGGGCCAATGCACCAACACTGCAATGTGACAAGACATCTGTCTCAGCTGACATCTGCTGGTGAATGACAATTCACCTTTCCTGCCTGCAGCCCTTGTCCTGACCACACACTCTTCTAACATTGCTTCACACTCCAACCCTCCCCTATTGGCCTGATCAAACAGAACTTCTCTTCAACCTTCCCATCAGCATCTCTGTCACTGACAAACTTTATTAATTACAACGTGGTACATTTTAAATGAGGAAGCACAAGCTTTTACACTTCTTCAGGACCTGCTTTCTCCTGTTGAGTTAAGTCAAACCCATGCCACGTGTAAACAAATAAATCCAGTGTGCCAATATTTCTAAAACCTTCTCCAGACAAAATGCACATATGTGGAACTTCTATTTCACGACAGCATTGACAAAGGTAGCTCTTTGGATGCACAAACAGTCCACAGGGCTAGCCAGGCATGTTGATTCCTTGCTTTCATGCAACTGTTCTGTTTCTCACAGCCCACAGTCTGTATTCAGCTTGGTTCTCTCATCGCATGCTGGGAGGCTGTACTTCTTAGCCAATTTCTGGATTGTGCAAATAAATTTGTTTTTACTGCACAAAGCCTGCGCAGCCTTCCAGCCCTGTTAATGTCGGTACAATCAGAAACGTATCCTGCACCTACTGCTACAGGCTTCTGCATCACAGATCGATAGATAATCTCAAGCACCAAATAGATCAATCTACCTCACACCCACTTCATGCAAAATCACAAACGTATCAGCCACAAACAAACAAATAAATAATTGTAGCAAAGCCGATTAGCAAAGTCAAAGACAGTGCAAAGGAGCCTGAAGAAACATACTCAACAATTCTTCCCCTCTGTCATCAGATTTCTCAACGGCCATGAACCCTTGAACACCACCTTTTTTTTTGTGCTATTTATTTATTTTTGTAATTTATAGTAATTTTATGTCTTTGCGCTGTACTGCTGCCGCAAAACAACAAATTTCACATCATCTGTGATAATAAATCTGATTCGGATTCTGAATGAGGGCTCTTTTCATGAAGGATAGAATTCAAAACAAAAAAAATATATTCATCTTGGTTGGACGCCACATAAAGAGTGCTCCAGTCATTTTTGGCATCCTCAATACCAAACACCCACAGAAGCTTCAGTGAAAACTGCGAAATGATTTATAGTAGCAGGACTGAATGGGAACAACTGTTGCGTAAGAGTGAAGAGGCTAAGCTCCTTTCTCCAGAAAGGAGAAGATTAATAGGGGCATAGATAGGGTGAGTGGTCTTTTTTCCAGGGTTTGGGAATTGAAAACTAGAGGACGTAGTTTTAAGGTTAGTGGTGAAAGGTTTAATAAGAACCTGAGGGACAACTTTTTTACACGGCGGGTGGCAGATATATGAAACTATTTGCCAGAGGTAGTAGTTGAGGCAGGTGTATCAGATACATTTAAGAAGTATGTGGACAGGTACATAAACAACAAAAGGGACATGGGCCAAGTGCTGGGAAATGGGATGAGTTTAAATATGCATCTTGGTAGGCACAGACACATATGGGCCTAAGGGTCTTTTTCCATGTTGTATGTCTCTTTTGGTGCATAGAAACATGGAAAAGTAGAAAATCGGGGCAGGTATAGACCATTCACCTTTCAGGCCTGTTGTACCATTCAACACCACCATGGCTGGTCATATACTTATTTCCCCTTCTCCCCATATTCTTTGATCCCTTTAGTGTTAAGATTTTATTGTACCTCCTGCTTATATACTGTATATGAAATGACTTGGCCTCCACAGTCTTCTGTGGTAGAGAATTCAATAGGTTCATCAGCCTCTGGGTGAAGCTTCTATCCCGCTATTATAAGACAAGACAAGATAAGATCTCTTTATTAGTCACATGTACATCGAAACACACAGTGAAATGCATCTTTTGCATGGAGTGTTCTGGGGACAGCCTGCAAGTGTCGCCACACTTCTGGCGCCAACATGGTATGCCCACAGTTCCTAACCTGTACACTTTTGGAATGTGGGAGGAAACCGGAGCACCCAGAGGAAACCCATGCAGACATGGGGAGAACGTATAAACTCCTTACAGACAGTGGCCGGAATTGAAGCTGGGTCACTAACGCTGATAAAATGTTACGCTAACCGCTACACTACTGTGCCTGATAAAATGCATCTTTTTGTGAGGTGTTCTGGGAGCAGCCCGCAAGTATCGCCATGCTTCCGGTGCCAACATAACATGCCCACAACTTCCGAACCTGTACATCTTTGGAATGCGGGAGGAAACTGGAGCACCCGGAGGAAACCCACGTAGACATGGAGAGAATGTACAAACTCCTTACAGACAGTGGCCAGATTTGAACCCGGGTCGCTGGCGCAGTAAAGCGTTATGCTAACCGCTGCACTAACATGCCTGCAATAAGATGGACCCTTGAAGTCACAATCTACCTTGTTATGACCTTGCACTTTATTGTCTACCTGCACTGCACTTTCTCTGTAGCTGATACACTTTATTTTGTATTCTATTATTGTTTTACCTTGTACTGCCTCAATGCACTGATGTGATGAATTGCTCTGTATAATGGTATGCAAGACAAGTTTTTCACTGTACCTCGGTACATGTGACAATAATAAACCAATTCCAACCTCTTCTCCTATGTCATTCCTGCTACCCCAGGAATCAGTTCAGTGAACCTTTGTCGCAGTCCCTCCATGTCAAGAACATCCTTCCTTAATTAAGGAGAACAAAACTGCAAACAAAACTTCAGAGAAACAAAGGACTGCAGGTGCTGGAATCTAGATGAAAAACACTATGATGCTGGAGAAACTCTGCTGGTGGGTTTCTCAGTTTCTGAGTGGGCATGCTGAGTTCCTCCAGCATCATCATGTTTTTCAAAAAAAGCTCCAAATGGTGTCTCACCAAAGCCCCGTACAGTTTCAGCAAGATATCTTTGCTCCTGAATTCAAATCCTCTTGCAATGAAGGTAAACGTACCATTTGCCTTCCTAATTGCTTGCTGCACCTAAGCGATTGCTTTCAGTACCTAGTGTACAAGGACATCAAGTCTCATAGCACCTTCCTTTTTCCCAAAATGTCAGCATTCAGAAAATAATCTGTCTTTCTGTTTCTCGAACCAAAGTGGATAACTTCACATTTAACCTGCATCAGCCATGCATTTGCCCAATCCAACTTGACCAAATCACATTGGAGCTTAGTATAACTAGGTGTTTGATGGTCAGCATGGACTCGGTGGGCCAAAGGGCCCATTTTCATGCTGCATGACTCTGTGACTCATCTTTGTTTCCTCCTTAGAGCTCGCATTTCCACCCCTGCACTCCTCAAACCCACCTGCAAACTTGGAGATATTACAATTACTTCCTCATCCAAATTATTGATACGTGTTGTGAGTTGCTGATGCCCAAGCACTGAACCCTACAACATCCCACTAGCCACTGCCCACCACCCAGAAAAAAGACTTGTTTATTCCTATTTTCTGTTTCCTATCTGTCAAGAAACTCTCATTCCATGCCAGTATTTTACCCCCAATCCCATGTGCTTTAATTTTGCCCACAAACCTCTTATATGGGGCCACCTTCTGAATGTCCAAGTTTACCACACCACTGGTTTTCTCTCACTTATTCCAATAGTAACATCCTCAAAGATCTCCAGTAGATTTGATAAGCAAGATTTCCCTTTCATAAACCCATGCTAACTTTGTGCAATTCTGTTAATGTTTCCCAAGTGTTCTGTAATTGCATCCTTTATAACAGATTCCAGCATTTCCCCACCACTGATGTTAGGCTAACTAGTCTGTAATTCCCTTTGTTTTTTTTCTCTTCCTTTTTGTTTAAAATAGTGGGGTTACATTTGCCACTCTCAAATCTGCAGCAACCATTCCGGAGTTTAATGAGCTTTAGAAGGTGACCACCGAAGCATCCAGTGCCTATTCCTTCAGCACTCTGGGACAAGTGGTTTAATAAGGAATTTTAAAATTATACAGGGATGTTCCTCAAAAACCATAAATTTAAGATAGCCACTATTAAATCCAGTAGGAACTCAATAGCTCGCTTCACCCAGAGAGTGGTTTGAATGTAGAACTCACCATCACATTGAGTTGTTGAAGGAACAGGAATTGGTGCATTTAAAGAGAACCTAGAGATCTACATGAAGAGGAAATAATTGGAGGGTATACTGATGGGTTAGATGAGAAATATAGGAGAGATATGCCTTGTATAAATCCCAACACAGACACTGGTGAAATGGCCTGTTTGTGTGCCGTAAAAGCTCACATTTAGATTAATATTCCACTGGGACCCATTTGTCCAAACCAAATCTCACTGGACATGATTTGTTACAGATATTAACCAGGGAAATTAAGAATCCCCACAATATAAATTGCAATGGAAGTGGATTGCTCTAGAAAGAAAATATTTGGAACACAACAACGGGTTAAATATCTACATTGATGGAATGCAACCTGACACTTGCCTTATTTCCTTGGTGAATGTTCGATATTATTACTTTAAATGCTCACCACTGTCAGTCCACTGTCATACATCTCAATGTATTTTCCAGTCAACTCCAGCCAACTCTTCTCTCTTAGTGGTTTCCTTTGCTTAGAGTTAATACCATAGTTTTGGATTGAAATACATCATAGCACAGAAACAGGCCCTCCAGCTCAACAAGTCTGCACCTACCAGCAAGCACCCATTTAAGATATCTTTATTAGTCACATGTACATTGAAACACACAGTGAAATCCATCTTTTGCGTAGAGTGTTCTGAGGGCAGCCCACAAGTGTTGCCACGCTTCCAGCACCAACATAGCATGCCCACAACTTCTTAACCCGTACGTCTTTGGAATGTGGGAGGAAACCGGAGCACCCGGAGGAAACTCATGCAGACACGGGGAGAACGTACAAACTCCTTACAGACAGTGGCCAGATTTGAACCCGGGTTGCTGGCGCTGTAAAGCATTACGCTAACTGCTACACTACCGTGCACTAATTCCATGTTCTTCTCTCCACTCTCCCATCAATCACCCCGCAGATTTTACCACTGCCCTCACCTAAACATCAGGGTCAATTTAAAATGTCCAATTAACCTACCAACCCACACGTCTTCAGGATGCGAGAGGAACCCTGAGCACCCGGAGGAAATCCACGGGGTCACTGTGAGAATGCGAAAGCTTCTCACAGATAGCACCGGAGGTCAGGACTGAATGTGGGTCTCTGCCAACTACACCACCGTGACACCCCACTGATATAATGGTCAGTCTGCCCTAAAGACCACTTTGCAACAAAAATATCAATTAACCCTTTCTCTTCACACAAAATCTTGTCTAAATTTCTGTTTCCCTAGTTGTTCCCTCAACATCAAAGCAAAAAAAATGCTGGAAATATTCAGCAGGGTGGACCATATCCGTGGGAAGAGAAACAGAGTTAATGTTAACTCTGCAAAAAGACTGCAGATGCTGGAAATCTAAAATAAAAGCAGAAAATGCTGGAAATATTCAGCAGGTCGGACCACATCGGTGGGGAGATAAACAGAGTTAACGCTAACTCTGACCTGCTGAGTATTTCCAGCATTCTCTGCTTTTATTTGAGATTTCCAGCATCTGCAGTGTTTTTTTGTTTGGTTCCTCAACATGCCACTGAATCCTCAACTCAGTGTGAAGCAGCGAAACACAGGAGTTGACTGCAACTTGGAAGTTTGCAGGTTAAAGCCTGCAGATCGCTGGCAATACAGACTCGCAGAACTTCCAAACTTCTTGGCCCGGTGTGAACTTGGGGCGCGCGTGCCCGTCGGTCTCGCGAGAGCGCGCCCCGGGCCGCCGGCCGCCCTGTCACTCACGCCCTCACTCGGTCGGTGGAGCTGCTGGAGGTGATCATGCATCGCCTGGGGCGCCGCATTCCCCCTTTTTTCGGGCTTTTAATAACTCTGTTTCAGGCAAACTCTTCGGCTTCAGAACAGTCGCGTATCCCTAACGGTGAGCAACTATGTATATTCTTGTGTTGTCTTTTAAAAGGAATGGCTCTTTTCTGGACAAAAAGAAAGTTTCTCAGAACTCCCTCATTGGAATAGATTTCCCAAACTGGAATTACTTTCAGCCCAGGTTGAATTTTTGTGAATTGGTAATGTTGATTACCTATGGATTTCTATTTAAATCGTGGAATCGGTATGTTGTTTAATATTGTGAATCTGCAAACCAAGTTTCATATTGTTGATATGTAATTTTCAAAAGTCGATATCAAATTGAAGGGTGAGATAAACTTTTTGTGTCAATTTTATTTTCCTGCTATCTGTATAAAGCTTCCCGAAAGATTTAAGTTTCTGTTTGTTTGTTCCAGCCAGAGAAACGATCCCCTAAAGATAGAAATTGCAGTTTCCAGCACTGCATCATGTAAGAAAGGAGGGACTTGTTTGCTGAAAGTTTTCACTTCACCACACCTGAAGCAATAGTTCCCTGTGCTTATGAGGTTGCAAGTTACTTTCATGTGGTCAGAAACGGAGTCTGCAGTACTCACCGTCCTCAAATGTTGTCTTTGCAAGACAGAAGTGTCTACTTCAGACAGAGAAATTATCCAGACTTATTCTTGGAAACGACAATCAGCTGAACCGTCTGCATGCAAAGCAGCACGTAATTCAGCAGCTAAATACTTTGAATGTTTTCCAAATGCTCCCAATGTTTATTTGTGTACTTATAATCACCTTTGCATTTATCTACCTCTGCCAGTAAAGTTTTCTGCTCGGGTTTGCAAGAGCAAAAATATCCTTCAATGTACCCAATGAACTTGTGCCCTCAGGCTAGTATCTGATCAGTTTGGTCTGAATCCCTAAACCTGGAAAATTCCTCATGTCAGTTGCTTTTATCATCAGCTTTAGATCAAGGCCATAGCAATGCTTCATAATTTTCTGAAGGAAGTCACACAGAAATAGTTTTACTACTCTGTGATGCCAAATAGCAGGAAATGTAATGTCTACCAGCAAACCCTATTATACCATCTAGAATAGATGGCAACCTTCCATTCTTCTAAACTTTGATGTACATCATGGAGGGTAGACAAATGAGTTCATTAGTGCATACAGAAAGAGCCTTTAATAGTTTTTGTGACATATTCCTTTGGAGTGAAGAACCTTGTGAAATTGTTTTGTTCAAAAAGAAAGTACTCGCTGCTTTTGATCCTCAGTTAATAATATGGCATTCTTTTAAGTGGGAATCCCACTTGTTTGTGCATTTTGGAAAAAAATCTGCATCGTGCCTTTCATATCAATTGTCCTTGAGTGTTTTGAAGCAATGATTATTTTGAGCTGTAGTAATTATAGTCAATAGAGGGGATCCAGAGCCTGCCAGAAGCAATAGGCTTTATGAATGAGAGGGAGGAATCTGGACAAAGGGGGAGTTCCACAGAATCAGAGGGGGAGTTCCACAGACATGGATAGCTGAAGGGAGGGCCACCACTGTTGGGGGTTAGAGGGATGCAAAAGAGAATGTAGCTGGAGGAATAGGTTTTGTGTGAGATTTTATCAAGCTGGAGGAATTTGCAGGAATAAAGGTCAAGGCCTCGAGTATAAAATTCTCATCCTGGTGTTTGAGTATTTGAGGTGCAAGCGGCATTTGTTACCTGAGGTACAGTGATGGTTGTGAGGGATTTAGACAGCTCGGACCTTTTGGGGACTTGGAGATGATCAGTTGGTTGGATGAAGGTCTGTAAAGAACAGCCACTAGCTGACAAGTTCACACTAATTTAAAAATTGTACAGCTCTTAGCTGCTGATAAGCTTACAGTTTTACTTCAGTTATTCAACAGTATAACTTCTTTCTAGAGCATAAAATCTGGAACCACTCAGTAGGTCAGGCAGCATCTGTGAAAAGAGAAACAGAGTTAGTAATCCAGGTCGAAGACCCTTCATCAGAACTCTGTTCCATTGAAGGTCTTAGACCTGAAACATTGGCTCTGTTTCTTTTTCCACAGATGCTGCCTGACCACCTGATTGTTTCCAATATTTTATCTTTTTATCTAATGCCGACTACAGCTTGATGCAAAACTTACCACATATTTAACCATTTGAAGGATGCTGTTAATGGGATTCAGGGAAAAGGAAAACCCAAAATACTGGAACTAATCAGCAGGTCCAGCAAAATCTGCGGAATTGGAAGCAATTGACATTTAAGAATGCTAGAAATCAAGCATATTTTGTTGAACAGGAGATCAAAGGAAATGTTCATTTAAAAAGTAATGACCAAGAGTCACTGAAGGAGATGAGTGGAGTTACAAGGCACAGTGTTAATCAGGAAATTAGCGGTGTATGTAACAATAATCATGGGGGACTTTAATCTACGCAGAACGGGCAAACTTAATGAGCGGCAGTGGTCTGGAAACTGAGTTTGTAGAGTGTATAAGGATGGTTTTCTTGATCAGTATATTGAAGAACCAACGAGCAAGCAGGCTATTTTAGTTGTAGGTCAAAGGAACAGGGCCAGTGTTTCAGGTCTAAGACCGTCAATGGAACAGAGTTCTGATGAAGGCTCCTCGACCTAATCTGGTTAAGGAGCCTTTAGAAAAAATAATAATAGAATTTTATAGAGAAATTACATAGAACATTATAGCACAGTACAGGCCCTTCGGCCCACAATATTGTGCCGACATTTTATTCGGTTCTAAGTTCTATCTAACCCTTCCCTCCCACATTTGTTTTTACATGTATTGGAGAAGTTAATGTTACTGAAATCCCCAGGACCTGAAACTTTCACTGTTTCTGTCTCCAAAGGTGCTGCCTGACTGGCTGCATATTTCCATATTCTGTTTTTATTTCCGAGTATCCACCTAAGTCACTGTGAAATGAATAGATGGATGTTTATGAAAAATGCTGACATTATGGGCAAAAGCCCTCACTTTCTTCCAGTCCAAATTTTGACAAATTAGGCCTCTGCTTTTGCACTCCAGTGATTCATAAGATACGAATGTGAGTTCAGCCAGATGTGACTCGACTAGGTCATGGATAGGGGAGTTAGGTCAGTAAGATGACATCAGTGTAAAAGCATGAAAATGGGAAACAAATACTTGTATATTGCAAGCAAGACCAGATTCCAGTCTTCTTTTTGAAAGATCCATTTAGTTACTGCAAAAATCTTATTAAAAGTGGTACGTAAGTATTCACTGGATTTATGTGGCTTTCTCAAAAAGAACATGTGCGGATACTGTATTTTCCTGGCAAACTTAATATTTGCTCAGTAAGTTTTGTTTCAATAATGGATTCCCAGCACACAAATGGGAACCCTAAAATGAGAGCAAAAACTGAGGTAAGCTCTGTTTTTTCTATTGATCAGATGTAAAGAATTAGGGCACGTTGTTTAAAATATTGGTTGATTGTTGGTGAGGACATGAAATTGCAATTGAAGGTGAGTTGTTGTTCATCTGACAGAGCCAAGCAAGAAGAAAATTCTTAAATCTTGAGCTCCCTGTATTGTATTTACTTCAACTTTAAGAGGTAAATGTTGCTACCCAGGCGCCAAATACCATTTGAGAGTTTAGAATGTCTCTCTTAACCAGCCAGCTGACTTCAGTTGTGGACAGAGGAAAGTAGTGAGTTTGAGTGTAACTTCTTCAGGCAAGTCTGTAACTTGTCTTTGAGTGCTTGTGTGGTAAAGTGACGCTATCTCACAATGCATACCTAGATTCACCAATTCCAACTGTGAAGGGGTAACAGGATCAAGCGAATATAATAACATAATTTCCTTTTGCAGCAATGGAGAGCATTTCTTCTGAAATTGCATATTGTGATATCAGACTCCATCTCCTGTGTGAGTGGTTACACTAATTGAAGAGTTGAAACAATAGTGCTTGTGTGTAATTATTGGGTGTCTGAAAGGAGTTGGTGTTCATGTAGATGTAGACTCCATTCTTGATGAGTTAGTAATCTGGCAGTTCCTTCAAATTGAAATAAGAAGAATATCTTTGCACTTGTGAAGTATCTGGGACATTCCCAGGATATCCCAAACCATGCACCTGGCTGGAGAAGTAAATCTCAGGGAAATTAGAGAAAACAAGTCTAGAAAGTTCCTCTCTGAGTCACTTGAGTGATTAAGAGATCACATTGGCTTCGAGTTATAACAAAGATTTATTGTTTGTGTAAGATGGTCTGTATTCCATTGTTCCTTTAGGTGGAGATTTGATAATAAAGATGTTTAAATGTAAATAGTGTTTAAAAATGAGAAGTGTAACTTCATGTTAATCTCAGACTAAATGCATTTGATTATCAGGTCCATGATTTACAAATGGTGGATTTTGTTCGAAGTACTCAGCAGATCCCTGCTGGATTCACTTGTAGCCTCAAAGATTCTTCCCAATATATGCTTCCTGCCTTTTTATTTAACCTTTTTAGTACTTACAATACTTTGATGAACATTAAAAGCTTGGAAGCTTAGGTTTTTTCATTTACTTTGTTTAAACTTTTGGACATCTCTCCTCTTCCAGTGTAATACTGAAACAGATTTTAATTGCTGCTTCCATTGCAATGCTTTTCTTACATTGGTCATCCTCCTGAGATATTTTGGAACGAATTAAAAGTGCTCCAGAACTTTTTTTTTGTGGCATCTTTGGGGACAGAATTTTAGTTTGCAAAAAAATAAAATGAGGGCACAGTTTTACTTCAACATAATTTCCATCTTAATTTTTAATTGTTCATTTGGAGTTGATAATTTAACCAAGCCACAAACAATAAAACATGTTGTGGAACAACTTTGATGTATGGCAAATGTTTTGTTGAACTGTGCAATTGTTTCCACTTAGTGTGCGCAGGAATGTGTTTGTTTTATGTGACTTTGATTCAGGGTATTATTCAATTAATAAAGATCATACATCGTTGTTCAAACTGTAAGCAAATAGGTCAATGTGTTCTTTAGCCATACTGACTAAATCAGACAAGGAATAGATTGCAAGATGGATCCTCAAATCATTTTACTTGTGGAATGTGGTTTATTTTACTTGTACACTGGCCATAATTTATTTGACTTGGCTGCATCTGTTTGTGGAGCTGACATGGGTAAAATTATAAATGACAAGTCATTCCTTTTGGCATGTGTTATTAGCAATCTTCCTATTAGATTCCCATTTTTTTTATTATAGTTCTTTGTTTCCAGTTGTATTAAATTTCTTCATTTTTTGCTATTTTCCTTTGACCTTTACCATGAAACTGAACGTTAAACAAAAAGTACTTTTTAAAGACCGATCAGATGTGAAAGCTGACTTGGCTGTCAGCATGTTTATGTTGAACGATCAAAGGCAACTTGTATTTTTCTTGGCTTTTGAATGTTTCTGATAACTGTTGTCACTGTGATTACAATCCACTCTCGGCCACAAGTTGATGACCCTGTGACATTAACTCTGTTTCTCTCTCCATGGATGCCACCTGAAATGCAAAGTATTTGCAGCATTCTGTTTTTATTTAATTTCCAACATCAGAGGAGTTCTGCACCTCACGGTTTCAGCATTTTTTCTCTTAGTTTTCATTCATCCACGATACTACAGTAATGATCTGAGCTGAGAGTTGGATACACTTATTCTCATTTGACACCTCAGCTTTATCTCAACCACAGCTTCTGCATCTAAACCAGCAACCGTCATTCAAAATGTCAGCATTTCCTATAATATTTAATTAACATTAATAGGATATCAATGGTGCTGGAGGGTGGCGACTCATTGCAAGCTGCTCTCTGCAGATCTATTCATTACTTCTATTATGATGTTTTATTTATTAGTCACATGTACATCGAAACACACAGTGAAATGCGTCTTTTTGCATTACTAATAATGTGCTGGGGGGCAGCCTGCAAGTGTTGCCACTCTTCCGGCGCCAACATAGCATGCCCACAACTTCCCAACTTGTACGTCTTTGGAATGTGGGAGGAAACCAGAGCACCCAGGGGGAAACCCACGCAGACACTGGGAGAACGTACAAACCCCTTACAGACAGTGACGGGAATTGAACCCGGGTCGCTGGCGCTGTAATAGCGTCACGTTAACTGCTACACTACCGTGCCACCTACTCTTTCTACTCTTTTAAATCTAAATTCTATGACTGTAAGATGGCCTTGCACATTATTGTCTACCTGTACTGCACTTTGTAACTTTAACACTTTATTCTGCATTCTGTTATTGCTTTCCCTTGTACTACTTCACTGCACTGTTGCAATGAAATGATCTGTGTAGATGGCATGCATAACAAAGATTTTTCACTATACTTGGTACATGTGACAATAATAAACCAATTTACTGAGTCATCTCCTATTTATTTCTCATTCAGGCAGATCAGCAGTGATTTTGTGAAGCCTTCACAACCCTTACTCAGACATCACCACTTGTGTCATTCAGTCTCTTTTGTTCGCTGCCTGAGCATACTGATCCCTTTCCCTCCACCTTCCCCTTCTCGACAATTTAAAATATGTTTGCTTTTGTAGCCGAATGCGACACGTGGCAGAAAAGAAAATGCAGAGACGTGGAGGCTGAACCGGAGTACACTTTACTCAGAGAAGCAAAACGCGCGAGCTCGCAAAAGTACCCAAGAGCCTCTCCGGTGGATGTGATGTAATGTCCCTGCCGGAAGGTCCGCCCTGCAGTTAGTCTACGCTGCGCTCCCATGCATGTGCCCGCAGCTGCTGATGGCGGTTCGAGTTCTGTGAGTCCGGGCTGCTACAGCCCCCCCCCCCCGAAACGTCCATCAGGGGTGTGGGACCCCCAGTCTGTGTGTCCCTCTTGGGTGGCCTGCCCTGCCGGCGTGGTGAGGTCACCTTCACAGGCTGCCCGATGTCCAAATGTGCCGGTTTGAGGCGGTCCACTGTGAAGGTCTCCTCGCGGCTGCCCACCTCCACGACACACGTAGATCCGTTGTGTCGGATCACCTTCAAGGGTCCTTCATACAGCCTCTGCAGAGGTGACTTGTGCATGCCGCACGAATGAAAACGTTCTCACAGTCCCGGAGATCCTTAGGGATAAAGGACGGCGTAGTGCCATGTCTGGAGGTTGGAACCAGTGCCAGGCTCCCCACCTTGTCCCGCAGCTTCGTCAGCACTTCCGCCGGCGTCCCTGCTGGACCTTGAGCCTCTGGCATGAATTCGCCCGGGACAGTCAGGGGGGTGCCGTAAACCAACTCCGCTGAGGAGGTGCCCAGGTCCTCCTTGGGGGCCATGTGCATGCCCAGTAGAACCCAGGGAAGCTCATCTGTCCAGTTGGGCCCTCTGAGGCATGCCATCAGGGCTGACTTGAGATGCCTGTGGAACCGCTCGACCAAGCTGTTGGCCTGTGGGTGGTACGCCATGGTGTGGTGTAACCGGGTGCCCAGGAGCTGCGCCAGTGCTGCCCACAATCCTGACGTGAACTGTGCCCCTCTGTTGGAGGTAATGTCCACTGGGAGTCCGGACCTGGAGATCCAGTTTGCGATGAGCGTCCTGGCGCAGGTCTCAGTGGACGTGTCCGCTAGCGGCATGGCCTCCGGCCATCTGGTGAACCTGTAAACCATGGTGAAGATATACCTGGCACCCTGGGAGACGGGCAGGGGGCCGACGATGTCCACGTGGATGTGCTGAAACCTGCCGAGTGTCGGTTGGAACTGCTGGAGGGGAGCCTTCATATGCCGCTGGACTTTGGCAGTCTGGCAGTTTACGCAGGTCCTGGCCCAGTATCCAACCTGCTTGCGCAAACCGTGCCAAACGAATTTGTCCGTTACCAATTTGATAGACGCCCGGATGGACGGGTGGGCCAGGCCGTGTAGCGTGTCGAACACCCGCCGCCTCCATGCTGCTGGTACCACGGGCCGAGGTCTGTCAGTAGATGTGTCGCACAGGAGCCGAACCGCTGTTGGGCCAACGGGGACGTCCTCCAACTGGAGTCCTGAAACGGCAGTGCGATAGGCCGAGATCTCGGTGTCTGCTTGTTGTGCCTGCGCCAGTGCCATGTAGTCGATCCCTGGGGCTGAAGTGGTCACTGAGTGGATGTGGGGACGAGACAGCGTGTCGGCGACCACGTTGTTCTTCCCCACGATGTGGCGGATGTCTGTGGTGAACGCTGAAATAAACAAGAGGTGCCTCTGCTGCCGGGCCGACCATGGGTCCGATACCTTTGCAAGGGCAAAGGTGAGGGGCTTGTGGTCCGTATACGCAGTGAAATCCCTTCCTTCAAGGAAATACCGGAAGTGCCGGATAGCTAGATAGAGCGCTAGCAACTCCCTGTCAAAAGCGCTGTACTTCACTTCTGGCGGTCGCAGGTGTCAGCTGAAAAAGGCGAGCAGTCGCCACTGGCCCTCAACGAGCTGCTCCAGGACTCTGCCGACTGCCGTGTCGAAAGCATCAACTGTGAGCGCCATGGGTACATCGATTCTTGGGTGTACTGGGAGGGCCGCCTTCGCCAACGCCTCTTTGGTCCACTCGAAAGCTTCCGTGGACTCCGCGTCCCATGCCACCTCTTTGGCCTTACCGGCCATCAGACTGAACAAGGGTCTCATGATGCGCACCGCCGGTGGCACGAACCGATGGTAGAAATTTACCATCCCCACAAACTCTTGCAGGCCCTTGACCGTGCTGGGTTTGGGAAACTGGCGGATGGCCTGGACCTTGTCCGGTAGTGGGGCGGCTCCATGCTGGTTGACCCCGTGGCCCAAGAAGTCGATTTCCGTCAGCCCGAACTGGCACTTCGCTGGGTTGATTGCCGGTCCATGGTCACTCAGGCGCCGGCAGAGTTGGCGCAAATGTGCCACATGCAGGTTGTGTGACTTGCTGGCCACCAGGATATCGTCTAGGTAGATGAAGACGAAATCCAGGCCTCGCCCCACCGAGTCCATTAGCCTCTGGAAAGTCTGAGCGGCGTTCTTGAGGCCGAAGGGCATCCTTAGGAATTCGAACAACCCAAAGGGGGTGATGAGGGCTGTCTTGGGCACATTGTTGGGGTGCACAGGGATCTGATGGTACCCCCAGACCAGATTGATTTTTGAAAAGATGGTCGCCCCGTGGAGGTTGGCTGTGAAATCCTGGATGTGAGGCACTGGGTATGGGTCGGCAGTTGTAGCGTCGTTGAGTCTCCTGTAGTCCCCGCAGTGCTTCCAACCTCTTGCGGACTTGGGCACCATGTGCAGCGGAGATGCCCAAGGGCTGTCTGAGCGGCGGATGATCCCCATCTCCTCCATCTTCCGGAACTCCTCCTTGGCGAGGCGGAGCTTGTCGGGTGGAAGCCTACAGGCCCGGGTGCACAGCGGTGGTCCTTGCGTGGGAATGTGGTGCTGCACGCCATGCTTGGGACCGGTAGTGGAGAACTGTGGGGTGATGATGGAGGGGAAATCCACCAGCATCCTGGCGAACTCATCACCTGAGAGTGTGACAGAGTCCAGGTGGAGGGCCAGGAACTGGGCTTCCCCAAGCTGGAAGGTTTGGAATGTCTCGGCATGGACCAAACGCCGGCCCTTCAGGTCGACCAGAAGACGGTTAGCCCGTAGGAAATCCTCCCCTAGTAACGGTCATGACACCACTGCTACCGTGAAGGTCCAGGTAAAACAGCTGGGGCCGAAACGCAGTGGGATGGTACGCGAGCCGGACGTCCGGATGGTGGTGCCGCTCGCAGCGGTGAGGTTGGGGCCTGGGGCCACGGTACGGGTGTCCATGTTTGAGGGGTGAAGGACACTGATCTCGGCCCCGGTGTCCACCAGGAAACGTTACCCGGAGTGTCGGTCCCGGAGGGACAGGAGGCTGTCGCAATGGCCGGCCATCAAAGCCACTAGCGACAGCCCCGGTGTTTCCCGGAAAGGCACACGGTGGACGGCAGCGGCGCGCGTTTCACCCCCACCTCTGATGGTAAAAGCACCATTGATCCGAACCCTCATCCTTGTCCCCTGTGGGTCTCGGCAGTTTCGGTTGTGGGGTCTTGGCCTTAGGCTGCGCGGTCATGGTTAGGCAGATGCAAGCCGCTCCCCGCTGCTTACTCTGCCACAAAATGTCTGCCCTGGCCGCGAGACTGCGCTGGTCGCTGAAATCTTCACCTGCGAGGAGGAGGCGAATGTCCTCTGGCAGTTGCTTGAGGAACAGCTGCTTGAATAGAAGGCAGGGCTTATGACCATTCATGAGCGCCAGCATGTCGTCCATCAGCTCGGATGGCTTGCGGTCGCCCAGGCCATCCATGTGCAGAAGCCACGCGGCTCGTTTGTGGCAGGAGAGTCTGAAAGTGCGGAGGAGGAGCGCCTTGATCTTGGTGTACCTGTCCTCCGTAGGTGGATGGTGCAGGAAGTTGATGATCCGTCCTGCCATGTACTGGTCGAGCGCGCTAACCACGTAGTAGTACCGTGTGGTGTCAGCTGTAATACCTCTGATACTGAACTGGGCCTCAGCCTGCTCGAACCAAACCTGGGGCTGAGCGGCCCAGAAAGTTGGGAGCTTGAGTGAGACTGCGTTGTGCGAGTCATTGAGATTCATGTCGCGGGTTCCAGATGCCATCTGGGAGCATCGGGGTCACCAAATGTAGCCGAATGCGACGCATGGCAGAAAAGAAAACGCAGAGATGTGGAGGCTGAACCAGAGCACACTTTACTCAGAGAAGCAAAATGTGCAAAAGTACCCGAGAGCCTCTTCGGCGGACGTGATGTAAGGTCCCTGCCGGAAGGCCCGCCCTGCGGTTAGTCTACACTGCGCTCCCGCGCATGCGTCCGCAGCCGCCAATGGCGGTTCGAGTTCTGCAAGTCTGGGCCGCTACGCTTCCTAACTTTTTCAAGTTCTGATGGAAGGTTATCAACTTGAAACATTAACTTTGTTTCTCTCTCTACAGATGTTGCCAGACCCACTGACTGTTTTCAGTGTTCTGTTTTTATCTTAGTTTTTTGATGATTCTTTTAAACATACTAAATTATATAGCGCAGAAGTAGCCTCTAGTCTGTGCCAGTTCTTTGAAAGAGCTATTCAGTTAGTCCCATTGCCTTGCTCATATTCCATTTAAAAGTTTACTGTTGAATGAACCTAACCACTTTAACCGGTGTATTCTAGATCAGAATTTGCTGTGTATTTATTTTAAAGAATTCCAGACCTTCTGCCAATTGATTCTGTGTCCTCAATTTACTGATTATTCCATGACTGCAACCTCTTATGACTTACATCACTCTGTTGAAACTCCCCATAACCTTTGTTGCTCTAAGGGCAAGTACCTCGTTCCCTGAAAGTGGCAACACAGTCGACAGGGTAGCAAAGAAGACATATGGCATGCTTGCCTTCATTGGCTGTGCAATTGAGTACAAGAGTTGGGATGTCACATTACAGTTGTACAAAACGTTGGTTACACTGCACTTGGAGTATTGTGTGTCGTTCTGGCCATCGTGCTATTGGAAGGATTGATTAAGCTTGAGAGGGTGCAGAAAAGATTCACAAGGATGTTGACTGAACTGGAGGGATTGAGTTGTAAGAAGAGATTGGATAGACTGGGACTGTTTTCTCTGGAGCAAAGGAAATTGAGGGGTGACCTAAAATTATGAGGGACATAGGGTAGGCCTTTTTCTTGCAGTATGCAGGTCTAAAACTACAGCGCATGGGTTTAAGGTGAGAGGAGAAAGATTTAAAGGCGATCTAAGGGGCAAGTTTTTCCACAAAGAGGGTGGTGGATATATGGAATGAGCTGCCAGAGGAGGTGGCAGAGGCAGATACAATTACAATGTTTCAAAGGCATTTGGACGGGTACGTGGATAGGAAAGGTTTCTAGGGAGATGGGCCAAATCCAGGTAAATGGAATTAGCTCAGATGTGCATCTTGGTTGGCAGGGACATATCGGGCTGAAGGGCCTGTTTCCATGCTGTATTACTCTATGAATCTTCCTTTAATTTATCTGAAGTAATTGGATATGTGACGGTTGTTCTTTCTTTCTCGGCCAATCGTTAGGATTGAGGATGGCTTGCACTCTGGTTTTCTGGGTTCTGAAGTAGTTAATAAGGTGCGAGCCACAGACTCTTTCACAGGTGGGGCAGGTGGTGGCTTACAGTGTGGACAGGTGGGTAGTTTGTGAAGTGGTGCACTCTTCCCACTGCTTACGTATGACTTTCTGTGTTCCTGATGTGTGGCCTAGAGGTTCTCAATGCCATCCTGAATGTTCCTTTTCCAATTTGGGCAGTGGTGGGTCAGAGGTTCCCAGGAGTCAGTGGGGATGTTGCACTTCTTCAAGGCATCTTTGAGCACATCCTTGAATCTTTTGCGCCGTCTGCCTGGTAATCTCTTCCCACAAAAGAATAAGTTTCTGCTTTGGGAGTTTGGTGAAAGACATGATGTGCTCAATGCTGGGAGTGTTGGCCTCAGAGAGGGCACTGATCATTCAGTGAACTTGGAGGATATTGTGGAGACTCTGTTGATGCTATTTCTTCAATGCCTTCCAGTACCAGTCACTAAATGTGGTCAATCATCCTCAAATTCAGCTGCCCACAGAAGCAAGAGTATGAAAGGTGCTGCATATGTGCAAGTTTTTTTTGAATGTATATATTTTTTGTGAGCAGGTTTAAAGATGAGACACACAGGTGTAAACATAGAGGCAGACACTTCAATGGGGAAGTGTCAAGTTTTATTTGAAGATGTGAAATTGCCTTTCTCTGTGTATGAGATAAGAATCTACTTCAGGGGCAATGATGCACAGCTTCTGAATGTTGGCAACTCAGTTTTATATTATTTTCTGTTGGATTTTAATCTTGTGACCTGGGAAGTTTGAATTTTTCTTCATTCATTCATCAAGAGTTGATGTTACAGGCAAGGGAAATTTATTGTCCATCTCTAATGTATTTGAGAAGATGGGGTTAAATTTTGTGCATTGGAATGTAGCACTCCTGGTTGTGATGGAATGGGTGGAGAGTTCCACAAATTTGACCATGAAATAATTAAGGGAAGGTGTTTCAAGATTGGTTCAATGTTTGACATGGAGGGGAAGTTGGAGGAGGCAGTGATCACCAGTTTTCTTTTCTGATGAGTGAAGTATGAGTAGGGTGTCAAATAAACCACAAAGAGTTACTGGACCACATCTTGGAGGATACAGACTGCAGCCATGGTGAGCCAGTTGTGGAGGGAGTGAACATTTAATATGCTGGATGGAATGCAAATCTAATCCAGCTTTGTGCTGGATGGTACTGAGTCCTTGAAGCTTTAGGCATGTGGAGAGTATGCCATCTCATGCTTGATGTGTCTTACAGATGCCATAAAGCCGTTGCGAAGTCGGGAGGTGAACCACTCAATGCAGAATACACAAATTCTAACCTTCTCTTGCAGCCACAGTATTTATGTGGCTGGTATATCTCTGTTTCTGGTCGGTGGTGACCCACAAGATGTCAATGATGGAGGGTGTGGCAAGGGTAATAAGGTTCAGTGTCAGAGAATGATGCTTCAGATCCTCTTATCAAAAACGGGCACTTTTTGCGGCATGATCATTATCAGCTCAAACCTAAATGTCATCTTGACCTTGCTACATATGGTTGCAATCATTTTAATTTCTTCCTTAACATCTAGACGAGATGCTCACCACAATTCAGTACTGCAATTTTAGTTTATTAAATACACTTCATTGCCTATAAATAATGTTTTATGACGTACGTTAACTTTGTTGGGGGGAAGAAGGCAAATTAGACTGTTTTATTTTTAAAAAAGTAAAAAAAACTGCATTACTTACTGCCAAGTTGGAAATTAATATGTCATGATTTTAACAGCTTAAATATACACAAATAAAGAGGAATTGAGGCTCAATTCTCTCTGGGTCCCAAGACACCACAATGCATAGAATAAAAAGCCTATGGAAGTAGAAGCTTGGCATTATTGTCCTTTGTTATCCATGTGTGTAGATGCTCCTAGGCTCCCTGGGTGCCAGGGTGAAGCTGGGGAATCGCAAGGCAAGTTTAGTTAACCTGTGGAACAGGGAAGAAGGAATATGCTTCCAACAGCTGAGGATGAGAAAAAAAATGCCTGCATTGATTTACATGCAGAAGATTAAGATTCAAGACTCCTCTCCCTTACCCACATATTGCTTTGTTTCTGCTTTTCACTTTATTATGAGTCCTTGTCACACTGAGGAGGTTAGGGAAACCATTTGTTCACTTAGTCATTTTTTGATATCTGGATGCCATCGAGAGGGCCAGCAATTCTTGTCTGTCCATCCTTGAGAATGTTGTAGCCCTTCTGGTGAAAGTAGTCCACAGTGCTACTGGGTAGAGTATTCCAGGATTTGGACCCAGCGATGATGAAGGATGGTTTATTTCCAAGTCAAGCTGGTGTGCAACTAGGAGAGGAACCTGCAAATGGAAGTGCTCCTGGCCGTGTATTGCCCTTGTCCTTGACAGTAGAAGATGCAAGTTTGAGAGTTGTTGCTGGAGTTGCCTCAATCAGAATCTGGTTTATTACCACTGACATCTGTCATGAAATTTGTTGTTTTGCGGCGGCAGTACCGTGAGATATAAAGACATAAAAATTACAAAGTAAATAAATAATGCAAAAGAGGAATAATGAGGTAGTGTTCATGGACTGTTCAGAAATCTGATGGCAGAGGGGATGAAACTGTTCCTGAAACATTGAGTGAGGGTCTTCAGGCTCCTGTACCTCCTCCCCGATGGTAGTAATGTGAAGAGGTCATGTCCTGGGTGGTGAGGGTCCTTGATGATGGATGCCACCTTCTTGAGGCACCACCTCTTGAAGATGTCCTCGAAGGTGGGGAGTGTTGTGCCCATGATGGTGCTGGCTGAGTCTACAACCTTCTGCAGCCTCTTTCAATCCTGCACACTGAAGCCTCCATACCAGGCGGTGATGCAACCAGTCAGAATGTAACTCTGTAGAAATTTGCAAGAATTTTTGGTGACGTACCAAATCTCCTCAAACTCTTAATGCAACAGAGCCACTGGCATGCCTTCTTCATGATTACATCAGTGTGTTGGGCCCAAGATAAATCCTCTGAGATGTTGATGCCCAGGAATTTAAAGCTGCTCACCCTTTCCACTGCTGACCCCTCAATGAAGACTGTGCGAGTAACTGTATTACGTTTTGTACATGATACATTCTACAGGAACTCTGCGTCTTTGGTGGAGGGAATGAATGTTTAGGATGGTAAATATGGTGCCAATTAAGATTGTTTTGTCCTGGGTTGTGTCCAGCTTCTTGATATTGTTGAAGCTGCACTCATCCAGGCAATTGGAGCGTATTCCAATGTGCTTCTGACCTGTCCTTTGTAGATGGTGGAAAGGTCTTGGTGAGTCCAGTTCACCGTCCCTTCATCTTAGGTCTAAATCCTGGAACTCGCTGCCTAACAGCACCTTGGGAGTATCTTCACAAGAAGGACTGCAGTGCTTCAAGGAAGTAGCTCAATATCACTTCTCAATGGCAATGAGGGGTGAGCAGTATATCCTGGCCTTGCCAGTGATGCCCAGGTCATGAAAATTAATGTAAAAAAATTCTAGGAGAAAGAAAACTGTTTACAAAGTTAAAAGAAAAATCTTTTGAGAGAGGCATGATCTGGTCCAATGATACCCATCATGTTACTGATTGTCCAATCTGACTGCATGTCAGTGCTTTTTAAATCTGTTTAGTTTCATCATCTCAGGTCCCAAATTTCTTGCTGACCTTTCAGCGATGAGTGTTTTCTGTCACGTCAATATTCCTTTTGCACCAGTGCAATATACAAAGCACGGCCAGTATTAAAATTTGCTTCACCCAGAAAAATTCCTCTTTGGGTTATTTTAAAAATAATTTGAAATATATTGTTTCTGCTGGTGTTTCTTGTTGTTAAAGAACAACATTTTTTTGTTAATAACGAAAAGCAAATAAGGGTTGCCAGAGCTGAAAGTGTGATAACTTTTGATGAAATGTTCTTGGGTGGAAATTTCGATCGAGCCAACACGATATGGGGAGTAACTTCCATAGTTTGATGGAATTTTCTATGCAAAAAGGTGCATTTCACTGTGTTTCGATGTACATGTGACCAATGAAGAAATCTTAGTTTGACTAAAGTTTGTGGTCTGAAATGCTTCCCAGTTTCACTTGTTAATGACCCAACCCTAACCCTGTTTCTCATACCACTGCCTTCACAGTACGTTATGTGCATGTTTCTGATTCTGAGGAGCAGATACAGTAACTATTTTCCACGTGTTTATAAATGCTGGCCTTGCCAATGACGCCCAGATACCAAAAAAATGAATGGATTAAAAACCATATAAATATTAAATATGTGTTTATTAAAGGCCTTGTTTCTCAGAGCAACTGTAGGACTTTGCAACCGATTGACACAGGTTTTGAAGTGTATTTATTGTTAAGTTGATAGCCATGGAAACCAGTCTGCATACAAGAAGGTCCTTTTTTTAAAAACAAAAAGAGTGAATGGAGATCCAGTTAATGTTCTTCAGCATTGCTTTGTATTGAGGGAGGAATGCTGAGTAGCATATTGATGGAATTTTTTCATTCAAGTATTGCCATGAAGTGTTTTATCTGGCAGACTGGGCTTTGATGGGGAGGGACAGGGGAAGTTGCCACTTGATGTTGACCTGTGGCAATGCAGCATTGCATTGAATTGTTGATTTGCATTGCAGGCTGAAGTTTTGTTTTTATAAAAAGGAATTGGGTTAGAATGATAAAATTTCACTAAATGTTATTTGCAATTACTAACCTCCCTCTCTCATATTTCTTCCGCGAGCTTTAATGTTCTCCATTTCTGGCTTGTTCATTCCTGCTTACCTTCACCCGCCATGGCGTTGCTGGCTGCCGAGCCTCCAAACCTAGAATTCCTTCCCCCAACTTCTCCACCTCTCAAACTTCAAGATGTTCCTTAAAATCTTTCTCTTTGACCAACCTAATAGGCATTTGATAAGAGGCATGGATCAAATGGACGGTCAGAGACTTTATTCCAGGGCGACAGTGGCTAACACGAGGGGGCATAATTTTAAGGTGATTGGAGGAAGGTATAAGGGGGATGTCAGAGGTAAGATTTTTACACTGAGAGTGGTGGGTGCGTGGAATGCACTGCCTGCAGAGGTTGTGGGGGCAAATACATTAGGGACATTTAAGAGACTCTTAGATAGCCCCCTATTTTTCTATCATTCATGTGTCTATGTGGGAGGGAAGGGTTAGCTAGATCTTAGAGCAGGATAAAATGTCAGCACAACATCGTGAGCCAAAGGGCCTGTACTGTGCTGTTATGTTCTATGTTGAGCTTTTTGTCATCTGCCCTAATGTTGCTTATAGAGTCATAGAGCAATACAGCATGGATACAGGCTCTTTAACCCAACAAGTCCATCCTTTAGGTGGCTTGCTGTCAAGCTTTGATTGTGTTAATAGATGTCCTGTGAAGCACATTGGGCACTTTTACTATGGTAAAGGGGTGATTCCAGCATTGCTACACTAATTGAACTTCCAATATACTTCATTAGCTGCAAGGTCTTTAAAGGGATGATGTAAAAGCAAGTATTTTTTAAAATATAATAACAGACTGTTAAAACCAGTAGATCCAGAGATGAAATAATGTGATTGTTTCCATTGGAGGAGACAAGGCTAGAAAGAGATTTGATAGACATTATTTAAAACTCTTTAGATGAGTTTGCACTATTATCTGTGGTTTAATTTTCTGATGGTATTGGCAGGTTCTTCAGTTTAAAGCCATCACAGAGTGAATGGAGGAATTGGATGAAATTGGTCTTGAGCTTAGTCTTAGATTGTTGTGGAGAATAATGAGCCTCCTGTGTGAATATCATGATTTTTGTTAATGACTTAGATGAGGGGGTAGAAGGGTGGGTTGGCAAGTTTGCAGACAACACAAAGGTTGGTAGTGTTGTGGATAGTGTAGAGGATTGTTGAAGATTGCAGAGGGACATTAATAGGATGCAGAGCTGGGCTGAGAAGTGGCAGATGGAGTTCAATCCGGAGAAGTGTGTGGTGATACACTTTGGAAGGACAAACTCCAAGGCGGAGTACAAAGTTAATGGCAGGATTCTGGGTAGTGTGGAGGAGCAGAGGGATCTGGGGGTTCATATCCACAGATCCCTGAAAGTTGCCTCACAGGTAGATAGGGTAGTTAAGAAAGCGTATGGGATGTTAGCATTCATAAGTCATGGGACCAAGTTTAAGAGTCACGAGGTAATGATACAGCTCTATAAAACTCTGGTTAGACCACACTTAGAGTACTGTGTCCAGTTCTGGTCGCCTCATTATAGGAAGGATGTGGAGGCGTTGGAAAGGGTGCAGAGGAGATTTACCAGGATGCTGCCTGGTTTGGAGAGTATGGATTATGAGGAGAGACTAAGGGAGCTAGGGCTTTACTCCTTGGAGAGAAGGAGGATGAGGGGAGACATGATAGAGGTGTAAAAAATATTAAGAGGAATAGATAGAATAGACAGCCAGCACCTCTTTCCCAGGGCACCAATGATCAATACAAGAGGGCATGGCTTTAAAGTAATGGGTGGGAAGTTCAAGGGAGATATCAGAGGGAGGTTTTTTACCCAGAGAGTGGTTGGGGCATGGAATGCGCTGCCTGGGGCGGTGGTGGAGGCAGGTACATTTGTCAAATTCAAGAGATTGCTAGATAAGCATATGGAGGAATTTAAGATAGAGTGATATGTGGGAGGAAGGGTTTAGATAGTCTTAGGTGAGGTTTAAAGGTTGGCACAATGTTGTGGGCCGAAGGGCTTGTATTGTGCTGTACCGTTCTATGATTCTATGAATACCACTGGATTTATGGTCTGAGCCATTTAAATACACAACATTTTGACTTAACTGGCTAATGTGACACTTGCAGCTCTGAAAAGGAAAGCTTGAATTTTGGACCTTGCACAACCTCAAAGTGCTTTAAAGCTAATTTTTGAGAGGTGATCTTATTGTTGTAATAAAGGAAAACTAATCTTAACTTCAGTTTGACATTATAAATTGTGTGCATATATTTTGACCTGACAGCCTTCTGGAAGCTTAATGTCAGAAATGTATTGAATCCCAAGTCAATACTGAATAATGAATTCTATCTAGTTATAAATTCTGTGCAAATAATCTTTAAAGTTCTATAAATTTTTTTTGAAGTATTGCAGACCTTAAATGATTAAACCCTTGGTGCTATCATCACTTCTTGGGTATATTGATAACAAACTCTGAGCTACTTTAAAAATGAAGCTATGTGGAATTATTTGACCAAAATTATTTTAACCTGATCCTGGCATTCTGCAGGGCAGTAGACCAAGAGCCAGAAACCACAATTAACCTTGTCTGTTTTGACCAGCATCAATACTATGGGCTGTTTGGCCTCTCCCTAAGACCAATATGTCTGTGATGTTCTGTAAGGTGTAGACTGGTGTATCAAAGTGCTGAAGAATTGAAATCGAAGTTCCCATGGGATATTGCTCCCCAGTATTTATTTGGCTGGCTTTTCCTTCATTCCTCACCAACTTGTATATTTCTATTGTAAGTAAAACTGTTTAAACAGCTGGTGCAATGGGTCCTACTTGTGCTTGTTAAAGATGGCTTTCTGATGAGGAATTCTTTCCATTGACTTGCCAAATTGTTTCAAGCTTCAGAAAGTGGTCAGTGGATTCAGGAACCTTATCTTGGGCATGAGTTTTAACCTTGCCCCTGCTTTATTAAGACATATAGTGAAGCACTCTTAGCAAATTACTGTGGAATCTAAATCAAAGCACTGTATTGTTAGTCAAAGGACTTTCTTCCCCTCTGTTTGCGATTCTCAAATACCTTGGGCTGTCCTGAATTGAAGTCACAGAATAGGCAAAGTGCAGATAATTGTAGAATCTAAATTGTGCAGGGTAGCAGAGCCCCGTTGCCCCAGAAATTCTTCTGTCCTGTTACCTGTCCCTTCACTAAGTGATACTCCAGTGCAGAAGTTGGCTTCAGACCCACAGGCCACTCGCTTATTCGCTAAATATCTTGCTGTTGCATTGTCAATATGTTTTTTTTTTGGAGGCATGTTGTGACATTTTTCTCCATATCATCAGAAGTGCAAGAAGCTGAACTAGGGAGAGCTGCAGGCACAAGGTAGATGTTAGAAATAGTAGAAGTTAGCAAGAGGTTGGGGCCATTATGCAGTCCCATCATGATCCTGGGAGCACTTGTTTCTAAGGGAATTGGAGTCAGTAAAGTTGCAGGGGTGGGGTGGTGTGCTGCAGAAACGTTCTTGACTTGCACAGCCCTCTCTGAGTTGGGTGGAAGGTTTGACCTGCTTTGCAGTTATTGGGCTGTTGTCAGTTTGAGAAATAGGAACTAAATTGTTCTCTTTGGAATTTTATGTGTTGAAGTTCTCTTCTCTGCTTACAGAATTGTGTTCTTAAGATCCTGTACTCTTAAATATTTGCTGTTGATTTCAAGCTGCACACCTGCCCATTTTCCAACATTATCCCAAAAGAAATATTGTTGGTAGTAGCTCTTTAGACACTTAACAGATCCTTATGATGTCTTCTCGGTTGTTGTTTTATGGGTATCAATACCCACTTTTGAATTAATAGCTGTGTTAGTCTGAGGATGCCTTTGGAAGATGCTGGCACCTGAACATTTCCAGTTTGCATTTAAAAGTTTTACTCAGATGATGGACTGTCCTCACATTTTCTGTCCTGTAAGTTATGCTTGATCTTAAGATAAGATCTTTATTAGTCACATGTACATTGAAGAACACAGTGAAATACATCTTTTGCGTAGAGTGTTCTGGGGCAGCCCACAAGTGTCGCCACACTTCTGGTGCCAACATCTCATGCCCACAACTTCCTAACCCGTACATCTTTGGAATGTGGGAGGAAACCGGAGCACCCGGAGGAAACCCACGCAGACACAGGGAAAACATACAAACTCCTGTCTCTAAGTTGAGCTTCCTGGTTAGAAATTGCAGTTCTTTGAGTGGGTTGGAGTATTTCTGCAACACTTTCACATCATTCCAATCTACTCCTTTTGTCCAGAAGGTGACACCAGTAATTAAACCACCAGTCAAAGGAGGTAGTCCAAGATGTGTGCTGTTTTGTTATTACCTGGAACTTGATTTCAAGAGCACTATCGTATTACAGATTTTAATGGATAGACCTGACTGTTAACAATGCAGCTGAATACTTGTGCTAATATGCAGCTTTTGAAAGGCCTTGCTCACGTATTGGTTGTGTGAAAACTTTGGAGCTAACTTTTCAATCATTGGAGCTAAACTTGTAAACCGTGCTGTTCAGTTTCCAAACTTTGTAGATGTCTATGTGTGAACTTCACAGCTTCTATGGCCACAACAGTGTGGGTGCTCCGTGTCCGAGGAGAATAGTGATGAATGTGAGCAGGCTTCTCCTGGTATTCCTCAACGTGTCTGACATCAGCCTCGGGAAGCTTGTGGTATTGCATCAGGAGATGACAAACATGAATCCTACAGGAACTGTTACCAGGCAGCCACGTTTACCAGTGACTGATCAAATCACAAACACACTCAACTTCTTTGCCTTGGGATTATTCTGAGATTTTGCTAGAGATATTGGCAGGATCTTGGAGTCAGCAGTGCACAATGTATAAGGCTTGCTAGGATGTGCAGTTATGTTAACTTTGCTTATAATAAAACCAGTCAGAGTGAATTAGTGCTTAGGATGGAAGTTCTGGCTGGCTTCCCACAGTTATAGGGAGCCACTGACATAGGATATTCAATTGGCACATTCTCTCTGGAGTATTCATCAGGCATAAAAACTAGTACTACTCCATCATAGAGCTGAGAATGTCTGAAGGGTTTAGTACCAACAATAGCACCTTTTGGGATAATGCTTTATTCTGGGTGGGTATTCTGTTGCTTGGAGTAAATAGCAAATGTTTAAAAGAATTTTTTTCCTCTTAAATTCCAAATTTGCATCCTGCAGGCATGATCTTGTAAGTACATGAGGGAACTTACATGCCTGAACAAGAACAGCCTGATCACTGTAACACAGGTCAGACCTTCCACCAATTAAGTTTGAACTGTGCAAATTAGGAACACTACTGGACACTCCTACTTCCCTGCCTCCAACTGCCCTGGAATCAAGTAATCCCAGATCCCTTGCTAACTTCAACTGTTCCCAACATTAGAATTCTGCCTTGTGCTTCTAGGTCTTAATGGTTTGCGCTTCTGATGATATGAGGAAAATGTCATGAGATGCCTCCCAAAAAACGTACCACCAGTGCAGTGGTGGAGTACTTAGCAGATTAAGTAGCTGTAGATCTGGAGCCCATTTCTGCACTGAAAAATTCATAGAAGGTACAGTTGACTGGATAGACAAACCTTAATGGCAATGGCACTTTACTGCATAAAAAAGGAATGTTAATGTGAGTAGTGCTGGACTTGGATGAGTTTAAAAGGGCGGATTGAAAGGTTGGGTCATTATGCATATGCAATTGGATATAGATGTACTCGCCTTCCCTGATTTGATTAGGTTATTAAAGAACTTCATCACCAAATCCATGAATGGGGGACCCACTCTTGCTACTCCTTATCCGTTCTGATGGAGAATCGTTCACCTGAAAGATTAACTCTTTTTTTCTCTGTAGATGCTGCCTGAATTGCTGAGTAATTTCCAGAATCTGCAGTTTTTTGCTTTTCATCTATTTTGATTCACTAGTAATATAAAGTTTAACCATGATTCATAAGTGATTTCATAATTCCATGATTTCATAAATGATATCATCCAGCACTTGGAACAAACCCACTGTTTTGTTCATCATTTATTCCTCCTCTCTCAACACCACAGATGGGATATCTCTTATCCTGTTCACGGTTCCAGGCACCACTTGTGCAGTTTGGTTGCTATTTCTCCCTTTGCAACAACATTTCATTCCAACAATAAACAGATTCATTAAGCTGTAAAATATTCTAGGACTACAGAGGCAATGGAAAGGCCAGACTTTACTGGGACAAGCTGGAAGCCCTGCTTTTACCACACTTTCCTAAACTCCAACTTGAGAAAATCTCGGTGCTTATTTTTGAGTTGAAAATATCTATATAAAGCCCACAGGTTTGGCTTAAGTGGCCACGTTGGGAATTTGAACAGATCCAACCCAGCACTGATAATGGCATTATTGCAAAATGAAACTTGGTTTAATTTGGCTGAAGGGATCTTTTAGAAGACAGGAAAATGCAGTCAGTGTGAAAGGAATTTGGCTACATGTGGTATTGAGATTCAAGAAATTCCTTCCAATATTTTACAAAGAAAAAAACTTGCACAGATTTATACATAAACAGCTGAGAATACCTTTCACTATTGTCAAAGTAAATCAAGAGAAACCAGAGGACATGTTCCATTTCAGAACTTCCCTGATTTCAAAATGTACTTTCAAAATCATGGAAGGTTTTGATACAAGTCAAGTGAAGCTATTTCCTAAAGAAAAGCAGAGGAAAAACATTTTATTGCAACAAGTGGCTAGCATCTATTGGATGTGGAGAAGAGTAGGGAGTGGGGCTGACTGGTTTGCAGCTGGTTAGACCAGGCTCAGTAGGCTGATTGGCCGTCCTTTAATACCAAGGGACATAGGTGAAGGAATTGGCGAAAGAACCAGAGGTGATGAGGCAAAAAAGAAACACAGCAAGTAATTAAGAACTAGAATGCAGTACCTGGAATGGTGGGAGCTGATTCAGTGTAAAATTCAAAGGGGAATTGAATAGATATTTGTTGGTGGGGGGGGGGCGCGAAATTGGAGAGCAGGTAGTGATATTAATTGGCAATCTCTTTTGAAGAGCTAGCATAGACGTGGTGGGCCAAATGCTCTGTCATTCTGTGATTTGAATTGTGACATTCCCTGTTCATTATTGAAGTGAGAGCTCAGATTTCAAGTAAGGCGAATCAATATCTGTCCCTCAACCTTGTATAAAGGGGCCAATGTAACAAGACCATTCACATGTGTAGTCTGGGTGTTGCAGTGGACCGGTGACCACCACCACTACTAGTAATTCCCTCTAACCTGTGGTCATGCCACCTTCTCAGTTTCCAGGGTTCATACCCTCTTAAGTAAGCCTCTATCAGCATCTTTCAAATGGCCTACCAACCCACAGTTTGCTGCCCTCTCAGCTGCCCCATCCAGCTCTCATGCTGACCTTCCTAATCTAACCATCCCCTTCCTGTTCAACTTGCCCAGCTGAGGACTGTCCCTGTGGATTTTGGCAATGGGTCACCTATTATCACCACTTTCTCCATCTCATACAATTGTTCGCTGTGTTTCCTCCTCCCCACCCCTTCCACTCCATAAATGTCTTTTAGCATATGAACAAGGTCTCTGCCATCTGTGAGCTTATTATGAATGGTGACATTGACATTGAGACCTTGATAGAAGCCTGTTCTCCTTTGCCACAAAGATGAAAATCATCTGGTCTGCTGCTTTCCTCCCTATAGACTGCAACACTAGCTCCAAATATGCTTCCCTTTTTATCTCGCTTGGTGGCTCCTCCAATCCCACCTCCTGCTTCCTCAACCCCATTTCCAGTTAACTCTTGACCTTAATAGTTGCAACATTAGCTGATATTATGAATGGCTTTTCCCTTTGTCCACATCTCCTTCATATCTGGCATCAATACCCTTCTCAAAAACTGAATGTTGGCCCCATCACTATATCCCCTTTCCTCTCAGCTGTTCGAGTGGATTGTTCACTCCCACATATGTAACTGCCTTACCCAGGATTCCTTCCAATCAAGAATCCCTCCAATCTAGTTTCTATCCCTGTACAGGAATGAAATTGCTGTAGTCAAAGTCACTAATGATATTCTGTGTGATTGTCTCAAAATTAATGTATCGCTATTTGTCCCTCATGATGTTATTGCAGCTTTCGACACCAGTAACTGCTCCATTATCTATTACCTTGCTACTCTTGTCTGGCTGGATGGGATAACACTGCCCTGGTACCAGTTGTGGCTAAAGAATTGCTATCAAAGGGCTTTGCCTCTTGTATTTCCCCCCCCTTAAGGATCTGTCCGTGACCCTCTTGTATTTCCATCTGTTGCCATAGTTTTTCAGACACGCTGATGTTGGTCAATTTCTCTCATTGCCTCCCTCTGTTACATAGTGTTAAATTTGATGTGTAAGTATTCCTGTGAAGCATTGTGTGTTTGTACAACACTTAACCTTTAACTTAAAAGACATTCTCGATTTTTGGTAGGTTTGTTAAATGAGGAGAGATTAATCAGAGTGGGCTCATACTCTTCTGAGTTTAGAAGAATGAGAGGTGATCTTATTGAAAGATACAAAATCGAGTGTCTTGACAGGCTAGATGCTGCAATGATGTTCCCTCTGGATGGGGTATTTAGGACCAGGGGTCAAAAAAGAAGGGGCCAGCCATTCATGACAGAGATGAGATTCCTTCATGCAGGGGGTGTTGAATCTTTGAAATTCTCTACCCAAGGGAACTGTACAGGCTGAGTATATTTGAGACAGAGATCGATGCACTTTTGGATATTTAGGTATGTTGGGTTAATGGAGGAAAGTGGTGCTGGGGAAAAATCAGCCATGATGTTTATTGAATGGCAAATCAGACACAAGGGGCAGAATGGTATACTCCTGATTCTTGTGTACTTGCACACCTAGTAAGATTGGTTGACTTGATAAAGTGTTAACTAAGCTGTCAGGGTTATATTTCAGTCTTTGAGTGGTGGATATTGTTATAATATTGGCAAATAACATGGGTAATTTCCACACTGTGCCGTCCCTGAAAGAGTAATGAAATAGCTGTTGCAGGGTGTTGGTTAGGATAATTGGAAGGACACTCCATTCGCCTTCAAATTGTGGCCTGGCATGATTTACAAAAAGCCAACGCCTGGCTGGCCTGTTTAAGAGAAAACTCTTAGCCAGAAGATTACTCTTTGAACACCATGGCATTTCGTCTGTTCCGTGCTTGCTTGCGTGGATGACAGGATATTCATTCTGAAGGCCAATGGTTTGTTTCAGGAGAGGCAGTGACAGTAGGAGAATATATTATCAGAAAGCAGTCATCATATTTCTTGCTGTTAATGTGAATTAGATGGATCATTTTATTCTTGGCAGCATCTGCAGTCCTCGTCTAGCTGAGTTACTCAATAAAATCAAATAACTAAATTATATTTAAGGTGTGCGATCTTAATGGTGTTTGTGCAGAATTCATATTTGTTCCAGATTTGAAAGTTTGTAAATGTCAAGACTGGACTAAAGCAGATTGTTGATTTTTTTTTACCCATTCACACTGACTCCTTTGGCCGCAAGTTAAGGGGGAGAAGAGGGAAGCAGGATCCAACAATGGACAGACCACCTCTTGGACTCTTGCCCAAATGGAAAATCTTTGCTTGTGTGTATAGAAATCCATTCAGCTATCGAGTGCACTATGGCTTAAGCAATTGCCTGTGTTTATGGTTGTAATGATGGTGTAACTGTCAACATTTGCTAATGTTGCCTTGTGAAACTGACAGTAGATTTTGGACAGTGGCTCCTATGCATATTCTGCCCCTTTATGTCCTTCTCCAGCATAATCAACCAAATAAATTTTAGGGTTATTCTTGCTGTAAGCATCTTATTGCTTAAGATCTAAACAATGTTTTAATGGCATACCAAGCCAAAGTTACTCCTTGGAAACTCAAGTGGACCTAAATAAAAATGCATGTGGATTGTAATTCCATGTAAATATTTGAAGATGCATTGTAATGTTTGTAGTTATCTCAAATGCTTCCTTAATTTTATGTGCATTTTCCAATCTTTATGTAACAAGTTTAAAATGTTACTTATTTCTTCCTGGTTTTCAGTCTCCGAATCCTTCACTGTTTTTGGCTATGGTGGAACTGTCCTGCCGTGGAGTAGGATGTATGCAGCGACTGTAATGCTGGATGAGAGACACCTTTGTTGCTCGATGGTGAAGTCCTTTTGACTTTTGACAGCTGATGTTAGAGAAGCGGGAGTCTCTGCTTGGAGCTTCTCTTGAGGTTCCCAGTGAGCTCCATTGTTTTACCAGTGAGCACTGTATCCAGGCTATTGTCCTTTGGACTCCAGTCACTCAGTGGTGATGCTATGGAGTCAGTCTTGGATATTGAAGTCCTCCACCCAGATTACATTGTGTGCCTTACTTTTCACTGCTTTCTCTGACTGTTGTTCAACAGGGAGGAGCACTGATCGATCAGCTGTGTAAAGACTATACCTGGTAATCAGAAGGAGATTACCTTTGGCTATGTTTGTTCAGATGCTATGAGATTTCATAGGATCTGGAGTCAGTGCTGGGGGGTCCAAGGGTTACTCCTTTTACCTACGTACCCCCTCTGGTGGAGCTGTCCAGCCATGGAGTAGGTTGCATCCAGCGATTATAGTGGAGGGATCTGGCACATTGTCTGTATGTTAAGATTCTGTCATCACGACTGTTGGGCTGTTGCTTGACCAGTCTGTGGGACACCTCTCCCAATTTAGCACAAATCCCTAGGTGTTTGTGAGGAGGAATTTGCAAGGCCGACTGGGCTGACAACGACTGCCGTGTCTGAATTCAGTGCCAAGGTCATTGCTAGATGGGCTGTCCAGTCTCATCTTTTTTTTTGTTTTGGCTTTTGTAGTTTTGATACAACTGAGTGTTTTAATTTATTTTCGATGATCTATGCTTTGTTACCAAGGCCAGCAGTTATTTCCATGATCATCTGCTTAAATTCTATCACCTAGTGTACATACAGTACATGTGCTACCAGACAATTGAATTCCTGAGTAACTTGTGTCGTTTGAGAAACTTCTCTTCACTTCTTCACTTTTGGCGCCCCAGCCATTTCTCCATGTAGTCACATTCACCTTCATTTCATCTTTACCGTTATCTGTATCTTGGTTTTGAAAGTTGATGTCTTAGCAAGTGCTTTGAGTTCAAATACAAGTTTTCACTGGGTAATTGTCATGGATGTATATCATAAAGTAGCTAAATAGGAAATAATTTTTGGAACAAAAAAGCACCAAAGTTTTTTGATCATATTTCTCCTTAATAAAATTGATCTGTGTGAGGAGATAAATCCTGACATGGTCTTAAGAAATGGGAGAGTTTCTGATTGATGAAAGGGTGCTAACCATTAGTTAAGGACACAAAGGAAGCCAGCATTTAAATAGGTACATTCCATAATCATGAAAGTTGCAGGAGGAAATTGCGGAATCTCTAGAGACGATAATTTTTCTCAAATGAGCAAAGAGTGCCAATATAGTAACCTATTTTTGAACATGGAGACACAGTTAATCTGAGTAATTGCAGGCCAGTTATCTAAATGTATAGGAAATGCTTTAGAGTGTCTTTAATTGGAGATTCAGCTTCAAGCTGAAGAGAAAATGGGTGCAGTCAGCAGGGATTTCAAAAGTAGTCTTGGAGTAAAGAATGGAGCAGGGGTGATGTGGTGACTGGTGTATGTATGAGCTGTGATGAGGTTCCACACATGATCTCTTTGGGAAAGGGGACAGGATTAGAAGGATGATAACAATCTTGATCCAACAAATTAGTTATAAGTGAGGAAGGAAAGGGTGGGAATCCAGCACAGTTTGTTGAGTGATATGACGTAAGCCACAGCGTCTAGTTCTGGGGCTACTTGTGTGTTATCACTGATTTGCATTTGGTCTTTTAAAATTTAGAGATAAGATACAAGGTGCAGTTAGTTCTGTGGAAAACCCAAGAAAATGGCAGAGGAATTTGGATAAGGTAGATGGGCGCTTTGGGCAGTGTCTGAGAGAATTCCATTTCAGCAGATGTAAAGTGTGCACTCGACGGAGGGAAACTCGAGGCGGAAGGGAGCTGAGGATTTGGGTTCATGCCACATTAAAAATCTTCACGATTTGAACTGTTTTTAATATAACAAAACAACATTTTTGTGGAATTTTAGGTTATCCTACATAAAAATCATAAGGTAATAATGTTAGCAATTGATACTCTGGTCCTTGCTCATCTATGATGACTCCTAGTTTGTTTGGTTTACAGGTTCCACTGTCTTTCTACCCAGAAAATCTTGTTGCCAATCCCTCATTGGCTTTCTCTCTTTACTCTTTCACTCCTTTTCGCTTCCCCTCCTTCAACCATTCCCGAGGTGTTTATTTTATAACCTGAATATTGTTTAAGATATTTATTTATTAGTCACATGTACATCGAAACATAGTGAATTGCAACTTTTTACATTACTGAGAATGTGCTGAGGGTAGCCTGCAAGTGTCACCACTCTTCCGGCGCTACAGCTCCTAACTTGTACGTCTTTGGAATGTGGGAGGAAACCGGAGCACCTGGAGGAAACCCACGCAGACACAGGGGAGAACGTACAAACACCTTACAGACAAGGGTGGGAAGTGAACCCAGGTTGCTGGCACTGTAATAGTGTTACGCTAACCGCTACACCACTGTGCGTTTATCGGTCAAAAACAAAAGTAGTGACAGCCAACTGTTGTTTGTCAGTCAGTGGGTACAAGTTACCACATCGTCCAGTGTTACTTGTATTTCCACATTTAGCTGACTGCAATTGAACCCTTCACCACTCACTTGTTTTTTTTTCATAAATAATCTGCTTTTACTGACTCTTGGAAAATGTTAGTTAGCTTGGTTTCTAAATAAAATAAACTGGGACCCATTTTAGCAGCAGTGGGATAATTTCTTGAGTGTAAGCGAACTATAATTTAAGTAGCTTTTAATTTAGATTTTCTTCCTGAAGTAGAGGATGTGGCAATACATCAGCTGAAAGATCTTTTGTTTTGTGGAGGGAACTGGAGCTGCTCATGGTTGGCTGTGGAGTTCCCACATTGTGCCTAGTCTGCAAAATTGCTCCTTCCTCCCTCTCATTTGATGTTAAACATTTACTTGCATTAAATGGTTCAATAGAGATTGATATTCCTTACTAAATCACTATGACCTTCACCCTTGGGTTGATGAGTGTTGTTGATGTGAAGTTCAGCTTTTAGAATCATCACTGCACATCTTCCTTCATTTGGAGCAATAGGATGGAGCCTAGGAGAGCTCATCTTGCCCCAGGCACATTGAAATGATGAGCAGTTTTTGCATCCTGCCCAAGACTTGATTGCAGCAGTTTTGTTTGCTTTGCTGCCAAAAGCACACAGGTCATTGAAACGTGCATAGACTATTCGGCACTTCGATATTCAAAAGATCATGGCAGATTACAGAAGTCAGAACCCTGTTTCTGCTTTCTTCCCTATCCCTTGATGTCAGAGGGAGAGTGACTAAACTGTCAAAGTTGATAAAACTCTGAATATCTTTACAGTAAAATTAAAACTCACTTTCTATTTAGAAGGGCAGTAACACCAACTTTTCCCCATCTCTCTATAACATTTATTTTTGTTCTGTTAAAATACCTCCTCTCCTAATTTCTTATTATTTAGAAATCTAATATTTAGAAATTCATTAAAGCAATGAAGGCAACAAAAATGGACATTTTTAAGTTGCAGAGTGTTCTCTATACTTCTATTTTTTTTCCCCTGTCCTTTCCTCCAACTTTAGTTTTCCAATTTATCATCTTTTGTTCAACAGTTCAGTTTGATTGATAGTCCCTGGAAGCTTTATTTGGTTGACCTTTTGGGAAGGCACTTGTGCTCTTTTGAAATTGCCTGAATGCACCTCATACAGCTGAGACAACAAACCTGATGGAGGTCAACAGCAACCCAGACCTCTGGTTAAACCATGCGTCCCTCAATATCATGCTGGGGGTGGTTAAAGGAACTCTCTGTTGTTCTATAATTGTCTTCATTTTCCTCCTCTTCGGATTATGGATTGGAACCTTTCAGTAGTCTAGGTCTCATTACACTAAAGTCACATCACACAAACCTGTGTTTTTTGCCCAGATTTGATGGTGAAAGATGGAAACTGGTGTGTATGTTGGTGCGTGACGAAAGGAAGGACTCTGCAGGAAAGTCAGCCCTGCTGAACACATACTTGGGCAGGTCTGCTGTTCCATCAGGCTTCTTTTCACTGAACACCGGTAACTGTGGTCTGTCTGAAAAGTATGTTTGTTTACTTGGTGCAAGGAAGAAAATGGACCACTGTCTGGAATTGAAACTCTCCTCAATGGGCCATTTGTAACCAGTCCGGAGGAAGTGAAATGTTGGCAGACTGCTGCTGTGCAGTTTATCTTTAGCAGGTAGTGAAAGCATTTTGGTTTCCAAAAAAAAATCTAGAGAAAACTAAAAGCTTTTTGACACAATTTCAAAAAATCAATTAACTAACTCATCCTCATTTTCTCTTTAGGGCAACAATACCCAAATTATTTTGGACTGACTTTCCACAAACTCGTATAGCGGCTAGAAATGTCTTAGATTGTAGAAAAGTCACTGTATAAGGAATAAAAGCTGCTGGTGGGTCTAATGCATGTCACCTTCCTGTCAAATTCAGCACCAGGGTGTAAAATGTGGTGCATACCAGTACTAAGGAGGTATTTTATTAGCTGCTGCTGCAGAGAGGGGAAAACTTCAATGCTAAAAAGGTTGTGACCACCAACAGCGAGACACATTTCAAAGTAATTTATGCTGTTCTATTGCAACCTTTGGCCCAAAATAATGTTCAGTGAAGTTTTTTTAATAAAGCAGTCTACCCTGTTACAACATGGCTGTTGTAATAAGCATGTTGGTTGAAAAGTTGAGTTAATCAGAAATAAATATGATTGATAAAAATGTACTGCACAATGTTAAAAGTCAGTATATTTTTAAAGGATGTGCTGGTATTGATAAAATTCAGCAATCCAAAAATGAAATTTTGTTTTTAAATAATATACAGAAAAGTGACATGGTTGAATCTCTGCACTGGTATTTTCAAAATAGTTGCACAAAGATTTTTTTGCAGATCAGGTCAGTTGATACTTGTATACAAAAGTTGTACTGTTTATGTAATGATCCCTCAGCCTGTGCAGAGGTATGACTGGTGTGTTGAGCAGAACCCTTGTTTCTTTCTCTTCCCTTTTACTGTTTTATTATGCTTGACCATGATCAAATTTTTCTCCCTCACTTTCCAGGTGAGTAATGTCACTACTTGGGAATAGCATCCCAAGTCAGCATTAGAAGATGCTCATGGTCACTGCCAAGTAAAACACTGGAGGGGTTCAAGTATGTAATTTCCCAAAATGGCTTGGCTAAAGCCTCATATAAAGGAGCAATAGCGTTTTGCTTTTTATAAAGCTGGCCATAACTGTTCAGTAAAAGAGTAATGATCAATTAGTTTAGAACATAGTGCATCCCTTGGGGCACGATTCAAGCACTGTGTCAATTTTAGGCACCTAATTATAGGAAGAACATTAAAGCATTGAGAGGAGAATGACCAGGATGAAAGATGGGGAAGTAGTTATGAGGCACTGCTTAAGATACTGAATTATTTCCACTGCATCCATAAAAGAAAAGACATAATTGAAGATTTGAAAACTATGAAGGCTTTTTACTTGGGAAATGGGGGGGAAATTGTTTCATCTAGTATGTCTAAATAAATCAATTTAAAATAACTGAGAAAAGATTTAAGTTTCACTGAAAATCAAACAGACTGCAGACACTGGAAATCTGAACTAATGTGAGTACTGATGAAGGGTCTCAGAGCTGAAATGTTAACACTGCTTTTCTTTCCATGGATGCTGCCTGACCTGCTGAGTTTTTCCAGCAATTTTTGTTATAATTGTTGTTATTTAAAGAAGTTTTGTTGCATGGTACGTTATTGGACCATTGAATTCTTGGCCCCTGGAAGTGGCAAAGATCGCTGTACCTTTTGCAGAAGAAATGATGCCCAGCAATGCAGTCAGGGCAAGGCTTCGGATGGTTCTGAAGTCGGCTAGCATCAACGTAATGGGCTGAAAGGCACCAGCTATGCAACAAGTCTCTGGTTGAATGCTTCATAATCCATAATAGTATGGATCGATTTAGACCAAACTTTACTGTACAAAGTCTTCACAGAAGCTTTTAATTTAAATGTTTGTCTAAATCATTTCTGATTCCTGCAAAAGGCTTTTGTGAATACAGGCAGTTTTGGTGGGCATTGTTTTATTAAAAATATACTGTACATTGAATAATGTAAAGGCACAGAGAGAGTGTTTTCTTTTGGTCTCTGCTGGATTTGAGCTAACTTGTTGAAACAGTAAGCTAAGATATCTTTATTAGTCACATGTACATCGAAACAATAGTACTACAACTCACTTTTACCAGAGATTCCTTTGAATTTAATCTGCTCTGCAGTGGGATAAGAGACTTCATTGCCCATTGTGCATTTAAACTTGGTTCATTTTGTTCCCATTTTTCTTCTCCAGACTCTTTTTGCTGCTCTATAAAACCACTGAATCAGGCAGGAAGTCCTCAGATAAGATGTGACTTTATTAGTCACATGTACATCGAAACACACAGTGAAATGCAACTTTTTGTAGAGAATATTCCGGGGGCAGCATTCAAGTGTCACCATGTTTCCGGCGGCAAAATAACATACCCACAACTCCTAACCGGTACGTCTTTGGAATGTGGGAGGAAACCCATGCAGACGCAGGGAGAACATACAAACTCCTTACAGACAGCGGCTGGAATTGAACCTGGGTTGCTGGCACTGTAATAGCGTTATGCTAACCGCTACACTACCGTGCCAAATACATATGACCAGAAAGCCATCATCCATCACGTTGAGTAAATACCAAGAAATGCAACTTTCACAGATACCTGAAGAAGTTTTTCAAAAGTAAAATACTGCAGATGCTTTAAATCCAAACTAAGAGCAGAAAATACGTGCAGGTCATACGGCATCCGTGGAGAGAGAAACAGGGTTAACATTGCAGTCCAGTGTCACTTGTTATCTCCACAGATACTGCACAATCTACTATTTCCACCATTTTCTGAGTCATTTAGCTGCCTACATTATAAATAAGTAGGTAACAGCTGCTTTTGATCTCTGGGTAAGTGGTTCATCCTGAAGCAACAAGTCAGCTGGCATTCAGGGAGGTCAGAACTGTAGAACATCTGCAAATCCTGGCCCTAACCCCAATCTCTTTTTTTTCTCTTTCCCTCCTTCCTCCCCCAACCCCCCCCCCCCCACCCAACCTTAATCCTTTCCAGACACATGTCCATGGTCCTCAATGTTCCAGACACATGTCCATGCTCCCCATCACTCCCATCTTCTTGGACCAACGCTTACATTCTGGGGTTCTGCAGTGCTCACGGTGGCTTAAACTTCCATCACTAATCTGTGCATATCATTCCCATGATGCAGTCTCTGTTAATGAGGTCAGAGGTCCAGCCTCCAAGGTCTCTCTGACCTTATTATCTGAGGTCCAAATAACAACCCAATGCAGACTGAGCTCCCAAATTTGTATATTTGTGTGTTTTGATGTGTTAGTCATTTGTACACTTGATAACTCACTCTAAAACAGCCCACTGATGATATTAGTGTTATAGGATTGCTTTGTTTCGAGGTGATGGAAGAAATTGCTTGCAGGAGCGAGTAGCGAAGCAGTGTGGTAAAAGTAAGGAATGTGAAAGCTGTGTTTAGACAATTTATCAAAAGCAAAGATGCATTCTCCAGCACAAAATGAAGTTAGCAAGTACAAGATGGCTTGAAAGATGAGCATCTCAAGATGATGGGCACATTGGTTTCACCCTTTGTTGGCTTTAAATCACATAGAGTTTTTTTTGTGCAATCCTGTCGTTAAATATATCAATTAGATACTGCCTGCACGTTATACCAGCCAAATACTTTGCAGAATAAACTGTCAGCAATCTCTGCTAGGAAATGAGATTCACTTCTATCTTCCACAAGCCATGCTGTTTTTAAGCCCCACTGTCTTTCATTAATGACAGATCTCTGCAGCTTGTTTTCTGAAGCTACCATGGTCTTGATCTTGCAAAATCTCATTCAATTGGAAGAATTTGCCTCCTGGTTGTAAGCCCATAGCAAATAATATTTTCCTTTACAAATAAATTGTATAAAGGTTAAATGTACAATATTAAAGAGATTGTAAATCTGAAGTGGGGCAGTAATCCTTTACAAGAACAGGTTTGTCGGCAAAGCTCATCAGGTATGATGCTGCAGTAAAATGTTTGGTTTCTGGCAATGCAGTTTCAGTTTTAGTCTTGTAAAGCTTTGTGTCAGCACAGCCAATTGCTCAAGCAGGAATTGAAGCGACGTTTTGTTCAAACCAAGTTCCACGTTGCAGAAATACTCCTGCCTTGCTTTTCAGGCTACAGCTTTTAATGCATTGGGTATGAAATCTGGGAATAGTTTTAATGGAGATTCTCAAAGAAATTCTGATAAAACTTCATTTAGATTTATATTCATTCATATTTACAATGCAAAGATGACAATCCCTCTGTTTGAAGACCTGATCACTTTGTACATTTGCACCAATAGTACTAAGCAAAACAATGGATGAGTACTTTCACATCAAAGAGCAAAAGCTTAGAAGTTGCATCACCATAATGGAAATGTTTGAAGTTGTTGACTCGAGGTGCTGATTATGTAATGCATACAGTGTATCTGCCGGATTATCCAGGTTTAATGTCGTGGCAGATGGGGAAGTAAATTTAATCCATGTAATTTTAATGTTCACTATTATTAGTTTAATTATTATCTTTTGTAAATAACTGAGCTTTAAGTACCACATGGAATTACTGTCTTCCTGAGAGTACATCTGACTGATCTTTTAATTATATTATTACTAAAGATGAGACATGGTATAAAACCCATTAAATTGTGTTAAGACAATATACAAATAACACCATGGTGCACAACCTTCTAGTATTCCTCTCCTGCAAAATTACTGGTGATGATATTAGAGTATAACGTTCATAAAACTGCTAATTAAACAGGGATATAAACTGGTTTAACAAGTAGAGAAAGGGTTGTCATACAATCTATTATACCATTTACCCTGTGGTGGCACAAATAAAATGTTGATACATTAATTAAATTGGTAGAGAAGGGAAGGGATTTCTGTGTCTCTCTCTCAACCTCTGGATGTATTGCAGAACTTACTGCTCCAGTGCAGGAATCACGGCAGCCAGTTTGCATGTGGCAAGCTCCCACAAGCTGCAATGTGACAATGACCAAATAGTCTTTGTAATGTTGACTGAGGAATATCGATTGATCAGGACACCCATTTCTGTTTCTCAAAAAAAAGTTGTTTAACTTCTCATCCAGGAGATCACTCTCCTGACACAGCAGCACTCCCTCAGTGCCCAGATGTTCATACTCTTGTGCCCCAACTTTCTGACTCTTGAGGTGAGAATGGTGCATGGTCCATGTCTCGTTCTTGGAACTATTTATGTGAGCAATAGGCCACGCGCGAGTTTGTGTCAGCAAGATGTTACATTGTGCCACAATTGCTTCACCTTTTTTTTTGCATTTATTTTACAGCTTTCAAGTGTGGATTGTATTTTGGGAGGTTTTGTAACACCCAGATTAATCACATAACATTTTAAAAGAATAGTTTACGAATACAGCTAGCCTGCAGCTACCTCACAGCTCCAGTGAGCCCAGTTTAAATCCTGACCTTCACTGCTGTTTTTCTCTTTCCACACCTGACTTGCCGAATATTTCCAGCATTTTCTGTTTTTGTTTTAGATTCCCAGCATCTGCAGTTTTTTAAAATTTTAATATTTCACTCACTTGCTGTCTGTGTGGAGTTTACACATTCTCCCTCTGGTGTGAGTTTCCTCTCGGTGCTCCAGTTCCCTCCCACATCCCAAGGAAGTGCCTCCAGAGAAATGTGTGTCAAGGTGGCTGGTAACTCTCGGCCTGATCAGGGCCTGTGCAGTGACTGCCTTGGTATGAGGTGAGAAGAAGGTTTGAGTCTGTACTGTGGGGCTTCAGTGGACGAGGGAGGGTAGAATGAGGTTCACAGTCAGGGACCAGGCAATGGCCCAGGATTGGACTGTTATTATGGTAAGTTGTTGGTGGAGCAGGGAGTGGAAGGGGAGATCATTGGAGATCCAGGCATGGCTTGGAGATTGGGGCCTAAGCCTCGGGTAGGAGTGACGGCAACATCAAGAGTCTAGAGCAGTAGGGAATGGACCAGAAGGATGGAAGGGAAGTAAGGAGTTCAACTGACAGGGATTCCAGTCCTGCATTGTGCTGGAAGGACCTCGTTATCTTGTGAGTAACCAATGATGGACATGGTCATTCCTAGAGCAACACTGTCTTACATACCTGCCCCTTTCTCCACACCCCTAGATCTACAGTGAGGAATGTCTTCATTCCTTCCACCTTTGGCCTGGATATTGTATCTGGTTGAATTTTGAGAGTGACGTGAAACAATAGTGGAGCAGTTGTTTCTACATTCCCTCTGTGTGGGCCGTGGAGGGGGTGTGGGGAGAGAAGATTTCCAATTTCTTTACACTGCCTTTATGTGCTACCTTCTTGGATGAAATATTCCACCTGCAACAATGCATTTCGAGTGCTGAATACAAACAGATAGAAGCTGTCTACCCAAAATGTTGATTATTCTCACATGGCTGACTGGCTTGATCTTCAGTGGTTACATTTTCTGTTATTTTAAGTTGCTTGCTCTCCTGCTCTGTGTCACCTTCTTGAATTTCTTCATTTCAGAGAATCTCCTCGTGCTTACTGTAGCAACCAAAGAAACGGATGGCTTCAAACGCTTTATGCAGACCGCTGAGCATCTCAACTACACAGTTAAGGTAAGTCAGATTGAAGAAGCCTAAGAAAGTTGTAGAAAGTTAGGGATGAAATTAAAAGGGAAATTAAGAAAGGAAAAAGGACTTATGAAAAAGTACTGGTAGGTAAAATCAAAGAATATCTAAAGATACTTTAGAATTATAAAAAGGGCAAGAGGATATCTAAGGAAAGAGCAGGTCCTATTGGGAACTGAAAGGTAACCTGTGTGTGGGCAGAGTTCTTAATGAATATTTAATGGCTGTCTCAACAAAATGGGAGATGGTGCCAATGTTGTACTTTAAGGAAGAGAAATATTGGATGGTATATACATTGGGAAGGTGCAAGAGGTTTAGCATCATTGAAGGTAGATAAACAGTTGAAGCCTTTCCCATGCCATTTAAAACAAAAAGCATTCAGACCCTGACCATCATTTTCCAATCCTTCCTGGCTAGAGGAGTGGTGCTGAAGGATTAGGGATTGCTGAGATTGTACCAGTGACTGAAAGGGAGAAAGAGGGAAACTGAGTAATTATAGGCCAGTTAGTTTAACACAGGTGGGAAAATTTATTGGAATCAGTTTCAGGAACAGTTATAGATCTTCATTTAGAAAGACAGGTTAATCAATGACAATCAGCATGAGTTTACTAAGGGAAGGTCATGTCTAACTAATTTGATTGAATCTTTTGAGGAAGGGAGTCAATGAGAGAAATGTGATTGATATTGTCAACATGGATTTCAACGAGGCTTTTGATGGGCTCTTGCATCATAAAACCCAAAATCATGTAAAATCCAAGAGACAGTGGATCCAAAATTTGCTCAGTAGCAGAAAGTGAAGGGTAATGGATGAAAGTTGTTTTGTGACTGGAAGACAGTGTTTCTAGTGGGGTTCTACTGGGCTCAGTACTTGGTCCCTTGCTGTTGAAGGGCAACATTATTGATTCAGATTTAACTATAGGAAGTGTGACTGGGGAGTTTTTGGGTGATAAATAAATCAGCCTGTTGGTTGATAATGAGGTGGGAAGCTGTAGATTGCAGGATATCAATTGGGCAAGAAAGTGTCAAATGAAATTCAATCCAGGGAAGTGTGAGGTAAAGCAAGAGAATATACAATAAATGGAAAAATATGGAGAGGGGAACAGAGGAACCTGGGAGTGTATGTTGTTGGGCCCTTAAAGGTTGATCAAGTGGTTAAAAAGGCATGTGGGACTTTTTCCTTAATTAGCCAAAGCGTAGATGCAAGATTAGGGAGATTGTGCTAGAACTGTGTGCAGTACTAATTAGACTGCAGTTTGAATAATGCATGCAATCTTGGTCATAGAATCCTGGTTACAGAAAAAATTGTAATTGCAGAGGACAGGGTGCGGAGGGAGTTGATGGGGATGTTGCCAAAACTGGAAAATTTTGCCAGGAGGAAAGAGTGGATTCATTGGAGCAGAAGCAGCTGAGGGAAGACTTCATTGAAATGGGTCTTTCCTATTTATTCTATCTCCTTTGGCAGAAGGTTCAAAAATCAAGGGTATAGATTTCAAGTAGTTGGCGAGGGGATTAAAGGAGAGATGAGGAAAAATGCTGAAGAAGAGTCCTGACCTGAAACGTTGACCGCCTGCTTTTCTCCACGGATGCTGCCTGGCCTGCTGAGTTTCCCCAGCATCATCGTGTTTCTCATGAGGGAAAAATGCTTTTGCCTTGAGGTCATAGGGTCTGAAACTCTCCTTGAATGGTGGATAAATGCAGAACCCCTCACTATGTTTGACGAATACTTGGATGTGTACTTGGAGTCGTGACCTGCAGGGCCAGAATTTCAGTGTCCTCTTTCTATGATTGCACAAAGGCTTGGTCAGCCATGCCCTTTGAGCCGAGGAGGTCGGAAGGAGCTTGCTACCAAGGGAAGTGCTCAGCAAGTTCACAGATATGGTGCTACTGGCAACGTTGAGGCTTTCGCCTAACAGATCAGTGCCCCTCTTGGTTGGTGAGATAAGAAACTAGAAGGAGTCTGCAATCAGAATGGTAGGAATGGCCAGGAATAGAGTTGGATTCCTCAGTACTGTTATTGCCCCCTTTCCCTCTTTAGGATGTCACAGTGGTTTACCAGTTAGAGCTGTTCAGTCCTGATCTCTCTTGCCATCTGTGTGGAGTTTGCACATTCTCTTTTTGACACATTTCCTCTGGGTGCTTTGGTTTCCTCCCACATCCCAAAGATGTGCATGTTGGTGGGTTATTAGCAACTGTAAATTGCTTCTAGAGTGGATGGGTGTTGGGGGGAGGATGGCAAAGAATAAAATGGGATTAGTGTAGGAATTTATGTAAATGAGTACTTAATGATTAGCATAGACACGGTGGACTGAAAGAGGCCTTTCTATGATTCTATGACATCCCACCAGCCCTTTCCCAGAGTTTGGAAGATTAAAATCGAGGCCTTGTTTTCAATGGTTTCTTCCTTGTGCGTAGGTACTTGGTGCAGAGGAAGAGTGGCGTGGAGGAAATATACCACACTCGATTGGTGGGGGACAGAAAGTACGATTATTGAAGGAGGAGATGCAAAACCATGCAGATCGTGATGACCTCGTTATATTATTCACTGACAGGTACAATTAGCCTGTACCATTTTCTGGATGTTTCAAGTAACTGGAAAAGTACTTTGCTTTGTGGCATTCAGGCAGAAGGTTTGTGGAGCTGTGCTGTATTGAACCCAGATACTAGCTCAAATTGTTCTAGTCTGTGAGATTAGGAGCACTCCTATCACTGGGTCTGACCAATGGCTTGAAGCACATCAGAACTGTTCTACCTAATTGGCTAAGGTTTGACATAAATCTCCTGCTTCTGGCTACCTATCCAGCAAAAGAGGGAAATCTTCGACTCTACTGAATTGCCTGGTTTTAAAATACTTCTTAAACTAATTTTATTCTGACGAATACTTTCTGTGCCTTTATTTCTTTGGTATCATTGGACAACGCATTGGACAGTTTTTGAATCCTGAGTGCGTTCCTTCTAGTGCACTAATTAATGCCTTTGAACCAAATTTCCCTGCTATTTTAGAGTGATCCCTGGGATAATAACTCCCAGATGTTTTCAGTTTTGTTCCACTCTGCTTTTGCTGAGTAAAGTTCCTTTCTCTCGAATCTGCATTTAGTAAATGCATGCAGTAGGTGCACGTCTGTTGTAAATTGGCACAGAGCTTTGAACACCGTTCAAAAAAAAGTAAATGAATAAACTCCTCTAAATGCAAATCCTGCTGAACTACTCAGTTAACAGATGACTTGCTACACGTTGGAGAACAAATTCAACTTGACAAGGCAACTGAGATCACAGACACTTGACTTGGAAAGAGCGCACATTTGCCAATATAGTCCTGGAATCTATGTCTAAACATTGCAAATGATGTTTGTTTTCCTTTGTTTTGTAGTTCTGCACTGTGTTTGATTCTCATGCACTTTCATGTGCCTACTGTCACTTGAGAGGAAAGGTGCTATTGGAGTAGCCTAGGCGAGTAACTGCTGTGTATTTATTTTGCATCATCCACACTGCAGTGACTCGAAACTAAGGTGCATTAATCAATTATGTCAGTGTTCATTTCAGCCTGTTTGAAAATTAACTCCTGTCTCCAAATCCTAAGAAATTGCACTCATTTATTGTGTTGGATTGGCATGTCTCTCTTGGAGGTCACAGTACTGTTTTACCATTTAACCTTCAAGGGCACTCTGATTGGAGCATATAAGATACAAACCACTGGCACTCAGGTCTGTATTGATCAATGCAAAATATGAGGGCAGTTATCCTTGGGAAAATGAAAAAAATTCTGTACGTTTTCAAAAAAAAAGTGGAGCTTTAGATACTTAGTGCATGCTGTTTTCAATCAGCTTTGAACATACATTGCACAAATCTAAGTTTCCTTGGTGAATCTGCAGTTAAAAGCAATAACTCATGCAATACCGAACCACAAAAATAAAATAAATTGTGGGGTTGATTCTGAATCTGTGCAGAGTTATTTTCATAGTCAGCTAGCTGTACGAGCATTGCAATTGATTACATCCACCTGTGTAAGGGAAATAAGAAGTAGTTTCAGTTCTGAAGAGCTGCTCCATAAACTCTATTCTCTCTTCCCCCCCATTACTAGTACGTGTCAGCTTCTGCTGAGAGCATCACCACAATGTGTACCATAGTTGCAGATCTTCATTGTATATTCCTGGGATGTGGGTGTCATTAGCAAGGCCAACACGTAGTGCTGTCTCGGGTTGCTCTTGAGAAGGTGGTGGTGAGTTACCATCTTGAGCTACTTAGTCCTTTTGGTAAAGGTACACCCACAAGGCTGGAGCTTAGGGAGTTCCTAGATTTAGACTCAGCAACGATGAAGGACCAGCAATGTATTTCCAGGTCAGGATGGTGTATGATTTGGAAGTGAACCTGCAGATGATGCTGTGCCATCTGCCTCCTTCATTCTTGGTGGTTGGAGAAAAGGTTTTGAGAGGTGCTGTTGTCATTAACTAGTATATTTTTGAGATGGTCCACACTATCACCACTGATAGAGGGAATGAATATCCAGGGTAGAAGATGATGGTGCTAGTCAAGAAGGCTAGTTTGTCCTGGATGGTGTTAAGCTGCTGAGTTTTATTGGAACTGGACTCATCCAAGAAAATATTCCATCATGTCCTGATATGCCTTGTAACTGATAGAAAGGCTTTTGAGATTTAATCAATGAGTCACCTCCAGAGGATACCCAACTTTGGCCTGTTCTTGTAGCCATGCTATTTATGTGAGTGGACTATTTATGTTTCTGGTCAGTAGAAACAGTAAACTCATTGAATCACAAGAGTAGCTGACATGCATCTTGTTAAAGATGATCATTGCCTGGCACTTGCATAGCACTAATCTTTCTTGCCACTTAACAGACCATGCCTACATATTGTCTAGGTCTTGCTGTATGCAAGCCTGGGTTCATGGGTTTCTTCATCTTCTGAGGAGCTGTGATGGAGTTCGATATTGTGAAACTGCCCCATTTCTGACCTTATGATAAAGCAGCTGAAAATGGAGCAAAAAACAAACTGCTGGAGGTACTCAGCAGGTCAGGCAGCATCTGTGGAGGAATTGGACAGTCAACGTTTTAGGTCAAGACCCTTGAACCAGACTGCCCAGATCAAGAATTTGCAGCCTCTTGTGTCTCCCACTGAAAATGACTTGGCCTGGGACACTGCCCCAAGGAACTCATGCAGTGATGGCCAATGGGATGATTGATCTCCAACAACCACGACTATCTTTCGTGTGATTATATGACTCCAACCACATTCACTCGGTACTGATTTACTTCAGTCTTACCAAGGCACCTTGACGTCACATTTGGTCAAATGCTGCCTTGATGTCAAGGGCGTTCGTTCTCACCTTGCCTCTGAAAGATAGTTTTTTTTGTTCCTATTCAGAACAAGATTAAAAGGAGGCCTGGAGCCAAGTGTTCATGGCAAAATCTTAACTAATCATTGGTGATGAGATAATTGCTGACCAAGTACTATTAAATAAAAACGCAGAGATTCTGCAGATGCTGGAATCTGGAGCAACATGCACAAATGGTGGAGGAACTCAGCAGGTCAGGCAGCGTCTATGGAGAGAAATAAACCATTTCAGGTCAAGACACTTCATCAGGACTGGAAAGGAAGAGGGCAGAAGCCGAACTAAGGTCAGGGGAGGGGAAAGGAGCCTCAGGAATGAGGGAAGACAAAGGAGAGAAAAAAAGAGAAGGGGGAGGGGTTACTGGAAGTTAGAGAAATCAATGTTGGAGACCACCAAGCCAAAATATGAGGTGTTGTTCCTCCAACCCGCGTCTGGCCTCAATGCGACAGTGGAGGAGGCCATGGATAGACATGTCAGTATATGGCAGTGTGATTTGGAACTGAAATGGATGGCCACCGGGAAATCCTTGCTTTTGTGGCAGAGGAACTAAGGTGCTTGACGAACTCACCTTTCACCTCTCAGCTTCTTCTTCCCCTACCCCCCCAGTCCCACCCTCCTACCTTCCCCCCTCACCTGAACTCACCTATCACGTACCTGCATGTACTCCTCCCCCTCCCCTGACCTTCTTATCTGGCTTCTGCCTTTCCAGTCCTGATGAAGGGTCTCAGCTCGAAATGTCGACTGTTTATTTCTCTCCATAGATGCTGCCTGACCTGCTGAGTTCCTCCAGCATTTTGTGTGTGTTACTGTTAGACAACATTATCATCAATACCTTTCCTCACTTCACCAATGATTGAATACACTAATGGGCTGATAATTAATTGGATTCTCTGCCAACTGCTTCTGTAAGACACTGCTAGCACTGGATTGCTGTTTGAATGAACTCGATGCCAAGTTTTGAAACCTTACCACGTCGGGAGAAATAGGAATGTAATAAATATCAGAAATGCATAACTATACTTTTTTGAAGGTTTTCATTTAATTTGTAAGATCAACTTTCTTGTGGCAACTCTTTGCAAGCAGCTGTCTGTAGATCTATTTGTTACATTTATTAATTAACTGTTAACCATTGCATTATGTTCTTAATGAATATATTGATCCGGCCTCAACTAAGCTGCCTGACAGCATGTTATTCATTCTTTATCCTGAACCTGTATCCTCTTGTGTTGATATTTTGTCACATCTGAAAATCTGAATTAAGTTGGTCAGCATGGCAACTCAACAGTCCATGGTGTCAAATCTTCAGGCTGGGGGTGGGCGGGCAGGCAGGCAGAGATGTAAATGAGAAGATGGCAACATTAATTAAGGAGTTGCATTACTGCAGTAAGGAGGGAGTGTCCTAGAAGATTCTTTAGATGAGGCCATGTAGGTGGATCTTAGACACAAAAAAGGGAACGGTTGCTAGGAGTATTCTACAGGCCTTCAAACAGTCATTGGGAACGGATATGCAGGCAACTCACAAGTGCAAAAACAGTAGGGTAATGGTAGTAGGAATTTCAGCTTCCCCAATATTAACTGGGATTGCCTCAGTGTGAAAGGCATGGAGAGGTTGGACTTTTTCATGTGTGCGGGAGAGCTTTGTGAGCCAGTGGGTATGGAGCTAATCTTGGGGGAGGTAACTGGGCAAGTGGAGGAAGTGTCGTTTCTGAAATAATAACTATAATCAGTGGCCAGGGTAGGAAGGTTATGGTCTAATTTTAGAAAGCATTGGTTAGGTCACAACTGGAGTGCTGTTTGCAGTTTTGGTCACCATACTAGAGGAAGGTTGTGAATGCACCAAAGAGGGTGCAGAGGAAAGCTTCTCCTATGAGGAGAAACTGGATAAGCTGGTTTTGTTTTCCTTGGAGCAGACAAGTCTAAGTGTGAACCTGATTGAGAGAGAGAAAACTGAGGGGCACAGATAAGATTGATACTGAGAAACTTTCTCTCCTTTGCAGAGGTGTTTGTAACCAGGACACATGGTTAAGGCGAGGGATTTGAAGAACTTTTTCCACTCAGTGGTTGAAATCTGGAATGCACTCCCTGAGGGGCTGGTGGAAGCAGTGGCTATCAAAGTATTTAAGAATTATTTAGATGAGCATTTGAAACACCGTGGCATGGACAGCTAAACTGAGTACTGTTAAAAACAGGATTATTATAGAGAGGTACTTGATGGCCGACAGATACATTGGGTCAGGGAACTTGCTTTCGTGCTGTTCTGACTATGAAATTTCTTCTTTGTTCCTGTAAATCCCCACCTTTTCATTGTACCTCTTCTGGCCTCTAGAATCGGCCTCGATTTGGCTGCTCAACAGTTGCTATGTGTAAATCTTGAAACGCAATCATTTGTACTTAGCATCAGTGATTTGAAAAATGTTTATAAGGTAAAAGCACATTTCCAGGAATTTTTTGATTAAGTTATTCATTCCCTTCATTTTTCTGCTGATCTTTACAAAACGTGTGCCAGAAGATTAGTCATGCAGGAATTTTACATGATAATTTTCTGTTAATAATCCATTCCAGTTTGTTAATGTCTAGTTCAAAACCTAGAAGTAAATGTCTTGATTAATCTTTTCAGAAAGTAGAATTGGTTTTTCTCTACTGGAAATGATCAAAATGGCAATTTGGATTTAAAATATGTTTTCAAATTCCAAGAAGCTTTTTGACAGCCTACTTCAAGTTGTAAACTTCTTGAAAGCACAAAAAGGAACTTCATATGTACAAAAGTTATTGACAGTTTAATTAAGTGCAAGCTGGGTTATGGAGGTAAGATCCAAACTCTAGTCTTCACAAGATGATGATGTGGCCTATTTTACCTGCTTCTGACATGTCACTGTAGTGTCTGCTCTAATTACTGTGTGCAAGAGTATGTAATCACAGGGCTCACACCAGGGGAATCAGCAGTAAGTTGGCAGCAAGTTATCTGTCAGGGTCACACCACTCACTTGTTTCAAACCAATGCAGAAGAAGGGCAGTAAAAGGAGCATGTGAGAAATGTGAAACGTCACCCTGGTTTAATTTTAAAACGTAATATATGGAAACAAGGGAGAGCTATGCTTTTGGTCTGCTTGTAACTGATTGGTAATGCTTCATGCTGGTTCTGGCTTCAAAAGCAGGGCAGCATTCCAATCTCTAGCTGAGGTTTCTTTATTTGAACACAAATAGTCAACATTTTTGATTCCAGTTCCATCCAGAATCTGTTACCCAACTTGCCCTCTTCCTGTCCTGTCATTTCCAACTGAGGATGTAGTATCTAATTGTCATACCTGTACTGCTAAACTGGCTGAAATCAGTCCAGACTGCGGTCTGGCCAAGGATTTATTCTGGTTTACATGGCTCCCATCCATACCAGAGGGGACATTTACCCAATAAATCAGTGGGGAAGTTAAAAAATGTAATTTAAATATACATAAACTCCATCCAAATGTATGTTAAACTTCTATCAGATGATGCTGTCCTGGTTCTGCTGTCACACATTTACCTTGTTATCTATTTCTCTGATGCCTTGAAAGGAAGAGGTGATGGTTTGACTTCTCCCACTGTACAATAACTTTATTCCTTAACTTTGAGTTTATTTTTCCCCCCCATTCACCCCCTGCAACCCATCTCCAGGTAAAAGCGTACGTGTTGCCCTAATAGACCTGGATCTACTTTTCCAGATGAAATGATGCTATATTGTTAAACATTGGCTTAGCTCAGAGAAGAGCAATGTTGCACTCATTTCTAGGGAATTCTCAGTAGCCCTTGGGAAATTCAACTTCCGTCTCTTTGGCAGGACTTTTTTTTTGCATACTTTTGCCAGCAAACCCCCCACTCCTGAATGACAGCTGTACAACCATGTCCAGAATTCATCTCCAGCATTGTTTGCAACCACTCTGCTCTGGAAAAATTAACAGTTCTTATTTACTCTTAGAACAACCAGATTTCACTACTACTGAGTCCCCTGAATTCTTTGACCCCACTGAGATCCATGACCACAAATTAGCCTCAAGCCTGCACTCCTCTCCCAGGGAAGTCAGAGACTAATGTCTTTCTCAGCTTTCTAGACTTGGATTATACCTGCCTAATGCTGCTGATCCACAGTTTGCTGTTCCTGTTACATTAAGGAGGTCATCAAAACTCCATACTCAAGGAGAGCAGACTTCATCTGTTTTGCCTTCCACAGGAGCAGGCAGACACAGATATACACCACCTCACTGGTGGAATTTATCTTGCAATCTTATGGTTCCTGGTTCTGGAGCAATCTATTGCAATTTCCCATTATCTGGATTGCATACCATTGTTTGCAGATGATACCACCATTGTAGGCCGTATTTCAAACAACAATGAGTCGGAGTACAGGAAGGAGATAGAGAGCTTAGTGGCATGGTGTCATGCCAGCAACCTTTCCCTCAATGTCAACAAAACAAAGAGCTGGTCATTGACTTCAGGAAAGGGGGCGGTGTACATGCACCTGCCTACACCAATGGTGCTGAGGTCGAGAGGGTTGAGAGCTTCAAGTTCCTGGGAGTGAACATCACCTATAGCCTGTCCTGGTCAAATCACGTAGATGCCATGGCCAAGAAACCCTCACAGCAACCTCTACTTCCTCAGGAGGCTAAGAAATTCAGTATGTCCCCATTGACACTCATCAACTTTTATCAATGCACCATAGAAAGCATCCTATCTGGATGCATCACGGCTTGATATAGCAACTGCTCTGCCCAGGACTGCAGAGTGTTGTGGACACAGCCAACGCATCACGGAAAACCAGCCTCCCCTCCTTGGAACTCCGTCTTTACCTCTCGCTGCCTGGTGAAGCAGCCAGCCTAATCAAAGACCCCACCCACCCAGGTCATTCTCTCTCTTCTCTCCTCTTCCATCGGGTAGAAGATACAGGAGCCTGAGGGCACATATCACCAGGCTTCAGGACAGCTTCTATCACACTGCGATATAAAACTATTGAATGATTCCCTTAGACGATGAGATGGACTCTGACCTCACGATCTACCTTGTTGTGAACTTGCACCTTATTGCACTGCACTTTCTCTGCAGCTGTGACACTTTACTCTGTACTGTTATTGTTTTTACCTGTACTACCTCAATGCACTCTGTACTAACTCAATGTAACTGCAACTGTGTAATGAATTGACCTGTATGATCGGTATGCAAGACAAGTTTTTCACTGTAGCTCAGTACAAGTGACAATAATAAACCAATACCAATATATTACCAGGCTAGCACTCTGAGGCCTGAGCTAGTAATCCACAGTATTTGAGTTCAAATTTGCCAGTGAATTGAATTCTCATTGGAATGGAGAAATCTGAACATGAATAGTGGTGCCAGTTTGTGCTCATAAGATGACAGATTGTACATTTTTTTTGAAAAAATCCTGAGGAAGAAGTCCTACCCTTGCCCAGCCTGGGTTTCTTGTGACACTAGACTCTCAACAGTGTGATTAACTTAACTGTCTACTGAAGCTTCCAAGATGTTTTTGATACAAAGAGAATCGAGGGGATTTGGGGTTATGTAGGAAAGAGGTAGAAAATTAGCCATGGTTTCATTGCATGGTAGAACAGTAACTTGGGCGTTTCAAACAATTACGAAGATTAGAACAAGCTGCAGGTTTTTGAGGAAGAGGAGAAGCTGGAGGTGGATCATTATCAGTCAATCCATATCCACAAATGATTTTTTCTTCTCTTTTAGAAAGCTTCCATGAAACCTGATATTTTTATTTATAACATTGGTTTCCAGCCCTCCCTTTCAAGGTTGCTTCCGTTTGTTCAGTAATGTCTCGCACTCTCCCAGGAGTACAAACTCCTTTTAGCTATTGGACAGAGTATTTTTCTCCTTCCAATAGCATCCTTTCTCTGATTGAGCCTGAATGAGGTTATTTATTCCAGTCAACTAGCCTCCCAGAGCCAGTATTCAACTAGTACAGCAGCAAAATAGTGTGGGTGCTGGAGGTTTAAAGAAAATAGTGGAAGCCTTCTGCTGTTCAGCTCCAAACCTTTTTTTTGTTCCTTTTATATTTTCCATCTAAGCCTGTCATTCCTTGAGTTGCCCAGACATGGAGAAAATGAGCAACTGGTGTCTGCACAGTTAAACAAGTGTCTGCTGAGATTGCCAAAGAAAATGAGTTTGCGTAATGCCAAAGAATCCGAGGCTGTTTGGAAGTTTGTGGTGGCAAAAACTTGGAATAACGGGAGTTTTTTATTTGGCCTTTTCCATTGTACTTCACAAGATCACAAGACAAAGTAGCAGAAGTAGGCCATTGGGCCCATCGAGTCTGCTCCATGAGCTAAACTAAAACTATTCCTATCTAGCCCCAATTTCCGGCCTTATCCCCATATCCCTTGATACCTTGACTAATTAAATACCGATCAATCTCCTCCTTAAACACCCCCAATGACTGGGCCTCCACAGCTGTACGTGGCAAAGAATTCCATAATTTCACTACCCTCTGGCTAAAGAAATTTCTCCTCATTTCTGTTTTAAACTCGTACCCTCTAATTCTAAGACTGTGCCCTCCTGTCCTGGACTCACCCACCAAAGGAAACAGCTTAACCACATCTACTCTGTCCAGTCCTTTCAACATTCTAAATGTTTTCTATGAGGTCCCCTCTCATTCTTCTGTACTCCAGTGAGTACAGTCCAAGAGCCAACAAACGCTCATCATACGTAAGCCCTTTCATTCCAGGAATCATCCTCGGAAATCTCTTCTGAACCCTCTCCAACATCATTACATCCTTCCTGAGATACGGGGCCCAAAACTGCACACAGTATTCCAAATGAGGCCTCACCAGTGCTCCGTAGAGCCTCATCAATACTTCCCTACTTTTATACACTATACCTCTTGAAATGAATGCCAACATAGCATTCGCTTTCTTACCACCGATCCGGGTACTTATGGCAGTTGTGGATTTCTGAGAACAAGAGAAGTTGAACTTCCTGTTAATTGAGGAATTGGAATTACCCTCCACCCGTATAAGCTGCTGTTTTACTCTTGTCTTCATCCACTGAACGTACTGACGTCAGCCAGAATAGAGCAACACACAAAGTGCTGGAGGAACTCAGCAGGTCAGGCAGCATCAATGGAGGGAAATGGACAGTTGACATTTCAAGTTGAGACTCTTCATCTGGACTGACAGATAGAGGGGAGATGGCCAGTATAAAGGGGTGGAGCAAGAGAGGGGAGAGTGGGAATAGTGTCAGAAGCTGGGAGATGATGGGTGAAAGTGACAAAGGACTGAAGGTGATGGATTCTGATAGGAGAGGAAGATGAAGCATGGAATCAAGGGAGGGAGGTGGGGAACTAGTGGGAGGGGTGTGTGGGTGACGGCAGATGGAGAGGGGGAGGAAGGGAAAGAGAGATGGTGATAGGGCCAGGAGGAGAGAGAAAAGAGCAGAGGGGGAGCAGTTACCAGAAGTTGGAGAATTCATTGTTCGTGCCCAGGTTGTAGGCTGCCCAGAGGGGACATGAAGTGTCTCCACTTAGCCAGAATAGAGACCATCAGGTATCATAAACCTTGTCCAAGTACTAATTCTCATGATATTTTACATGTTGATGAATGCCACCATCCTCCTAGTTTGGTGGCGGAGGGGATTACGGTGGATGACCATTAGAATAGTGGCGCTCTGTATCTTTCTTTCCACCTTAGCAATGATGGGGAATGGGATCCCATACTGACCTTTCTTTACCCCCACCCCCTCCAATTCAGTTGCAATCCAGACTCAGTACCTGCGAGGATGATGGAAACAGAGTCAATCAGTGACTCCAAAAGAGAATTTGGGTAAGCAGTAAAGCGAGAGTAATTTGCAGGGACAGTGAGGAAGGACATTAGGGGATTGCACTAGTGGGCTGAGTGGCTGCCTACTGTGCAGTGTCAGGTCTTTGGTTCTATTCTTCTTAAAGAAAGCTCACTACTGAACATTGGAAGTTTATTTTTCACTTTGAAACTTTGTTTTTGGTAGAATTTGTGTGTGACAGATGAGGAGAGAGGTGTGTGTGAAGAGACAGGAGTAATGTTTTGTAGGAGACGTGCATTGATGGGGAATGAAAGATGACACTAATCTGAGGCAGCATAAGCAGCATTCGTCGCCTTGCAAATTATTCTCCTTCAAGTGCCTATCTAGTTCCCCTTTGAAGGCACTGATTAATTCTGCTTCCACCACCCCTCTGGCACTGAGTTCCAGATCATAGTTGGACAAGCATCAGCTGCTCCAGTTAAATCCCTTGAAGGGAATTGTAAAATGCGTCCATGAACACTGCTTAACTCTACCCAGATAGTGGATAATACAAAAGCCATCACAATTTGTTTCAAGAATGAAAAACTTTTTTTCTGAAGGGGGCTGATACTTTTTTTTAAAAAATCGTCAGTTTGTGATAGCTCAGAAGGAGACCATTTGGCCCTTCGCTGCTGTGCCTGCTTCTTGTAGGCCCATTGCCTTGTCACTTGCTCAAGAGCCCCGCCAATGTTTCTCCCAATTCTCTTTTGAAAGCATTGAGGGGTTGATTCTGTTTCCAACAAATTATAATGCAGTGAGTTCCAGATTATTATTCTTTGCATTTCCTCCCGTCCCCCTTGTATCTTTTGGCTTAAATTTTAAAATCGTGTCCCAAGTTCTTAAATCAATCCAATAATGGGAACAGATTCCTTCTGAAAGCAGTAAATCCATACTCCCTTGTACTCAATAATCAGTCAAATTAAATGTAATATGGGCCATTCCCACCCACCCCCCCCCCCCCAACCTCGTCCCTTATTCTTATTCACTTCTAGAAAACCACCTGTCCTATGACCCCTACCTGAATGGAACAGCCTCAGTACAGATTCTGTGTGGCTCAGTTCAGTCAGTCACTACATTTGGGGGCTCGTCTGGGATACCTTTGTGACCCACTACGTGGCTAGCAACCTCAGCAGTCTAAGGGGTTGAGGGTTTTTTAAGGGCAGGCACAGTAGTGTAGTGGTTAACATACCACTTTACAGCGCCAGTGACCCCGCGTTCAAATTCGGCCACTGTCCCGTAAGGAGGTTGTACATTCTCCCTGTGACTGCGTGGGTTTCCTCCGGGTGCCTCCAGTTTCCTCCCACATTCCAAAGATGTATGGGTTAGGAAGTTGTGGGCATGCTATGTTGATGCCAGAAGCGTGGCGACGTTTAGTGGGCTGCCCCTAGAGCACTACACGAAAGATGCATTTCACTGTGTGTTTCAATGTATGTGTGACTAAAAGATATCTTATCTTATGGGGGTAAGGCATGGAAATGGGCCCCTCAACCCATCCAGTCCATGCCCAGCAACAAGTACCCTTTCCATTCCTGTGAGCTGTCCATAACCCGGGCAGTTTGCAAGTCAGAAGTGCAGCCCTGATTCGAGTTCCTGGACGCCAGGAGATGCCTGCTGCTCCTCAGCAATTGGCAAATCCATCCAGCCGGTCTTCAAACATTCCATTCACATGTACAGGCTTGTCCATGGGTCGGTCATTCGTAACCTGGGGAGAACCTGTAATCCTAACCCATTTTATTCTCCCCACAAGAAGAAAGCTCTGATATCATTTGAGAAATAGTTAGATGAAAGGTCAGAAAGATCTGATTGATAGATGGGTCTGATAAAACAGCTTACCATGTCTAGTGATGTTCATGACTCACTGGAGAAGTCTGGTGAGCTGGGAGGAGAGGTCTGTTTCCCAAGTGCAGAGGAGACATGTTTCACATATGTAAAGTTATGAGGAAGAGATGGGGTGGACTATAGAAACTTTGCCCATTTATCAGAGGTGAATAAAAATAGAGGACATAGATTTAGTCAGAGAGTTGGAGGGGATATGAGGGTCAGTTTTCACCTAGTGAGTGGTGAGTACCGAGAACACACTGCTGGAGAGAGTGGTGGAGAGTCGCTGAAAGCATTTAAGAAGTGTCTAGATGAGCACTTGAATTGCCTAGTCACAGAAAGCTATAGACCAAGTGCTGGAAGGTGGGATTAATACAGATGAGTGCCCACTGGTCAGCATGGATGCAGTGGGTGAAATGACCAGTTTCCATGCTGTATGTCTCTCTAAGTATTGTACAATTATAGAGGATTGGAAGCGGTCTGATTGGAAGAGATTCACTCAACTAATTCTTGGGATGAGGAGGGTTGTCCTATCAAAAACGCCTCAAGAAAGTTTTTGGAGCTTAGAAGAATGAGCCATACTGAAGCCTATTTAAGACCCTATGGGGACTGCTGAGATGTTTCCGGTAGTGGTAAAGTCGCAAACAAGGGAATATAGTTACAAGAGGGATGTGTCATTGACTCCCCAGTCATCAGCATTGCAAGTCAACGTTGACCTGAATAAGCCGTAGAAATGTTTAAAAATTCACCGCGCCCTTTCCCAACCAATAGTGTACCATGGTTGCAGTGGTGCAGCTCACCAGTGCTTTCTCAGAAGCACCTCCAAGACCTGCAACTGCAACTCCCGGAAGGGGCAGAAGTTACATGGGACCATGGCATCAACTTGCATATCATGAACACAAGTCCTCCACTCCCTACCACTGAGCCACAGTCCTGGAAGCCCTTGTCTGGCTGCATCCCAGAAGCCGCTTCATGATGTGAGCCGCAGTTCATTTCTATAAGGGTCCTTCAGCTTCCCATGAACAGCTAAAAATGAACAAGTAATGCCAAATGACTTAAAAAGACCGCAGTTTACATGTCAAAGCTGGTGTGATTAAGTGTAATTCACTGCAATGTAATTCAGGCTTTAAGCTAATTTGTCAAGCTTTGAAACACAATGTTTAGATGACTAATTTGAATAGAATTATATAGATCTAGGATACTACAGCCTTCGAGTAGAGCTTGTTTGAAGGTCTTTCAGTTAAAACTGGGTCCTGGTAATTTGCAGAGGCAAAGAATTTACAGAATGTGCTGATATCTCATTAATCTGCCATTTTTACTTTCAGATGCAACAAATTTACTTGATGTTGAAAAAACAACTTTGGGAAATTGAAATGATTCATTTACTATAACCTCTTTCAGCCAAGTGTTCTGATGTCTTTATTAGTTTTTGAGAGCTGCAGATAATTCACCATTATTGCTGCTCAAGAAAAATTGTTTACACTTAACTGGAAGTTGAGTGTTTTTGTAGATTGAACGTGCCCTAAAACCTTTTGGCAAGTTTTGCAGTGATGCATGACATTCCTTGAAAGCAAATGCCAAGGACCTGCAGTTTTACTGACAAGATCCCATGAAGGTACAGTAAAGGGGTACATTGCCCATTTTTATTCAATGCTTGGTTAGAGTCACAGACCAGGAAGTAGCAGTTAAAGAAATACAACTATAGATATCTGAATACCAGCTAGGTTCAACAGATGTTTTCGCAAATCCGCTCTTGCATTGACTTCTTTACTGGCACATTAATAAATGCTTCTGAAATCTATAGGGATTTTTCACTTCTGGACAGAAATCCAAGCAGGTCATCTCATATTCCCTTCTTGTTCGTGTTCAACTTGCCAGCATTTATGATGTGTCTTTCTTGATCTTCCTTTTAAATGTTACAGTACATGTTCTGAAAAGACTCATAAAAATGGCTTATGCTGTTTCCTTCACGGGCATTAGTAAGTACTTTTGCACAGTCTGGCAACAAGTCATGAAAAGGCAGGAGTTCACAGATATATTCAGTCATCTGCATCAAGTAATGTTGCTTTTATATTGCAGCAACATGAGTAACACACTCTCCCATGTAACTTTGGCAATGAGGAATCAGTTTTCTTGTTAACTGACCACGCAGTGGAAGGCCCGACATTGCCCTCATGCATGCATTAGTGGTGACAACTTGGCCGGCTCGTGTGACATCATTGACTCACTGCAGAGAAAGCACAGATGCTTCATCATAATTCCGGTTTCCGTTGGGCTTGCAAAGGGAAATTAAGGTCACTAAAATTATGAAGTATTTAGATCAGCAGTGCGAGTGACTGTAAGTCATTCATTTACCGAGTGGGTGATGTCTACACGGAGTTTGCACATTCTCCCGATGACCACATGGGTTTCCTCCAGTGCTCCAGTTTCTTCCTCGTATCCCAAAGGCGTGGAGGTTTGCAGGTTAATTGACCACTGTAAATGCCCCCAGTGTATAGGTGAGTGGCGGAATCTAGAGGGAGTTGAAGAGAATGTAGGGAGAAGAGAAAGTGGATTTGTGTCAGATTAGTGTAAAATAGGTGGTCTGACAATTGGTACAGACTTGATGGGCCGAAAGGCCTGGTTCTATGCTGTATCTCTCTATGACTCGTGAACAACAGTTATTTATTTTTGAATCTGATAGAACCCTTCTCAAATCTAGAGAAGTTTGGAGAATTGAAACTTGTGCCTCATCTCACCCTCACCAGACATTTCTTTTACAACCCTAGAATGAAGTCCATCAGCACCCCAAAACATGTCAGTTGCATCTCCAACAGTTTGCTCAGTACCATTTCCCCGGTGGTTGTAATTTTTCTGAGTTCCTCCCTCCTTCCCAACTCCTCCTTTCTGGAATGTTATCTCTAGTGAAGACTAATGCCAAATACCTGTTTAGTTCATGCCTTGTAATTCCATGATTAATTCCCCCAGGCTCACTTTCTAGGGGGACAGTGCTTATAAATTATTATTTTTTAAATATCTCTACCTTCGGGAACACTGCTCTGCGTTGTGACTTTTCACGACGAATTAACTAGCACCCCTGCTCAAAGCTTAGGCTTAATGAAAGGGAGACTTGAGGAGTGCACTGGAGACATGCCAGCAGCCACAGAACTGGGCTTCAGTGAGTTGCTACTTTCAGCTGAGGAAGATTATTGAAAATACATTACCTGCAATAATGTTTTAATTTGGTCAAGTACCTTTGAAAGAAAACCGGCTCAGTATGAAAAGCATGTTTGCTGCAGGCATATCAGCCTAGACTAAGTCTGAGATCTGAATATTTCTCTACTGCAGTTTGCTAGCTCCTCAGATGACTTCTGCTTTGTTTGAAAACGTCTTTTACCAGGTATGATAACAGTAAGAAAAAAAGCCCCAAATAGCCATAATACACCATGGAAGTCCACATCAAAGCCGAAGTTCTACCTCAGGGCCCTAATCAACTTTATAAATAATATGGTCTGTTATCGTGACTGTGATTGCATTTTACTTATTCTTTCTGCAAAAAGCAACCTAGTTGACCATGCCCCCCTCCTTCCTCCCCAACTTTTTTCATGAACTTGCTTGTTTTCACTCTTCTACCTCCAGTAATATTTTCTCTTCCAGCCCCTGCATATTATTCTGAGAGTTCTACAAAGATCCATCCTTCTCATCCATGTAGTGATCCTTTGCAGAAACATCTACCAATTAGGCCTGTACATAAGAGATCCACTTCTACTGCTCCTTTCCTGTGATATCAATTTTGGGTAAGGCGGTGAAGGAGCAATAGAGGTTTTTTCCAATTCAACAGTGAGGTTTATGAGTATTCACTCCTGTCATCAGTCCACTGTTCACCTCAATGCACTCTGTACTAACTCAATGTAACTGTACTGTGTAATGAATTGACCTGTATGATTGGTATGCAAGACAAGTTTTTCACTGTACCTCGGTACAAGTGACAATAATAAACCAATACCAATACCTATGCATTTTTTCTTCTTTGTCTCTTGTCCTCCCCAAAATTGAAGTGGCCACTTTGTGACAGTGCATGAGAACAAAATGGATCCATCCTGAAGGCACAGGCACACCTCTGTCTTCTTCGGTCTGATGGGTAATGTGGAACACAGCGTAACTAAGACAACTTTGCTTCCCTGGTTTAGAGACATTATTGTAGAAGCAGTTAGACTCCTTTTGCCAGTATTGGAAAAGAGACGTTCAAAGTTGCTCTTGAAAATGAAAAACACTGTGATGCTGGAGGAACTCAGCAGGTCAGGCAGCATCCATGGAGAAAACCAGGTGGTCAACATTTCAGGTCAGGACCCTTTTTCAGGACTGAAGATAGGAAAAGGGGAAGCCCAATATATAGGAGGGAAAAGCAGAGCAGTGATAGGTGGACAAAAGAGGGGAGGCGGGGTGGGCACATGGTGGTGATAGCCAGTTGCAGGGCAGGAGTGGGGAGCAGATCCACCAGGGGATGGGTCAAGGGTAAGGAGGGAAAAAAGGCGATAGAAAAAAGAGAGGCTTAGAAAGGGAAGAAAAGAAGAGGCATGGTTGGTGGGGGTATTATTTAAAGTGGGAGAATTCAATGTTCATGCCATTAGGCTACACAGTTCCAACATGGAAAATGAGATGCTGTTCCTCCAGTTTACGCTTGGAATTCTCCTGGCAGTGGAAGAGGCTGAGGACTGACATATCTGTGTGGGAGGGGGAGTTGAAGTGACTGCCCCGCCATAGGTGCAACACCTGTCCCTACATCACCTCCATCCAGGGACCCAAACAGTCCTTTCAGGTGAGACAGAGATTCACCTGCACCTCCCTTAATAGCATCTACTGCATTCAGTGCTCTAATTCGCGAGGTCAAACGCATACTAAGTGACCGTTTCGCAGAACACCTGCGCTCTGTCCATAACCACGATCTGCATCTCCCCGTTGCCAGTCACTTCAGCTCCCCCTCCCACACTATCACTGATATGTCAGTCCTCGGCCTCCTCCACTGTCTGGAGAATTGCAAGCACAAACTAGAGGAATAGCACCTCGTTTTCCGTCTTGGAAACTTGCAGCCTAATGGCATGGACATTGTATTCTCCCACTTTAAGTAATCCCCACACCACCCCACCCCCACCCCAACTGTGCCTCTTCTTTTATTCTCTTTCCAAGCCTATCTCTTTTTTCCTCCCCCCCCCCCCCCTTTTTTCCTCAACTTTGAGCCATCCCCTGGTGGATCTGCTTCTCCGCTTCTCCCCTCCTCCCCCACACCTGCCTATCACTATCCCTTACCTATCACCACCTTGTGCCCACCCCACCTTCCCTCTTTTGTCCACCTATCACTGCTTTGCTCTTTCCTCCTATATATTGGGCTTCACCTTTTCCTATCTTCAGTCCTGAAGAAGGGTCCTGACCCGAAACGTTGACTGCCTGCTTTTCTCCACAGATGCTGCCTGGCCTGCTGAGTTCCTCCAGCATCACAGTGTTTCTTATTTAGATTCCAGCATCTGCAGTCCTTTGTTTCTCTTGCTCTTGAAAATGTTCAATATTCTGTTTAGATGTTGTGCTAGTTTGATAAAGGTGTTTTTAGTTTCCTGTAGGTGGAACTAAGAGATAAGATTTCTTTATTAGTCACACGTACATTGAAACACAGAGTGAAATGCATCTTTTTGCGTAGAGTGTTCTGGGGGCAGCCTGCAAGTTTCGCCACACTTCCGGCGCCAACATAGCATGCCCACAACTTCCTAACCCGTACGTCTTTGGAATGTGGGAGGAAACCGGAGCACCTGGAGGAAACCCACGCAGACACGGGGAGAACGTACAAACTCCTTACAGACAGCGGGAATTGAACCCGGGTAGCTGGCGCTGTAATAGCGTTACACTAACCACTACACTACCGTGCCTGCCCAAAATACATCACCGCAGTGAGCAGGGTTGAGCAGGGCAGAGTGAGAGAGTGCTCAATACAGGGATCCCAATTTTATTGGATCTTTTACAGTGATCTATATTTCAACCTTCACAAAACTTTATCTAATTATCCCTCAAAATTTGATGGCCTTCAGTTGTACCCTTATTCCATGCTTCTGATAATCAAATATCCATGTTTGAGGTCTCTGTGGTTATAATTTAGAGTATTATGCCAGACAACGTGACTCTATTGCTTGAGACATGTTTAGCATTGACTTCCATAAGAAATGGGGAAGACATAAAACCTACATGTACATGAGCACCAATACCTGCTCCTGCTCTTGTTTTTCAGTTATGATGTTCTGTTTGCCGGTGGTCCTGAAGAGTTACTGGACCAAGTTCCAGCAGTTCAACAACAAGGTGGTCTTTGCCGCTGAAGGACTTATCTGGCCAGATAACAGGCTCGCAGACAAGTATCTCCCAATGTCCGCAGGGGGAAGAGATTCCTCAGTTCAGGAGGTAATATCTGAGTAATGTAAGAAAACAGTTTTCTGATTTCAGGGGAAAAAAAAGTATTTGACTTTAAACTGAAAATCAACAATGGTAAGGCTTTTTAGGTAAGTGCTTCTTCCTGCTCTAGGAGGATTTTAGTGATTACACACACTTCATTGCTTTGATTGGAGTGTCCCGATAATAGCAAGGATTTGATCTGATTGAATACTTTTGCTTTGCTAAAAACTAACACAACAAGACCTTAGTGGTTAAAATTGCATAAGAGCATTAATATGGAAAAAATTATCAGAATGTTTTTTTAGCCAGCCAAGAACAGAACAATAGTATACAGCTTTAAGTCTTTCTCTGTCACCTCAGCATCCACTACCTCACTGAGTACCGCTGACAGCTTGTTATTTGTACTGCTTATTGATAATGCAGAAATGGAGTGAATAACCTGTGGATGCACAGTCAGTGGAGGTCCTGCTCACACTTCCAGCCACGGGTTCGATCCTGACCTTGGTCCTGTCTGTGTGGATTTTGTTCACGTTCTCCCTGTGACTGCATAGGTTTTGTCCAAGTGCTCTGGTTTCCTCCCACATTCCAAAGGTCGTGTGGGGTCGGTAGGTTAATTGAACACTATAAAATGCCCCTGATGCCGTGGGTAAGTGGTCAGAATCTGGGGGAGAGTTGATGGGAATGAGGGAAGAATAAAATGGGATTAGTGTTGACAGGTGCTTGATGGATGGCACGAACTCAGTGGGCAAATGCTTATTTCTATGCTATAGAACAAAAATAGCTCCACACTCTTTCCTCCAAACCCACTCGTCCCAATCAAATAACAAAACTCAGCACTGAGTATTTGGTTTCCTTAGGTGGAGGGGAAAAGGGATCTAAATATCTTTATTGAATTTCTTCCCTTTGCATCTCTCCCCCAACAGAAGTGTTTAGTTGTCGTCCAAGTATAACAGCTTTAATTTGAAAATTGTTTTTTTCAGTTTTAAGTTAAATACTGAGCAGAAGAAAAGTTATCCCATCACTCCACAGAGAGAAAATTTGAGCAGCGTATGTAACATGCCACTGATCTACTGCCTCCTGCTTAGAATACCCAACTCAGATGGGTTTTCCCACCCCTCCTTCCAATGCATTTAACCCTTTTAGCCTCCTTTTTTTAAATTGGAAGGAGTTTTAATCTGGACAAATGTGAGATGTTGTATTCAAATGTAAAAGTATTCAGTAAACGGCAGGATCCTCAGGAGCGTTGATGTATAGGAGGATCTTGGGGTCCCAGTCCATAGCTCCCTGAAAGTGGCCACACAAGTAGAGAGGGTAGTAAAGAAGGCATATGGCATGTATGCCCTCATCGGTTGGGCATTGAGTATAAGAGTCAGGAAGTCATGTTGCAGCTGGATAAAGCTTTAGTTAGGCCGCATTTGGAATATGGTGTGCAGTTCCATTGCAGGAAGGATGTGGAGGGTGCAGAAGTTGTTCACCAGGATGCTGCCTGGATTACAGAGTATTAGGTATAAGGAGAGGTTGGACAAACTTAGATTGTCTTTCTCAGGAGCATCAGAGGCTGAGGGGTGCCCTGATAGAGGTTTATAAAATTATGAGCGGCATAGTTAGAGTAGATAGAGTCTTTTTCTCAAGGTGGAAATGTCATATACTAGAGCACTTAAAGTGAGAGGGGAAAGTTTAAAGGAGATGTATAGGGTAAGCTTTTTTTTTAAACAGAGAGAATGATAGGTGCCTGGAATGCACTGCCAGGGTTGGTGGTGGAAGCAGATACAATTGGCGTTTAGACAGGCAGATAGGTTTGGTTTAGTTTGGCATCGTGGTCAGAAGACATCATGAGCCGAAGGGCCCTATTCCTGTGCTGTCCTGTTCTATGTTAAATTAAACCTCTTTTCCAAGAAATATAAAAAATTAGAGCACCAAAATATGGCAGTTAGCCATCAGATGAATCAGTGTATTTCCTTTTGTATTCCTTTCTTCCAAGAACTGTGATGAGCTTCTATGCCAAAATATGGATGGGTTAAAGATAAAGTATCTGCATGTTTGGACATCTGTTTTGAACTGCAAATTAAATCTGGTTTTCCCAACAGACTCTGAATTTTAGCCAGCTTTGGGTGAAAGATTTTGTAGAAGTTTTGAGAATGCAGTGCCTTAAGTGACTAATAGGGCAACATACAATGTCATAGAATTTTCAATACAGAAACAGACCAACGCTAGTGTTTACTCTCCTAAAATATTGTTACCCTATCGCTATAGCAATTGTTGCTATTGTAGTCACGGCACTGAGCTTGTGGGTTAACATTCTTGTACGCTACAGTAAACTGCAAAAAAAATTTTTGCTCCTCAGCCTGCCTTATAAATGCAGGAATTTGACACATTTGTGTATGGCCATTTGTATTTACTACTTTTGTAAATCTCAGAAGTTGAATAACTGGAGCAATATTATTGTCAGCAGTAGTTTTAATCAATCCATGACCAAATTACCCAGCTAGGATTTTACTTCTGATGCCTTCTTAACGTAGGTGATGAGGAAATGGTCCATTAAAAGGGCACTCTGTTATTTCACCCATAAAACATTAAAAGAAGAGGTCTTGTTAGCTTCAAATGAATTCATAGAGTGGAGGAGTTCACATTCAATAATAGCTGAAGAACCAATGGAAAATTTGGCTCATTGTTTCTTTAAGTGAATCCTTCTCATCCAATGTAGATCAACATTAATTCTCAGCTTTCAAAATACAGAATGAAAATAACAGTAAAGGCTCCACTAAGCACAATGATCAGTTTTGATGGGTTTAGTATCCCTGAAATCTTGTGGCTTTGAATGACCTCATGTAGAGGATGTATGGAATTCTGCAATTATGGAAGATATAAACAGCCAGTTGTGGGTTGGTGTGTGTGTGCAAAATAACTATTCAGTTTAAAACCCAAGTGACAGATTAGCCTCAGTTGATAGGAATCTTGCCCTTGAGTGTGAAGTTTGGGAGCTTTTCCTGCTTCACCCTTGCATAAATAAGGTAAGCAGGCACACGCCGAAGTAGTTCAACAAATCTATGTTTTTAATTGCTGTGTCTGCTGACTTTTGTCAAGATAATTGTTATTGTTACAGATGTCTCAATCACAGTAACAAACATTGGACGCAATATACATCTACCTCGGTTAATCATTTACTCATTTTAAATGAGATCAGTCCTCAAACCTTCCAAGCTTGGTGGAATGCCAGTCAAGTTCATGGAAGATCATTTCATAATTTAACTCTTTAATCTCTGGTGCCAGTCTGGTGAATTGCCAAACGCTGTTAGGACAAAAATGTCACTTCCAGAGGTTCAGTGCCCAAAACAAAAAATAGTACTTCAAAACACAGTACATCTGAACAACACCTCCTCCCTCTTTTCTTGCCCTCTTGGCATAAAATATTAACTTGCCTATTTTATCTCTGTATGTATCTATTTTTTCCCTGTACCCTTGGCTTTTAAAGAGTTGTGCCCATGAGTTCTTGCATCCTTTTACTCCTCCACAACTGCTGCTCAAAATGTAAAAATGTGTTTTTCTTTCCTGGGATGTTAAGTGAGTGGTCCGAAGCTTCACCACATGGAAAAACACAGATGACAACAACTTTCATAATTATTCACTCTCTGGCTTTTTTGGCAAGGCTGGCACCTATTACCCATAACTTTACCAGCCTTTAGCCTGGTTCCCTCCTTGAATTTCATTTGTAGTGGTTTTGAATCAGCTGAGTGCATTGTTAGGTAACACAACAGGGCAATTAAGAGTGAGCCACATTTCTCTGGGATTGGAGTCACATGGGGGCCAGATGGCAGTCCATCTTCCCATAAGAGCAATTAATAAATCAGTTGGGATTTTACCACAATCCAAAAACTGCATGGTAATTTTTACTTAGAACTGCTTTATATTTCCATCTTTTAAAAACTGAAGTTTGTGCATGAGTTTTGAACTCAAGTACTTTGGATTATTATAACCACTAAGCTATAAAATATTTTGTCTGTCTGTGTTCTTTATTGTTTTCCGCTGCCATCTGCCCAACATAACTGTACCCTGCAAATTATGTCACTCATTACCCTAGATAGCTTTAGCTAAAGGAACTTGGAAACTGTTTGATAATTGTTAGTCTCCTGCATTGTTTGTTGGGTGCATACTTGTAATTTTTTTCCCAGCTCTGATTTAAACAGTTCCCTTATTTGCCCTGGACTTTCTACTCCTGAATGCAATGTGTGGTGTGATAATTTGGCACATGAGTGAGAGCTCTGTTTTTATCAGAACCCTGAAAGGCCAATGCAGCATAAAGTGGGCATTGTATTTATACAGTGTCACCCAAGTCCAGCAAAAGAGCATACATAACTGAGAGAGGGAGAGACTTCTAACTTTCAATAACGAGGAAGGAAATACAGGAGGCACTAAACTCTGCTTGATGCAGTACTGGGGTTACCGGTACCACACAAGATTTGTGAATCTCTCTTGGAATGATATTTTACAACCACATGTCAGTGATCAGACCTTTTGGCAAGGTTCCAAAGATGTGTACCTTTAGTTTTCAGACATTTCTGATGTCGTGCTGATGTAAGCAGTATTGTTCTTCCCCCAGAAGTTGCAGTTTGAGTCTCATGCCCTGGTCACAGTGTGCTGAGGCCTCATTATATTTAATAACCACCACTTGCCTGTTTGTTTTGATTACCTGTGACTGAGTGAGTGTATTTGACCTGGAATTTATTAATCTAGCATTTGTGATATCTTGATCAAAATTTTCCCATCATAAATTTAAAAACCAGGTATTTGGAATGCCTAAAGCCAGTAGCCATAATTTCTGACTTGGACAAGGATGTTTACAATTTACTGCAGTAAATGTGAAAGAGTTTAACAGTACCGGTACACTGTCTGCAGCAATAACACTGATCATTACAATGTGTCTCACTAGTTGTCTGTGTTCCAAGGTAAACAACAAATGCCTTTTTTAATTAGTACATTGAGGGTCTGTGTTGTTTGCTTGTTCCAGATGTTGGCACGTCAACAATATAATGCTTGGCAATCCTGCTGCAGGAGTCTTTCAGTTTGACTACCTGTGGTAGACTCTGCATGTGATTAGTATGTTGAATTAATGCAGCAGGTTTGAATCAAAAGATACTTATCACAAAGGGAAGTGTGCTCCTAGCTGAGTAAAGTTGACGAACTTCCAAATACAATTGGCTGAGATCAGTGCACAGTGAAAATTAAATGTGTATCTGTAAACATTTACATTTAGGAACATTTAAATTTTGTGTAATACAGTGCAATGTAATATACTATAAATTGCCTCCAGCCACCAAACCAGCAAGCTGCAACCTATTAACAAAACTGTAGACTCTGGGTTGACATGGTTCCATGAGTGGAGGCAGGTCAGAGTTTTACAGGGCACTTGTGACATTGTACTATGCAGCAACATCTGTTCCCTCAGCCAGTAGATACCAAGAAAATCAGATTTCATCCAAACTTAGTGGGCTAACCCAGGTACCAGGTTGAGGACTAATGCCCACTCAATATAGTGAGGAAACTGGGAAAGTTTACCTTTTTTAAAAACACTTTTAAACCCAGAGAATCTAAACAAAATACCGCATACAGCATACAAGATTCACAGACGATATTGCAGCAGCATCTATTGATAAAGCAGGATGGATTCTGCAGCAAATTGCGACAAGGAGAGGATGGATAACTAATACACATTGATCCTTTGTTTTGTACATGAGAAGTAGTGGAGAACAGTAATGGGTAAATCATGTATTAACACAGATGAGGTTGAAGCTGATATGTCTTTGTCACTAAGAATCATGAGAAGATAGTCACAAATTAAAAGAGTTTTCTCTCTCTCCATAGCAGGCCCAGCATAAAAGGCTGCTGTGGAGATGATGGCAAACATACAGGAAGGGAGCACATGTCTTCGGTATACATGTCCAAAACCCGCCAAGCCATGCTGCCAACAGCATAGTATAGGTCCTTTGCTACAGGTGGCCCTGTGCTATTCTAAAGCAAGGACTTGTAAATCAGGCAGATAATGCAGCAATGCTCTTCTGCACACGATTGTGAAAGTTTGCAATAAATACTGAGCGACCCGGCAATAATGTAACAAACATGCACATCGATATCCCAGTCAGGGCCCTTGAATTTACTTCTCTCTGCCAACTCACTGTGGGTTTTACTCCTTGTTCTACTGGGAGTTAAAACCGAAGGCTGTAGGTTGCACATTGGTGCTGCGGTTTCCATCGATAAGGTAGGGAAGAGTGTCGCCACGTTGATGATGTCGTCAAGTGCATGACTTATGCCGGTAAATCATTGGCTGCACTGAGGTGCGAAGTACAAAAAGTTCCCAATCCAGTTCCATGACAAGAAACAAACTCTAAAGCCAGACACTGCATGCTCCACTTTCGGGGCTAGAGTCCTTTAAATCCAAAGAATCTATACAAAATGCGGCATACAAAATTCACAGCCAAAACTACAGCAGCATCTCACAGTAAAGCAAGGTGGATTCCGCAGCAAGGATTCCGCAGCAAGGATTCCGCAGCAAGTTGCGATGAGGATAGATAAATAATACACATTGATTCTTTGTTTTGTGTATGAGAGATGGTGGAGAATGGTTATTGACAAATCATGTATGTAAAGTCAATCGAGTCATTTACAGCTCTGCAGGTTTGCTGGTGGAGGGAATTTTCTAATCGTCACCACTGTGGTTTTGTGTATGCAGCCAACAAATTAACTGAATGCACTGGTTTTAAGTGCACTGTTTCTGAGCGTTCAGTATTATTGAGGACAACATTGCATTGATACAGTGCCTTCAACAGCCAAAGCATCCCATGAAGCTTCCCCAGACCACCCTTAGAACAGGGAAAAATATACTCTGTCATTTATTGCAATAAAATGGTTTTCTCCAGGATTTCCTTAAACTGTTGAAGGAAGCTTTTGATTTTATGACTGTTATATTTTTTTGTGGAATGGCATTGCGCTACAATCCATGTTTCTTTTTCAGGGATTATTGGATATGCTTCTTCCATTAATAAGATTGTAGAGAAATGGCAATTACAAGATAATGATGATGATCAACTGTTCTATACCAAAGTTTATGTGGATCCTGTAAAGCGAGTGAGTAAATTATAAAGATGTTGAGGTTACAAAAGACTTCATAATTCTGTAATTATTTTAATGCTACACATGTTGAAAAGCAGTTATAATGATTTGTCTGGTTGTTACGAAGTATGAAATTCTTTTAGGATTAATTTTCTTCTCTATGTTCTTCCAGCTTTCCCTCAATATAACCTTGGATCATAAAAGCAACATTTTCCAAAACCTAAATGGAGCTGTAGGTAAGCTCTGACCTTCTGTAGGCAGTGTCAGTGGTGCATATTTGTAAGCTGCTCGTATTGATAGGCCAGGCAATTATCATCAGGTTTCCCTCCCCGTTTATACAGTATTTACCCATCAACCCTAGTAGCACATATTGGCTATCGCAGTAATTGGGGAGAAGTTACTAAAGTGAAATAGAGCTTTAAAAATGGGCAATATTTGACCAAACATGCATCTTTCCTTATTGATCGGTGTTGTAAGAATTTTTGAATCTGTCTTCATAATTTGACAGACGTCTACACAATACATGCTTGTACTACATCTGGGCTCAATTTCTACTAATTTCAAACTAATTTTTATTCACTCTTACTCTCCTACTTCTAACAGAGGGAGTGGAAGCCACATCATGTCCCCAGCGTTGGTTGGTAGTGATGTCAATGTTTATTTGCTATTTCATTAAGTTTAGATTAATTTGCACAGACCTGTTAATAAGTTTCTGGCCTGAAAATGTTGGTTTCATGGGGAGGATCCTTGGAAATGCCTGGGTATTATTGCATTTTTTTTGTTGATTGAATAATATAATTATAAATATTTTATGGGAATATGTTTTATAACTTCCATTTGAAAGGTGGACAATCCTAATACTGAGGTAATCTGCTTATCAGTTTGATCGAATGCTCTGAGTGAATCCTGATTTAATTGTAATGAAATGTTATACATTTTCTGTCAGTGACCCACCTTGCAGAATTCTCTCTGCTTGTTTGTTTGTGTTTTGACTAAAAAGTTTTCAGATCTGCCAATCCTGGAGTCTTTGCCAGCTGATGGAGAATGTTTTTGGCTGTTCTTCCTGTAGCATTTGGAGGGTTGCTCCGTTACAGCGACAGTAAATTACTTATGGCAAATATGAAAATAAATGGTGCATAACCAATAAATCAAGATGCATAATGGTGCAAGTTTTTTAGAAAAATGAGGGCTTCACTGACTTTGAGGGATTAATTGAAAATTTGTAGTTTTTCATTTTGAAACCTCTTGCTGCCTAAAGAGTCAAGGGGAGAGAAATTTGAAATAATTCTTGACCTCTTGAGGATTCTGTCTTGCTGATATCACTTATTATTAAAGAGTTATCAAAGGATGAGTTTTATCTTGCACATATTTGTAAATCAATTGAGATTTAACCATTGTATTAGAAGGGTATTCAGTGCAATGGTTATACCAGACTGTTAATCCAAAAGCCTGAGAACTATGATCTAGAATGCATTGGTGAAAGGCACGACAGAAGTGGATTGGAGGAATAACTTTCAAAAGGAACACGGAAACTCCCAAATAAGGAAAAGAATTGAGAGCCTCAGAAGTCAGCACAGCTATGATGGGCTGAATGGCCTCGTTCTATGCAGTATGATTCCATAATGATAATCCAGAGAAGAAGAATGACAGGTTGAATGTCCCATTTTTTGTTATCTTGTTCCATTTGATTTCACATTCCTTTGACCATCACACAGGTTGCCCCCGGGTAATGAATGGATTCCGTTTTCATAAACGTCCATAAGTCGGAAAGTACATAAAATTGCTTGATATGGTAGCCATACTTCTGTTATAATGAATGGTGTTGATGAGGGCCAGTTAAAATGAACACTTGTTTATTATCTTCCCCTGCCTAGTTGCACTAGCATAGATCAGGATGTCCAATGCTCAATGTTTGGTTTTCATGGGCTTGATGTATCAATGGAGGTTACATTGTTTAATAAAGTACCATTGCACAAGTATCAATAAAAGCAGTTACTTGTCCATTTCCAAATTAACTCTCAAGTAGCCTCTTGTGGTGAAACTGGAAGCCTTGTTCTTAAGAGACAGTGGTGACTGATTACTGTGGGAAGGTTGCACGTAAATACGTTTTTTGAAGACTGATTCTCGTTTGAATTTAATAATATTTATGGGAGCTTATTCGTATGTACAAGGTGTTCATAAGATGGGGATTCGTAACCCAGGGAGGGCCGGTACTACAGCCCACTTGCATATATGGTGATAATGTATATCATGTGCGTTAAAGCTGGAGGTTATATTACAAAACTTTCTCTTTCGTCTTCCTTTGCAGATGAAGTAGAGTTGCAGTTTGAACCAACCAGGGTCAGAACCAAGAACATAATATTTGACACATTGCCTGTACTAATCCATGGCAATAGACAAACCAAAGTATGAGACCTTCTCTGTTAAGTGTACTAATTGGTGTGGTTAACTCGTATGCTGTTTATTCCTGTAGAGCGTTTGCACAAACTGTTTTACAAGCATGTAGGAAAGGATGACCAGTCTGTCTCCAACATTTTGCCTATGGCACTCGGATTCTGCAGAAACATGGGCAAATTATGAGATGAACTAATCGTCCACTTCTGTGTTTATTTACTCCTTGATCTACATGAGCACAAGCCAGTAAGGAGTGCTGGACTTTGGAGAGTAGCAAATGCAAACTTGCATCTTGCCACTGTTTAGCATTTGCCTCACTTGCTTGTTTTAACATTCTGGATGAATAATTTGTGTCTTGTTTAACTAGCTAGAAATGAGGTTCTGAAATCCATTCATAACTGGTTGTATCCAGACAGATAGATATATAATTTGCAGGAAGGCATGTTTATTTTCAGTTACTTAATTTAGACTTTAGCCTGCTTATTCATCTGGGCTCTGAATTTGCAAGGGGTTGTCCTGATCATCTATTGTGACCTCTGTAACATTGCCAGAGAGATAATGCACATGGGCGTATTGAGCAACTTATCCTGGGGTAATGACTAGAATCCAATTCTCTTATTTTAGTAATTCCAGATTATGACCAATCCCCTGTACATTAAGAAAATCATTATATTCCAGTAACTATGGAATTTCTGTTTTTATTTTGACAATTTTGTTTTCTCCCCTCTGGTTTTTGTCTTGAAGATACGTTGTCTTTCTCCATAATTGCTGGCGGCTGTAATGCCCTCAGCACCCTCCGTTTTGCCAGGCAGAAATAATCAACAGGTTGGCTGGCAGCATTGGATATGATGGGCCAATGTGACATCCAAGTTGACAGCCAAATGTTGTTGGGAGCAGTCAGTAGCTGGAACTTTAGCTCATTGCTTCTTCCAGATATTAACAAAACAAAAAGTAGTTCAGCCAGTACTGAAAGTAAATGCTGTGATGTGAAAAGAAAATGCATGAATTTACCTAGGGACCAATCAAATGGTCAGAAATGGAATGAATAGATTTTTGCTTGTTCTTAAAGAGAAAATAAAAAGGTTGGTGTTTAAAATGATGTTTAAGGATTCCAGTGCCATAGTTTTTTTTATTGGCTTTCATCAAATAACCCAAAGTTTAGGTTGGCATTTTGAATTGCCTTTTGTTTACTTTTGTCATTCTGTAGTATATTGATGTGACTATTTCAATGTTTTTGTGTGTCTTATCCAGCACTTGCTGAACTATATGGGTAACTATGTTCCTGACGCTTGGACTTCTGAAACTGGCTGCACAGTTTGTGACGTCGATTTGTTGGATTTGTCATCCTTGGATGTGAGTGCTTGGTTTTGATTAGTTTTACAGTGTTCACATTTAACCTTTTTCTTGGTTTGCTGTCTACAAAAGTAAGTTCTACAAAGTGTACACTTGGTAAACAATTTGCAAAGATCACTTAAAAGATTATTCCTGAGTGGGGATGTTACTTCAATCATGATCACAGTAGGAGTGACGATAGTAATGGCATGGTGCAGCATAAATAAGCAAACTTATTCCCCACTTGGGCTCAAGAAAAGTCATACCAATTTGCAGTAAAACAAATCACAAGAGTGTATCTACTATTAAACAGCATAGATGAGAACATTGTTTTTGAGTTCAAACATATTTCTTTCTATAATGGGAATAAACACAGCACAGGATGTGGAATCCTTTTTACACAATTGTTTTGCCAGATTGTTTAAATGCACTGGAAAATATCAGAACTCTATTTGTTCTGACAGTGACATTTAACCTTGCTCGGGTTATGCACAAAGAGGTTGGACGAGATGGATAGCATTGTTAAATGCTTACAGCATAATGAACCATTTAAAAACTGTCTGGAGGATGGGTCATTTACTCAAGCTGGAAATGGGGATCGACCATTTACCTTCTGCTAAACCATCTTTATTTTACTCACCTTCACTCTTCAGCCTTCACCTATGAAGAATCTGCTAATTCCAGTTTTGGTTGTGCATGATGCAGGCAACTCTCTATGTTAGCTCCTGCATGTTCATTCTTTTAGTTGAGAAGCCAGAATGAGAGCTGATCCTATAAATCATTCTCGTGTCCCGTACTTATGATATGTCTCCTGTGGTGGTGAGCAGAGGATGAATTCGGTTGTGTAGTATTTATGTTTCTGGACTATTGCAGGGGGTGGGGCTAAATGGGAGAATGGATCAGCTCATGATAGAATGGCGGAGCAGACTTGATGGGCCGAATGGCTGACTTCTGCTCCCTTGTCTTATGGTCTTATGGCACGAGACCAAAGCAGTTTGAGAATTTGTACACAATATCTTATTTCTAGATATTCAAACATGGGCCTGAAAATCTTGTATTTACAAAATAAGCATGAAACTGCCAGACTGCCATTAATAAGAATATCAATTTATTAACACACTTTTAAGCGTTGGAATCTGGTCTGACCAGGATAATGCAGTCGTTGCTTGATTGCCCTGTGAAGCAGCCTAGCGAAGCACTCAGACCAACCTGGCCAGCACCCTATAGGTCACCTTGTCCTAGCTGTAGTTATACTTACCATGATAAGCTACAAGGTGATCCTCATCTGTACCTTCTGCCTTGCTGCATACAGGCCAAGTCTGTGATATTAGAGGTCATCCACATTGACCGTGGTCTGTCTTGAGGTCATCTCCAGCCTGGTGCCAAGCCATGAGTACTGATGCACAAGACTCTGCCAGGACAGGCACCTTGGCCGATTGCCTCAGTGTTCAAAGAGCTGATACTGACCATTTTAGACTCTGCCATGTGCTCTCTTTGCACACAGTCCTCCACAAGATTGATGTTCATGCTCAAGTGAATCCAGAATACCTATCTTGGACACCAGTGGTCATAAGTGTCCAGTTTTCTGCACAGAGACACAGCCATTAACAGGAGTGTAAAGCAGATTAGATGGTTCTGGTTGGAGTCATGCCTTTGTTACGGACTCAGTGAAAGTCCCTTTAAGATAGAGAGTGTGTGTGTATGTGTGTGTGGGGCGTGCTTACGTCAATAGAAGATAAAGGACGTAATGACGTTGTTGAAGAAGTAAGAAGAAGAAGGAGAGAGAGAGAAGGGAGAGAGACACCAGCCTGCTTGTTTTCTCTATCGATGGAGGAGAAACAATAACTGTGTTTGCCACTGAAATCCATGTATGGAAGTTGGAAGTAATCCGGTGGAGTTCACTTTGTTGCTGACCTGTAGAAGGAAACAGGTATTTGTATGTGGACGACCACGGTTCGGATGCTTTTCGGGGTGAGGAAGTCACTACCGAGTAAACACTGAAGTGTCGTTTGGGTTCCATCGTAGAACATTTGGATTTCGTATGTACTCTCTCTATGTTTTTCTACATCTACATCTTATCTTCAGACAACGGTGGTTGTTGAAGAAGCCCTTGCTCATGTTTCACCTTATGGCTTGCGGAACTGAACTTTAAGAACCATTCCGGAACTGGGAGTTTTGGACTTTGTCACACACACACACGAAGAGTTTAGTTTTGGGGTTAACGTTCGAGGTTTAACATTTTTGAATTCTAACATACTAACATTTTTACTTTTATTTTACGTATTATCATAAGTAGTGATTAATAAAATAGTTTTTAACACTGAATCATGCTCAGTGTGTTTCTTTTGTTGCTGGTTTGTGACAAACCAGCAGATGCCAGTGACGAAGCTGCAGGAGCTGTGTTGTTGCAGAAGGGTGACCTTGATGATATTGACCATCCTGTAGCTTACTTTTCAAAGAAATTTAATGAGCATCAAAAGAATTATTCCACCATAGAGAAAGAATTACTGTCGCTTGTTTTAGCCTTGCAACATTTCAGTGTACATGTTTGCACCGCTCAGAAACCATTGACTGTGTATACAGATCATAACCCATTGGTGTTTCTGAGCCGAGTCAAAAAGCTGAACGAGAGGAAAAGAGATTAGAGGCCGAACAAAAGAAATATGAGACTGAGCATGATTCAGTGTTAAAAACTATTTTATTAATCACTACTTATGATAATACGTAAAATAAAAGTAAAAATGTTAGTATGTTAGAATTCAAAAATGTTAAACCTCGAACGTTAACCCCAAAACTAAACTCTTCGTGTGTGTGTGTGACAAAGTCCCAAACTCCAAGTTCTGGAATGGTTCTTAAAGTTCAGTCCCGCAAGCCATAAGGTGAAACATGAGCAAGGGCTTCTTCAACAACCACCGTTGTCTGAAGATAAGATGTAGATGTAGAAAAACATAGAGAGAGTACATACGAAATCCAAATGTTCCATGATGGAACCCAAACGACACTTCAGTGTTTACTCGGTAGTGACTTCCTCACCCCGAAAAGCATCCGAACCGTGGTCGTCCACATACAAATACCTGTTTCCTTCTACAGGTCAGCAACAAAGTGAACTCCACCGGATTACTTCCAACTTCCATACATGGATTTCAGTGGCAAACACAGTTATTGTTTCTCCTCCATCGATAGAGAAAACAAGCAGGCTGGTGTCTCTCTCCCTTCTCTCTCTCTCCTTCTTCTTCTTACTTCTTCAACAACGTCATTACGTCCTTTATCTTCTATTGACGTAAGCACGCCCCACACACACATACACACACACTCTCTATCTTAAAGGGACTTTCACTGAGTCCGCACAGAAGGAATACTATTCCCCGTATTGGAGATCATCCATCCCAGTACATTACTGCAGAGGTTCCTCAGGGCATTGTCTAGACGAAACCGTCTTCATCTGCTTCATCAAATACCTTCCACCAATCATAATGTCAGATGTGGAGACAGTCTCTGATGGTTGCGCACTGTTCAATTCCTTTCACAGCTCCTCAGCAAATGAAGCTACCCATCCGTACATGCAGCAAGACCTAGACAACATTCAGGCATAGACAGATAAATTGCAAGTAGCATTCATGATGATGCCATGCAATTGATATTCATCTTTTGGGTAACTAGCAGTGGAAAATACAGAAATCAGAAAGACCAAATTTGAGGTAGGCTGTTACTTTGGTCTGAGTACTAATAAAAAGATCATTTTGCAGACATAATTGCTTTTAAGTCTGTGTGCTGAATGTTCAGCCAAATCTATCCATTAGACGTTTGCAGTTTGTTATGCTCAAGGGATTGTTGTAAGTATCACCAGATACTGACTAAATACAAGGCAAGTGGAAAAACAGGTGGTAGGGTTGTAATGTTGAAGTCATCTTTAAAACTTGTTTAAGAACATGATGTCTTTTGTCCAAGATAGGAAAAAAATACAAATGCTAATGGAACCTCCATATGTTAGGAGCTGTTCAAATGTTGTATTTTTAGTCTGCAATAAAAATACAATCTATTTAAAGTGTACAGTAGTGCAGATATATGTTTGATTTAACAGTTTGCGTTAATGTGCAAATATGAAGTTTAAAATGGTGAACATTATCCCAGATGTTAGTCGGCTTCCATATAATGAAGAGCTCAGATTTTTTTAAGTGGCTTTCATATTGAATGATTTGGTGGCATTCAGGAGGTGGGGACAGGGGAAAAGCACATTTTGGGTGCTCATTGTACTTTAAATTGTAGAACCTTTCACGTGATCAATTAAAGAGTTGTTCTCTGCGAGATGAAAGTGTTTACATCACAAGCTGTCAGCACTGTTTGAGGAAACTTTTTTCAAAACTTTTTTAGTAGCCCCAGACACACAACCTATAAAGGTAGAGCTGTACATGTTGTCTGCGTAGATTTTAGTAAGGTGTTTGACAAGATCCCATGGTCGGCTCATCCAGAAGATTAAGATGCATGGGATCCACGGTAACCTGGCTGTTTGGATTCAGAATTGGCTTGCCTCTGGAAGACAGAGGGGAGTGATCAATGGGTCTTATTTTGGCTGGAGGTCCCTGACTAGTGGTGTTCTGCAGGGATCTGTACTGGAACCTTTCCTGTTTGTGATGTATATAAATGACTTGAATGGAAGATGTGGATGGGTGGGTTAGTAAGTTCACAGACAATACAAAGATTGGTGGTGTTGTGGATAGCGTAGAAGATTGCCAAAGGTTACAGCAGGATATAGATCAGTTGCAAATATGGGCAGAGAAATGGCACATGGAGTTTAAGCCAGCCAAATGTGAGGTGCTCTGCTATGGGAGATCAAGTGACAGTACACTGTTAATGGGAAGACCCTTAATAGTGTTGATGTACAGAGGGACCTTGGGTTCAAGTCCATAGCTCCCTGAGAGTGGCTGCAGAGGTTGATAGGGTAGTAAAGAAGACGTTATGGCATGCTTTTATTAGTCAAGGTGTTGAGTTCGAGAGTCGGGAAGTTATGTTGCAGCTTTATTAAACTCTAGTTAGGCCACATCTGGAGTATTACATTCAATTCTGGTCACCCCATTGTAGGAAAGATGTGGAGGCTTTGGAGAGGGTGCAGAAGAGGTTTACCAAGATGCTGCCTGGATTAGAGAGCATGTTGTTATGAGGAGAGGTTGGACAAACTTGGGTTGTTTTCTCTGGAGCGATGGAGGCTGAGGGGAGACCTGACAGAAGATTATAAGATTATGAGAGGCATAGATATAGTAGACAGCTGGTATCTTTTTCCCGGGGTCAAAATGTCTAATACCAGAGGGCATGCATTTAAGGTGAGAGGGGGTAAGGTCAAAGGAGATGTGTGGGGCAAGTTTTTTTTTTACACAGAGTGGTGGGCACCTGGAATGAGCTGCCAGGGGTGGTAGTGGAGGCAGATACGATAGGCGTGTTCAAAAGGCTCTTAGATAGGCACATGAATGTGAGGGAAATGGTAGGATATGGATATTGCGTCGGCAGAAGGGATTAGTTTGGTTAGGCCTTTTACTACTAGTTTAATGAGTTTGGCACAACATCGTGGGCTGAAAGGCCTGTTCCTCTGCTGTACTGTTCTACCTTCTACTGGCCCAAGGCCACAGTAATTGAAAGCAGCCATCTGAGCAGCAGGTCGTTGCTGCTCCTCTCTCTCTCCCTTCTTGCCTGCATAAGTGCAACGTGCCGTTTACTTGGCTCTCTCCTGCATGTTGTGTTCAGCTGCTTTGGTGCTTGCAAACTTGACTGTCTTGCTTTTCGCCATTGGCCAGCTGCTCTTCCAAACCTACACTGTTGAAATAGGAACATAAGTTGGAATGCATTAAATAGAAGTTGACTTTCGCAATATTGACAGTGAGGCTTGGGTGCATTCCTTTTCTGCCTATGAATGAGAACAGAAAAAGGACAAAATGGGAATAGGTTGGCCATTTTTCTCCTTTTAGGGAAAGTCTCCAACTTCATGTTTCTCTACTTAAGGCCCACACAGGCAGTAGGCGACAGCAGCTGAGAGAGTCAAGAGCTAATGAATTTTTGGCTTTGTACCAGTGAGGGTCCTGTCTTTATATTCTGTGGAGCGTTTTACAGCCAGAAGAGATGAGAAATTGAGCTGATCCTGTTTCTGAAGGAGGAGACTTGCCTCCCTCACGCAGCTCTGTAACTCAAAGTGCTTTGCGAACAAGAGCACATTTTAGTTACTGTTGCAATGTAGGAAAACTGAGAAACATTTGTACATGGCAAGATCCAATGGACAGCAAAGAGATAAATGATGAAATGGCAAAGTTGAATGAGAGTGCTTCCTGTTCCTCTTCAAGTGGTACCGTGGGGTCTTTTATACCAATCCAAGGGACGTTAGTTTGGAATCTTTCTAAGACAAATCACTTCTGACAGTGCACCAGTCCCTCATTGCTGCACTGAGACGTCACCTTGAGAATCAATTTAAACTCGCAATTATCGTAGTCAGAAGCAGAAGAATAATGACTGACCCAATCCTGTGACTTTCTGCACAATGCTGCTCAGTTGTATATTGCTTGATTGCTTTTGGCACAGCTCTAAAGCACATCACAAGCTTTGATTTGTAAGTCTCAGTTGAATTTTGTGCTGGATGTGAGTATGCACACTAAGCAAGATTGCCTGAGGTTTTGGCATGGAACAATAAATGGATTCCAGACTCCCAAGTATATGTTGGTCATCTAACCGGTATGTGAAATTGTTGTATAGCCTAGGCAACGGCCTTAAAGCCTGATATCTTCTACACCCACCTCCACAGCAAGAGTGACTGCCCTGCAACTCATTAATAGTAGTTTAGTACATTAAGACATCGTATTAAAGGAAATTTTATCCTTGTGTCTTTCTGAGAAGTGTGGGTACTGAACAGAGCATTGACCCTGGCCACTGGTCTGTTCCCCTCTGAAGAGAGTGGCTGAAAACCTCAGTAGTGTGTTGAGCTTGCTATCCATCAAATGGAGTTTGGGTCCTGTCCTATCCGTTACCTACACACTTCCCTTCCTGCCTCCGCAAACATTCACTTCCAGTATTCTGCCTTCAATTGGACAATCAGTGTAATTGGAGACACAGGAGAATGCAGATGCTGGAAATCTGAAGCAGCACACAAAACACAGGAGTAATTCAGCGGGTCAGGCAGCATCTATGGAGGGAAATGGACATAGAACATTACAGCACAGTACAGGCCCTTCGGCCCACGATGTTGTGCCAACATTTTATCCTTCTCTAATATCTATCTAACCCTTCCCTCCAACATAGCCCTCCATTTCTCTATCATTCATGTGGCTATCTAGGAGTCGCTTACATGTCCCTAATGTATCTGCCCCCACAACCTCTGTCGGCAGTTGACATTTCGGGTCAAGACCCTTCAACTGGATTGAAGTCCATCTTTGGATGGACAGAGATGGCCAGTAAAGATGGAGATGGAGATCAGAATCAGGTTTATCATCACTGACAGATGTCGTGAAATTCTTTGGGGAGATGGCCAGTCTAAAAAGTTGGAGGGAAGAGGTGGAGCAAGAGCTAGCAGGTGATAGGTGGATCCAGGTGAAGGGGGGGGGGGTGCATGATAAGTGGAAGTGACAAAGGGCTGAAGATGGAATCTGATAGGAAAGAGAGGTGGAGCATGGAGTAGAGGGAGGGAGGGAATTGAGTAGTGGGGAAGAGGAACCAGTGGGAGGAGTGTGTGCATGATGGGCAAATGGAGTGGCTGGGGGAGGGGAAAGAGACATGGTGATGGGTGCCAGGTAGATCAGGAGGGAGAGAAAAGTAAAAAGACACAGGGGAAGCACTACTGGAAGCTGGGGAATCACTTTAATTGGTTGTCACCCTTCACATTTATTTATATTTTCCACACAACTTCTGCTTTGGCAAGTCTGTAATGTGAATTTAAATTGGAGCTTCGGGCTAGCAGATTAGATATAATAAATTGATTTAAGGACTGGATTGGGAGGCAGCAGCCAATCATATTGTAGGTGTTCAGGTGACAAGTTGTGGAAGTTTTCTCAGTGATTTATATCCAGGGTCAAATCAGTCTGGCAGATCTGCACCACGTTGTGTTTGTCTTTCTTCAATGTTCAACGGCAGCTTTGCCGACTGTAATAACGTCTCCTTAAGAGGAATGTGATCATTGTTTAAATGTTCTTATTTCTACCGGGATCGAGGCATTAGGTCAAAATCCAGATGTTTAGTTTGTTGAACTCAGAAGATGGATGAGTGCAGTTGAGTGAAACGACAGCTGGATTTCTGGAATGCGTGTCATTCCTGCCCAAGTGTAGAAGTGTGAAACAATTTCTTCCCACTGCCCTGGACATCAGAGATTCTTGTTCTTGAAAGCTGATTCATGAAGGGGCCCTTCCCAGTTTGACACTTCACATCAGCTGTTAGTCAGCTGACGGGGCTTGTGAATAGTGTCAAGAAAGGTGCATTGAATTTTCTGTGCATTAGTTTGAACAGTTTTAAATGGGAAAGGTTGAACTGAGTTGGAAAATGTGGTGATGCAGTCATATTGGGTATTAGTGGGGATCAACCTTTTTATTTGTGAGAATTATTGCATCAGACAGTTTGCAAAGCTCAGATAATGTGGCGTAAAACAAACTGTGGTTCTGTATCAACATTTTTAATATTATCTAGTGATATTTCATCTGCAGGAAATATTTGGAAAGTTTAACTCTTTGAGGGTCACAGTCATCCGTATCCATCCAAACTAAGTTCAATAGGTCACTCGCAGCTATTGATATAACCCATCTGAAAGTTCAGCCATCTGATTTGAACCTCCTCCAAATTCTAAACATTTTGTAACATGGTTTGCTTTTTGTCTTCACTTGGATTTGGGTCATGGTATAACATTTGAACTACGCAGTGCTAAGATTATAGCTGCCTTGCCTTATTTGCTGATAACAATCGGGGTGAAGCTTGGGCAAGTGTGAACATCTGCAGGACATCAATCTATGCTCAAAATACTTCTCCAACCTTTAAAGCAGACCTTTTTTTATCTGAAGCCTTTTTTTTTGGAGATGGTATCGACAGGCAGCCGGTAGCATCTGAGCTTTGGTTTTATCTAAAGCAGCATCTCTTGCCCTTTACAAAATGATTTGTGTGGTTGCACTTCATATTCTGACACACACAAACCAGTTGGCTGACTGACGCTGAGTGAGAGGTGATAGCTGTAAGGGCTAAATCCTATGGGCCTTACACTGATTATGCAACCTTGACGTGAGAGACTGAATTTATTTAAACAGCAGGAGAATGTCACTTGTGCAGAAAGAAGTTAAATTTAAGGAAACTTTTAAGTCTTAAAGCTCCACCCAGTAATGTGTAAGCAGCATCTTCCATATCTGCTTTCATTTTAACCCATTGCAACTTATGATCCCATTTTAAGTATTACTGCACAGGGTGATCTCTTGGTACGGAACTAGTGGTTTCTTGGCACAAAGGGGAGTGTGCTCATGTGCTCCCTAGGTCTGGAAGAACAAGAAAAGGTAGTTCCAGAATGTAGCAGTGTCAGGTTAATCCTTCAATACGTGTCAATGAAATCCTGAGGTCTGTGAATTGTAAAATGCATAAATTGAGACCTTGATGTTTTTGAGCAACTGTCCCAGACATTATAAGTGTAGATATAGATAGATATTTATTAGTTACATGTACATCAAAACACACAGTGAAATGCGTCTTTTTACGTTACTGAGAATGTGCTGGGGGCAGCCCGCAAGTGTCGCCACTCTTCCGGCACCAACATCACATGCCCACAGCTCCTAACCCGCACGTCTTTGGAATGTGGGAGAAAACTGGAGCACCTGGAGGAAACCCACGCAGACACTGGGGGAACATACAGACTCCTTACAGATAGCGGCGGGAATTGAACCCGGGTCGTTGGCGCTGTAATAGCATTACACTAACTGCCTCACTACTGTGCCACCCGAGGGGGAAACTGAGATTAAGCCATTGTTGGCATGTTGGTTCTATATCCATGTTTTAAAGATTTAATGGCTGCAATGCTCCTTCATAGCATATCATATAATTGGCAAGTGATTCTACTTTTGTGACCTACTTGGTAACTGGCAAGGCCTTCTTAAGTTGTTGCCACGCAAAGGTTAAAGGTGATGAATGCATGTCATTGATGTTTAGTGATCTGAATCATTATTCCGGATGGGCAATAAATGTTGACTTTCCTGGTGGTGCCCTGATCCTGAAAATTAAAATTAAAAGACTCTTGGTATTAAATAATTAAGGTTCTTGAAGGATGAAAAATCAGCAGATCATTTAATTGTACAGCAAACTGTTAAATATCAGTTACCAGATATTAATTTCAATTAGAAAGGCTATTTGTCCTTCATCAGCAACCCTCTCTCTCATTTTCTCACCCTCCCCCCCCCACCCCCCTCCACATAATATACGATTATTTCTTTCTTTCACTAAAATCTGTCCCATATTATCTTGCTTTATGGTGGCAACATTTGAACTGTTATGGATAATCGTTGCACAAATACACACGGTCCTTCTGTTCTGCAAAGAATGATTAATGCAAAGCTTGAGGCAACTTTATCCTGTAGGGGAAAATATAGATTGTTGATTGTCGTAAAGTCATACAGCATGGAAACAGGACATTTGGCCCACCAAGTCCACACTGCCAATTGCTGGGAAATGGGATTAGCTTGAATATACATTTTGGTCAGCATTTTCACATGTGGGCCGAAGGGCCTTTTTCTGTGCTGTACAACTCTATGACTCTCCATTAAGCATCTGTCTACCCTCGTCCTAAACTAATCACATTTTTTATTCTCTCCAAATTCCCATAGTAGTGTAGCGGTTAGCGTAACGCTATTACAGCGCCAGTGACCCAGGTTCAGTTCCCGCCGCTGTCTGTAAGGAGTTTGTACGTTCTCCCCATATCTGTGTGGGTTTCCTCCAGGTGCTCCGGTTTCCTCCCACGTTCCAAATGCGTACGGATTAGGAAATTGTGGGCATGCTATATTGCTATATTGGCGCCGGAAGCGTGGCGACACTTGTGGGCTGCCCCCAGAACACTCTGCACAAAAGATGCATTTCACTGTGTGTTTCGATGTACATGTGACTAATAAAGATATCTATCAAAAACTCTACCTGCTGACAACTCACTAGGAGCAATGCATCATGGCCACACATCTTTAGGACATGGCAGGTAACTAGTGCACCCAGAGGAGAAACTTTTGGTTCTGAGGAGAACATGCAAACTTCTTACCGATAACACAAGGTCAGGATCGAACCCAGGTTGCTGGAACTGTGAGGCAGCAACTCTGTTAGCTGTGTACACTGTCCCATTCCCCATTTCACCCCCCCCCCCCCCCACCCCACAGGTGCTCTGGTTTCCTCCCAGATGCCAAAGGTGTGCTGGTTGGCAGGTTAATTGGCTACATAAATTGTCGCTGGTATTATTATTGACTTATTATTGTCATGTGTGCCAAGATAAAGTAGAAAAACTTTTGTTTGCATGTCATCCAGGCAGGTCATGCCATACACAAGTACATTAAGATAGTAGAAAGAAAACAGACTGCAGAATATAGTGGGGCAGTTACAGAGAAAATGCAGTGCAGGTAAAAAAAAGAATAAAGAGCTAGGGCCACGATGAGGTAGATTAAGGTGAATTGGAGATGAGAGTTGAGCTAGAAGAAAATGCTTGACCATGTAGGATGATCTAGATAGCTGCTTAACAGGACAGACAAGAGTTCCAAGGGCCTCTTTCTGTACCATATGACTCTGACTGTCAGACATTCATTATAACTAATCTTATTCAATACATTTGTCATTCAGGAATATCCCAGCGTGACTGTCGGCATATTCATTGAACGGCCAACACCCTTTCTTCCAGAGTTTTTAGAAAGACTATTGACCATCAATTATCCAAGAGAGAAGCTTAAGTTCTTCATACACAATAAAGTAAGTCCTGGTGCATGAGCACGTACTTGTTACACTTGTATCCTAATTGTATTAAGCTTAAGGCACTCTATTATTCAATCCAGGACAAAAGTTTTAGTTTTGTTGAAAGTATTAAAGTTGAATCTTAGTTTTCCACCAATAAAAATAGTTTGTCCATACTTTAATGTGTAGTACTTTTAGCTTGAGCATTAATCCAAAAATTGAAGCAACACCAAACATGAGGTTATCACCAACCTCTGGCACCCACAAGTGCACTGGCAGTTATGGAAAGCTGCTGTCACTTTGCCCTGTTCCTCCAAGATTTGCTAGATCACTACATCAATAGGAGATATGCCAATGAAATGCATATAATAACGAGAGCTATGAGGTAATACCGGATACTCGGTGAATACACTAAAAATAGTTGGAGTTTGTTTGATTAAGTGAATGAACTTTTGCTGGCATGGTGAGTCTTCTATGCTCTCAGACATTCCATCAGATTCTAATTATTGTTAGAGACTTTAAACAAAAATCAAAAAAGACCTTTTATAAAATTCTTTATCCCTTTTATGTCAATAATCCCAATTTTAAGCATTCTATATGTGGTTTGGCTTCAAGTTAAATATCCAAATTCTTGGTTTGCAAATCTCAACAACGACTTTTCGGTCTGATTGGTTGAAGAGGTGCTGTTGTTTTCACTGTTTGCACAGGCCCCGGATCCCCTCTAAAAAGTCCAAAACTGAAGTGGTTCTCAATGTATTTGAGTGGTTGAATTCTCAATGTATACTGAAGTGGTTCTCAATGCAAAAGCCTGCTAAAGGTCTGAGGGCAGTTGTGAGTGCATTGAAGAAGTAGAACTGTTCCTTTCTACCTGATTGGCCATTAATTGTCTCATGAACTCTGTTCTGCTCTTAGGAAGTTTACCATGAAAAACATTTGTTCAAGTTTTGGGATAAACACAAAGGTAAACTTAAAGTGAAATTTGTCGGGCCTGAGGAAGTCCTGAGTGAAGGAGATGCAAGAAATATGGGCATGTGAGTCACTCCATTCAAATACTGTTGCTTTCAACTGGATGAGGTGCAATTTATGTTTCTACCTATGGCATGCCTTTAAATATTTTATTTAAATTTGATGACCTGAAGTGCCTGTCCCTTGCAGCAGCCTCCTGACAGGAGTAACGCCCCAGGAAAAATTGACATTGCCATAAAGGGCAATGGATTCATTCTCGTCAATGTCAAAGAGACTGCAGAGTGTACAGATCCAGAGGCGAAAGACCAGACTGGAAGTGATATAAATTCAGAACTGATCACTGGACACAGTGGCCCCCAAGTATCTGGGAAGCCAGAGAGAATAGTGGGGCAGATTGTTCAGGAATCCTAGGAGTTTCTTTACTCCATCAACAATGCAGCAGTGAGCCTGATTGCGAGGCTCGTTGTCTGCTGCAGTAAATGGCCTGCAGTGCAAAGCAGCAGCCAGGAAGTGTCACATTTTTAAAAAAAAGCAACAAAATGTTCTTCCGAGATGATAAGAACGCAATCTATCAGATGAGCAAGTTACGCTTAAATATCATTTTGGGAAGCTTGTAATTTTTATCCCTATTTTTAAACTTGCCAAAATAAGCATGACATGGAGGCAATCCTGAATAGCAAAAAGAAGAGCTTTGTGATTATTTCCAACATGAAGACTGTGTGATTTTAAAGTCGTTAACATTCCATTTCTGTGCAAAGTATAATTCAGCTGTTTCTTAATTTCCTCTGCCTTTTCTTTATAAAGGGACTACTGTCGGAGGGACCCAGGATGTGATTATTACTTCAACCTTGATTCAGATGTTGTACTGACGAACCCAAACACCCTCAAACTTTTAATTCAGCAAAACAGGTAAAGGGTTAACAAAGGCACATGTGTTGACTGATGTTTTCTTTCTTGAATCCGGTGAATGAATTTTAGTTAAAAATCTTCCCATCCAGATTTAAAAAGGAAAGTCTTGGGCTCTTTGTATGAAGTTTTATGAAGTTGTGATCAAGCAGTGGTTGAAGTCAAAACTCTGTGTGACTTATCCACTAGTTAAAAATGTTGTTAGCAAATGAAAGAAGATAAAGAATGTAGCACCACTCCCCCTTTGGCCCCACGCCAGTCGGTCAATGAGTGGGGCAGTTAAAATGAGCGTGTTCACTTATCTTCCCAGTCCATGGGAAGCTTGGGAAGCCAGGAGCCTGGTCAGCCATGCATTGGGAAACTGTGGAGCGCTGTCTGCTATTGCCAGAGTAGACCAGAGGTTTGTGGTGTAGAGCTGGAACAACATTTCCAGAAGGCATTGAGCACCTGTACATTGGAGGTCAGGAGTACTAAACCTGCAGTGTTGGCATGTTCTACTTGGCTTCCAAAATTTCACTCCATTGATGTCAGTGGAATTTTGGAAGTGAGCCAAGGTGCACATAGGCACTAACCTATTACACATTTAATGTTGGCTTCCCAAGAATTAATTTCTCCCTAATATCACCCATACTGTTACAGGAATCTCATTAGGGGTGTAACAGTGCTGGTGGAGAGAGGTTGGTAAAGTCTACACTTGTCCTCTTGACTTCAGTTGACAGATTTTGGGGGCAGGGAGATTCCCCCTTATTTAACTAGAGGTTGGTTATACTCATTGTTTAAGGGGGGATCTCTCTTTCTAAACCACCCCACTCTCCAAACACAGCTGCTCACTCTCTCCAGGGTGAGACAGCTCCCTTTGCCATTGCCCCAGTTGCCACTGTTCACTCATTATAGAGATGCTCTTGAAGAATATTAAACCAGAAGAATGTAAACCCAAGCCCAAAGATCAAGCAGTGAGAGATGTAACTCCCAGCCAAAGGAGCCCCAAGATGTCTGCGCTGCCTTATAGTCCACCGTAATTGGCACCTGTGAAGACTCTTAGTGCCTCCATTGGAAACCACCACAACTGGTTTGATGGGAATGAGTTGCACATCTAAGAATTAATAAATCGTAAACTTTAGGTATTCTTGGATTGGAAACAGCATCACAATTTGAAGGAGGTGAAAACAACTATTTGAAAGCTGAGGTCCAACAAAACACTCGTGACCTAAAGCATAGATGGTGATAGCCAGGAGGTCCAGCATCAGGCCAAAAACCATGACAAGAAGGGACTCTTCAGCATTGTTGGGATTAGCCACGGCCCAAATATCCAAGATCCCACCTGGCTAAAAGAGGAGAACAGCAGCTAGTGCTCTGTTCAGAGAACTTTGAAGACCTTCTCTCCCAAGGTTCTTGCCTTCACGCTAGTGTCCTCCCAGTGGTATAAGAGCTGTTCCCAAAACCACAGTGCAGATTCTGACCTTGGAGTGCAAGGGAACGGCATCAACATGATCTTTTGCAACCTCTGAAAAAAGCTTTTGACTCCCATTAAGCAAGTGGAAAAAATGGTGCATTTTCTCAATCCCAATATGGGATCAAGCATCAAACCTCTTCCATTCTCCTCACTGTGATTCTGCACCTCATCTTCACCTTGCCCACTGCTGTGGTGGAGTTAATCTGCTGGATAAATGGGGAAACTATTCAACCTTCACCTCCACCTTAGAACCAAGGTACAGTCGCAGACACTGAGTAACCGTACGCTGGCAATGCTTGATTTTGCGCAGACTCAGAGGAAACTGGAATCAAATTGAATTAGGATCCTGGTGCAGGGTTTTGACCTGAAATGTCAACAGTTCCTTCCCCCACCCCCCACCACAGATGCTGTTAGACCCCTGAGTTCCCCCAGCAGATTGTTGCTCTACATTCCAGCATCTGCAGTCACTTGTGTCTCCATTGAACAGATTGTGTTCTCTTTTAGGAATTAATTGATAGTAGTGCAAATTTATGTTTTCTAAGGAATTGGTGTGCATTCATCGGACTTATACAAGGCCTTAAAGGGTTAAATATGAAGCATGCTTTGTTTTACCCAGGTATTATGTTGTTTTTGGGTGATTTAGCTGAGCTGTTTAAGGTTATAGAGATTTTAGCAATGTGTAGGAAGTTATGTCCCCAATCAGAAATCTGGAACACAGGAATATAATATTAAAATTAGCTGTCATTTATTGGTATTGGTTTATTATTGTCACCATTTATACAGATCAATTCATTACACAGTGCATTGAGGTAGTACAGGGTAAAAACAATAACAGAATACAGAGCAAAGTGTCACAGCTACAGGGAAGTGCATTGCAGGGACACAATAAGGTGCAAGGTCAAACAAGGTAGATTGTAAGGTCAAGAGTCCATCTCTTTAGAAGTGAAATCAGAAAGCATTTTTCCCAGGCAGTGGAAACCTGAAACAAAAATCCATTGGTAAGAGTTAATTGGAGCTCATAAGATTGAGATCAATAGGTTTTTGTCTATAAGACTATCAGAGATTTAGCGTAACATCAGATAAATGTGGCTGAGGCATTAATCTAACATAATGACAGAAGAGGCTTCAGGGTGATGGATCTGCTCTTGTTCCTGGAGGTTAAATTAAAGTAGAATATGCTAAAAACAAACATGAAAGGAAAAAACAAGTTAATGTTTAAGATTGTTGATTTTCCATCAGAACTTGGCTTAATTAGCAGCCCTATTTTGAGAAGTTATTTCTAAATGAAATTTTTCTTATAGTCCATCCTAATGTGCGATGGTTTGCTTTCCAAAATGGTTATAGATATCTGCCATGTGGCAGATAATATTAACTTAATAAAACTCTTAGAGAATATTGCCAGTGATAAACTTCACCCAATCTTTAGTCATTTCTTAAACGACGGACCGATCTTATAAATAGTGCAAACATTTTCATCTGTTTATTTCTCCAATCATGTATACAAATAAAGTTCAAATTTATAGTGCCCTCTCTATTTGGAATCTAAACCTTACGAGAAGTCGCTTCAATTAAATCACATGTTCTTTTCTGCCTCATCAAGACCTGCCAGTTTAGTTTCCACTTGCTTTGAGAGTCACGCTGTTAAATTAGCTGAAGGTTAATGTTTCTGGAGCTAGCTCATTGCGGGCAATTGCTGTCTGCACTCTCCCTATATCCATACTCAGCTGGTACAGTTGGGGAAGTGAAATCTCACTGGGCCTCTGGCTCCTAGAGGCAACTTTGGAGGTGTAGCAAGGCCTCAGTGGCAACTAAGCCTCGGGAAGTGTAGTCCTGAAGATTTGACCTTGGAACATTCCTGATGGTCTGTAGCAGAGGGCAAAGCTCCACGCCCATCTTTGCATCAGAATTAGGATTAGGAGCTGGACATCCAGCTTTGCCTTGTGGTGGAGTCATAGAGTAATACAGCAGAGAAAACAGGTCCTTTGGCCCAACTCATCCATGCCAACCAAGGTGCCCACCTAAGCTAGTCCCATTTACCTGTGTTTGGCCTGTATCCCTCTAAACCTGTCCTATCCATATATTTATCCAAATGTCTTTTAAATGTTATTGTACCTGCCTCAACCATTTACACTGACAGCTCATTCCATATATGCACCATCCTCTGCGTGAACAAGTTTCTTCTCAGGTCCCTTTTAAATCCGTCGCCTTTCACCTTAAATCTGTGCCCTCTAGTTGTTGGTTCCCTTTCCCTGGGAAAAAGACTGTGTGATAAAGCCATCAAAGAATTTAACATGGGGCAATGAAGAGAACAAAAGGTCTGTGACAGGAAGGAGGCCAGAAGAAACTGATTGACATAGTGGTACCAGCTGAGAGGCTGGTGAAGGATGTCTGGAGGAAGGGTAATTAAATCCTGGTCTCCATTTTACAGGCTGCCTCTTTTTTTTCTTTCCACTTGCTCCTTTCTCTGCAAATTTTCTAACTTATCCCAGTTCTGATGAAAGGTCACCAATCTGAAACATTACCTCTGTTTCTCCCTCTGCAGTTGCTGTTTGATCTGCTGAGTCTTTCCAGCAGGTTCTGATTTTATTTCAGATTTTCAGCATCTGCAGGATTTTACTTTTGGGTTTTTCAACGTTGATTTAATTTAAACTACCAGAGGTACAATAAACCTCCATTGTAAAAACATGAAATTTAAAGCAGCATGTTGGCTTTCGAACTGGATTTACCACAATAGCTTGTATACAAGCTGTTTTGAATTAGTCAGACTAAAACTTGTCTCTGGCATAAAAAAATATTGAAATTAACCACATTGCACATTCCTGTGTAAAGCTCAAGAGCTTGCTGTACTCAGTTTTACTCCAACACTTTCATCTACACTGAAGACTGATTACCAGCAGGTTTCCATAGCTTTTTTTTCAGGAGTCAGTGCCATTTAATACCAAACAGTACATTAAAGCGCCAAAGCAGGACCATCAAAATACATTTATACAAATCTTTTTGATACAGGAAATTGTGCTAAGGTGTTTCACCCAGGCAAAGGAAAACCTGTTAGAGAAGAGTTTAAAAGGAACCAGCAACATTGTGTGTGCATGTGTATGTGTGTTTTGAGGTGTGTGGGTATTATACTTGTGAGTGTAGAAGATCATAGAGAAAGAGGAAGCATTTATCTAGCATCTTTCCCAGATAGGTTACAGCATGGAAAGAGGACATTCTGCTCATTAAGTGCATGTCAGATTTATGTATCAGTGACCCAGCTAGTCTGACTTCCCCAATCTCTCTTCATAGCCTTTTTTGATGTTTTACCAACTCCCTTTTGAATGCTAAATTGAATCTGCCTCCCCAGCAGTGCATTTCATACTCAGTATATTTCTGTCACTTTTTTTTTAACAAAAATGTTCTTTCCTTGGATTAATTTTTTGGTTGTTTTTCCCTGGTTCTTGACCCTTTAACAAAAGGAAACAGTTTCTCTAGTTCCTCAGTCTATATTTTTCATGATTTTAAATCTTCTTGGATCCAGTCCCTCAGGATCAAGGATGAGTTGCTACTACTCTGGTTTTGTGAGTTTCTGAGGTGGTTCATGAAGCCAATAATGAAACCACAGACTCCCCGACAGATGGGGCAAGAGACTGGTGAGGCAGGTTAATGGGTAGTTTGTGAGGTGGTGTACTACCTCTGCCATTTACTCGAGGCTTTTAATGTGCTTTCAATGCATGGACTTGAGCATTCAGGGTGGTATTGAGGACCTCCTCACCTTGAGCGGTCGTGGAAGCTATTAGATCTCCTTGCAACCTGCTCTTTTCCAAGGAGCACAACCCAGCATCTCCAGTCTGTCCGTGTAACATTAGTCTCTCATCCCTGGAATCATTTTAGTAAATACCTTCTACACTCTCTCTCTCTGAACCCTTTACAGATCTCCTCAAGTGTGGTGCGCAGAACTGTGCAAATCCATTTATGGAGGAACTAGGGTTTTATAAAGGTTTATTATAACTTGGTTGCTCTTGCACTCCATAAATCCCAGGATCCAATATGCTCTTTTAACCACCTTCTCAACCTGTCCTTTCACTTTTAGTGAACTGTGCATATTACTTCCCCAATCCACATTCCTCACATGTCATTGTGAGGATCATCCTGGCCTTAGGATGTTACCATCAGTACACAGCAATGTCGCCTAAACAGTGCGCCTTAATTTTCACACTAAAACTGCTAATTTTTAAAGCACTCTTTAATGAAAGTTCTGAAAGGAACCACAGACTTTAGGCAAGGACACTGAGACAACTGTCTCGTGACTGGTGACCTGGGACCTTTGCCTTCCATGACAGGCCGTGAGCTGTTACAGCCTACATTTATTGTCTTGTCCTTCAGAATGGCACTTCAACTACAGTCAAGTAACAGTGCGGATAATGGCTACATGCCTCTGGAGTGGGACCTAAATCCATGATCATTTAACTCCAGTAACCAGGGTATCACTGTTGGAAAGCTGATGCTGAACCTTTTTGCTAGAACTTGGAACTAGGTTTGCTGGAACTAGGTTTGCTAGAACTGTTGGGGAGGGTTTAAACTAGTTTGGCAGGGGGATGGGAACCAGAGTGATTGGTCAGAGCTTGGTTCATTTACTGTACAAGTAGATGCAGAGTGTAGAAAGACTGTGAGGAAGGATAGGCAGTTGAAATGGCAAAATTGCAGTCAGTTGGATGGGCTGAAATGTCTACTTTAATATGAGAAGTATCAGGAACAAGGCTGATGAACTTAGAGCATGGGTAAGTACATGGAACTATGATGTGGTGGCCATTACAGAGACTTGGCTGTCACAAGGGCAGGAATGGCTGCTGGATATTCCGGGGTTTAGATGTTTCAAAAGGGACAGGGGCAGAGGTAAAAGAGGTGGGGGAGTGGCTTTGCTGATCAAGAACAGTGTGACAGCTATAGGAAAGGAGGATGTCCTGGAGGAATCGTCCACTGAGTCATTGTGGGTGGAAGTCAGAAACAGGAAGGGAGCGATCACTCTATTGGGAGTATTCTACAGACCCCCCCCCCCCCCCCCAATAGCAGCAGAGATGCTGAGGAGCAGATTGGGAGGCAGATTTTGGAGAGGTGCAAAAATAACAGGGTTGTTGTCATGGGTGATTTCAACTTCCCTAATATTGATTGGCACCTCCTTGGTGTTAAGGGGATAGATGGGACGAAGTTTGTTTGGTGTGTACAGGAAGGATTCCTGACACAGTATGTGGACAGGCCAACTAGAGGAGCGGCCATACTGGACCTGGTACTAGGCAATGAGCCTGATCAGGTTTCAGATCTCTTGGCGGGAGAGCATTTTGGAGATAGTGACCATAACTCCTTGACCTTTACTATAGCCTTGGAGAGGGATAGGAGCAGACAATATGGGAAGGTATTTAATTGGGGGAGGGGGAATTATGATGCTATTAGGCAGGAACTTGGGAGCGTAAATTTGGGAACAGATGTTCTTGGGAAGTGTACAGCGGAAATGTGGAGGTTGTTTAAGGAATACTTGCATGGGGCTCTGGATAAGTTCGTCCCATTGAGGCAGGATAAGGATGATGGAGTGAAGGAACAATGGTTGACACGAGATGTAGAATATCTTGTCAAGAGGAAGAAAGAAGCTTACCTGAGGTTTAGAAAGCATGGATCAGACAGGGCTCTGGAGAGTTACAAGGTAGCCAGGAGGGAGCTTAAGAATGGACTTAGGAGAGCTAGAAGGGGAAATGAGAAGTCCTTGGCAAGTAGGATCAAGGAAAATCCTAAGGCATTCTACATGTATGTGAACAATAAGAGGATGACTAGAGTGAGGGTAGGACCAATCAGGGATAAAAGAGGAAACATGTTCCTGGGGTCAGAAGAGGTAGGGGAGGTCCTTACTGAATACCTTGCTTCAGTATTCACCAGGGAGAGAGACCTTGACGTTTGTAAGGATAGTGTACAACAGACTGCTATGTTAGGGCATGTCGATGTGAGGAAAGAGGATATGCTAGAAATATTGAAAAACATTAGGATAGATAAGCCATGGGGCCAGACGGGATATATCCAAGGTTATTACGGGAAGCTAGGGAAGAGATTGCTGCGCCTTTGGTGACGACCTTTGCGTCCTCACTGGCCACGGGAGTAGTGCCAAACGATTGGAGGGCGGCAAATGTTGTTCCTTTGTTTAAGAAAGCAAGTAGGGATAACCCTGGGAATTACAGACCAGTTGAGTCTTACTTCAGTGGTGGGCAAATTACTGGAGAAGAATCTTAGCGATAGGATTTATGGGCATTTAGAGAAGCATGGGCTGATTAGGGACAGTCAGCATGGCTTTGTGAGGGGCAGGTCGTGCCTCACAAGCCTGATTGAATTCTTTGAGGATGTGACAAAGCACATTGATGAAGGTAGAGCAGTGGATGTGGTCTACATGGATTTCAGTAAGGCGTTTGATAAGGTTCCTCATGGAAGGCTTATTCAGAAAGTCAGGAGGCATGGGATCCAGGGAAACTTAGCTGTGTGGATTCAGAATTGGCTCGCCCATAGAAGACAGAGGATGGTGGTAGATGGAACGTATTCTGCCTGGAGGTCAGTGACCAGTGGTGTTCTGCAGGGATCTGTTCTGGGACCCCTGCTGTTTGTGATTTTTATAAATGACTTGGATGAAGATGTGGAAGGGTAGGTTATTAAGTTTGCTGATGATACAAAGGTTGGTGGTGTTGTGGATAGTGTAGAAGGTTGCTGTAGATTACAACAGGATATTGATAGAATGCAGAGCTGGGCTGAGAAGTGGCAGATGGAGTTCAACCCAGATTAGTGTGAAGTGATACACTTTGGGAGATAGAATTCGAAGGCAGAATACAAGGTTAATGGCAGGACTCTTAGCAATGTGGAGGAACAGAGGGATCTTGGGGTCCACAGCCATAGATCCCTCAAGGTTGCCACGCAGGTCGATAGGGTTGTTAAGAAAGCGTATGGAGTGTTGGCCTTCGTTAGTCGGGGTATTGAGTTCAAGAGCCACGAGGTGATGTTGCAGAGCATGTCTTATGAGAATAGGTTGAGTGAGCTAGGGTTTTTCTCTTTGGAGAGAAGGAGGATAAGAGGGGACTTGATAGAGGTGTACAAGATGATAAGAGGCATAGATCGAGTGGACAGTCAGAGACTTTTTCCCTGTGCGACAATGGCTAACAGGAGGGGACATGATTTTAAGGTGATTGGAAGAAGGTATAAGGGGGATGTCAGGGGTAAGTTTTTTTTACACAGAGAGTGGTGGGTGCATGGAACGCACTGCCAGCAGAGGTTGTGAGGGCAGATACATTAGGGACATTTAACAGACTCTTAGATAGACACATGAATGATAGAAAAATAGGGGGCCATGTGGGAGGGAAGGGTTAGCTGGATCTTAGAGTAGGATAAAATGTTGGCACAACATTGTGGGTCAAAGGGCTTGTACTGTGCTGTAATGTTCTGTGTTCTAAATGTTGAGGTATTCTCACTTAGCCATCTACTGCTTAGCTGTGACGTAATTATTCTGCTTACCCACTGATTGTAACATTCAGACCATTACTTGAAGTGAATTTCCATGGATTTATTTTAACACAATCTCATTATAGTATGTATCATTTTTTTTATTATAAAGCAGAACATTATTCTGGGGCATGGAATGATGGTCAAAAAGAATTTTTTTAAAAACTGAATGCATTCTGTGTCTGATCCCAACAGGAGGATAATTGCACCAATGGTTAGCCAGTACAAAAGGTTATGGTCCAATTTCTGGGGTGCGTTGAGTCCCGATGGTTTCTATGCACGCTCTGAGGATTATGTTGATATTGTCGAAGGAAGCAGAGTGTGAGTTTTATTCATTTCCATTCCTCGCCTTATAATATCTATAATGTTGCTCATTCTTAATTGGTGCTATGAAGACATGATAAATATAAATGAAATACAGACCACTGAGAAACTTCGGAAAGTTGGTCCAAGGAGCCATCTACCAGGGTTGTATGATTACAAGAGTTGACACAAGGAACAATTAACTGGAAGTGTTGGTCCTGCAGCTTGACTCGGTACAGAAAAGCATGAAAAGTCCTTCTTTTCAAACAAATAAAAGTTTGAAGTTTACCACAAGTAGATGAGTTACTTGTGAAATTGTATCATGTGGTTGCCGTAGGATCCATCCCCCACCTTTTGTGCTGAATGCAGCAACTTTAGCTATGATAGACCTGATATCCATTCCCTATTTGTGCTGTTCCACCATGTCAGGCGGTATCTTAAAGTATCTTCTCTCATCCCAGCACCATATTAAGATGGTACAGAATCCATACTGACCCTATATGTGAGGAATAACACTTCAAAAATTCCTGCTTAGGATATGGATGTCACTGACAAGGCACATTGTCCACCCCACTATGATGGAGCATTGCTCCTTTAAATCCTTTGCCCTCACACATTTTTCAGGAGAGTCACACTTGGAGATAGTCAGGCATTTTGGGTATTGTTGGGAGAGAGTTCATGGTTAACTTTGAAGAAGCAGCATAACAAAAAAATTAAGGCTCGGAATCTCTGTACTGCAGACACTCAAGCCCAATGCTAGATTAAGGGTAATCTTTCTTTTTCCAAATATAGCAAGTTTTAGAAACTCATTTTCTATATCTCACCATACTCATCCTCCCTACAGTGCATTGCAAATTAATGATTTCATCCATGTTTAAGAAAGGAAATTGTATGGCTTAATAACAATGCATTACCAAGTGTAAAATAACATGCCTGAGCTTTTCACACATCATGGGGCTCCTTAGTGCTAATGCCACAAGTCCTCCAGAGCAGGTTCTATAATCTTAGAGGAGCCCCATACTTATTACAAGATACCTTCCTTCACAGCAAGTATGTGCTGCCAGTGGAATTTATATTTTCCTCTCTGTAATAACTAGAAAGTATGCTGTTAAAGGAACATTTTGACCAAATAACTTCATTTTTAAGAACATTTTTAAATGTTGTTTTATTTTTGCTATACACCAGCTATACATTTCACTTTGTTTGTTGACAAGTGGTATTGAATTTTCATGTTTCTTTGTAGAGGAGTGTGGAATGTCCCATACATAGCTCATGTGTACCTTATTAAAGGTGAGGTCTTAAGAACAGATTTAAAGGAAAAGAACTACTTTAATCAGGATAGGATGGATTCTGATATGTCACTCTGCAGAAATCTCAGGGAACAGGTAAGTGATTAATATTTGCAAAAAAGGATTCTTATACAAATTTGTGTTTGCGGATCAGTTGTGCTACAATTGATCATGAATAAACCCTATTTACAGTTACAATAAACCCTAAAGAATTTATAAATAAAACCTTTTTTTAGAACATCAATTTTGAGGCGATAGTAAATTGACTTTATTAAATGAATACATGAATTGAATTAAAAACAGGCCTTAATGATATAACAATGTAAGTAATGCAGTGGAATGGCCTCAAATTAGAATTTGGTAGGTACCACAAAGTGCATGCTTCAGTGCATAAACTTCTCAATTTATAGTGTCCTGTATTAAAAACACAGATTCTCCATCCAAGTATGATTATTGAAGTATATATATTCTTTCATTACTTGGTTGAATATTATGAAATCGTGTTATGAAAAATCTACTGAATGAAGAAACGTAAATGTTAAATCCTGCATTTTATTTTCATTGTAACACAGTATCCATATTTGTCAAAGGACAGAACAATATTAAAACTTGCCAACTTTTCTGTTTATTTGAGTCAGTCAAAAGGGAGTGTGGATTGTAACAAAAATAACTTATTTTAAAGAAGCAAAATACTTACAATATGTGTATTTGGTGTATGAGCTTGTATTGGTATGCATATTATTCACTCCAGCTAGCTCAAGGATTTGAAGAGGACAAAGGTGTGCATCCCCTTCCCAGTGGAGGGAAGAGGACAGCTTGTTCCAAGTCCAGTGATTCTTGAGGGAAAATCACCAAAGTGTTGCATAGGGCAATTATCTTTTTCTTCAATGTGCATTCATACTGTTTTTTTTATTTAAAAAAATCTTGTTTGCTATCTGTGTATTGCTATTTTAAAATCAAAATTAAAATGTGTAGATTTCAACATTTTCATTCATAAGCAAATAGGTGAGAGAAAAGCCTTCTGACCTCAAATCAAGAGAGTTGGCAAGTACTGTTCTACCATTGATGTGGCACTTGTTGAATGTTAATGTGCTGCACTCTATCAGGCACGAAGCTCTTGTTTCTATTTAAGATGTATCTATTGTCCCTTCATTGACTGTTTGCCAATTTATATCTTTATCCTTTTCGGATTTGACCCACGGAAGCGACTGGTTTCATTCTGTCTGCACTGTATTCCTGAGCCAGTTGGGACATGTGGCTGATGATGCGATGCATTTCTTTATTAATCTTGTCTCTGTCTGTGTTGATCACCATTAACTAAATTCCTGCATTACTAACTAGCCGAGTTTATGTTGCACTGGTTGGTTGAAGGGCTGGACTGTTATCTTTTGTGTCAACTAGCAGGTTGCCTGTAACTTGTTCTATGTAGCTTTGCTGTGCAAGTGCCTGCTGGCCTCAGCCAGGCAAGCTTTGTGAGTGACACCTGTTTAAAACCGGTCCTGTAAAGTTCTGGTGTCCTGTCTGTTTCCTCAAGATGTGTTCCAGGTGTTTTGTGTGAACAAGATGATGATTCTTACCCAGTGCTTATTTTTTGTTTTAGAAAATAGAGAAAGAAAAAGACCCGCCTACTGCGGACAGTTGCCATATGTTCAAGCCCCCAAAGGTTTATGTTTGTTTCCTTCATTGTTTATTAAAAAAGAATCTTTTGTGATCTTGATTTTTTTCCCAAACAGTAGGATTTGCTGTGCTAAGAATTTGCTTAAACCCTGTAATTGTATGTGTCTTCTCTGTTTGCATCAGTTGCACAATGTACTGAAAAACCCGTTGTTACCTGGATACTTGATTAGACGAGCACAGAAAGACAAGGTTGTTAATTGAATTGGATAACCTCTACACAATTGATCCAAACAGAAAGTACAAGGTGATAAGAGTGCGTAAAGGGGCAGATGTTGACATCTTTTTGGTTCCGTCTGCCTTGTTTTGTTGCGCTTTGATAAATTAGTGATGAGTATAGCTGTTTGTATGCAATAAGTAGAATACAGAGTGCAGTCTTGGGACAGTGTCGTATCACAAAGGGGTATAGGGTAGATTGGTACAGTGCTTTATATTTAAAACCTTGACAATGCACTGTCAGTAATATTGGGAATGTACTGTATCTTTACTGACCCTAATAACTTTAAATAAAAATCAAGCTGAGAATATAAATGTTGCTGGGAAGGCCTTTGTATTGTTCCACTCAAACTAGTGGAGAGGTGCCACTCTGGATCCCTATATTGAAGGTACTGCCGCAGAGCAGTTAAATATGAAGTCCCAAAATTTCAACCCAGCAATCATGAAGAAACGGCAACTTCCAAATAAGGCTGTTGTGAGACTTGGAGATGACTTTGTTCCCATATGGCAGTGTCTTTATCCTTCGAGATGAAGCAGGTCACAGGTTTTGATGGTAACATTGAGGTCTTGGTGCCTTTCTGCAATGCATCTTAGATTTTGTATATGTTGCAGTCATGATTGAGCAGTGATGGCAGTGGTGTGTGTTTAAGGTGGTGGAATGGGTGCTGATTACGCCAAATGCTTTATCTAAACTGGTGTTGAACTTCAGTGTTGTTGTACTGATAGTGAAGAGGACGGAATTCTGGAATACTTCTATAATTTGTTGGTGAAGAATGCCCTGTAAAGGTGTTATAGGGGGTACTTTGGAAGCAGGGAATTCTTGGATACCATGGTTTATCTAATAATAAGGAAATCCACAGGAACACCAAATTCTTATGACTGTCTTAGAGTTGATCTTATGAAGGTGCTCCACCAAACAGAATTCTGTCCTCATCAGGCATCACCAAAGACTTAAGGGATACGTGGAGAACTCCTGGATATTCTGCTCTATTCCATAAACAAGGAAGATTTTGAATGCATTAGTAGGTCAAAATTGGAGGTCTGCAAGGAACACAAGGCAAAACATTACAAAAGTTGCATCATTGCAAAAAAATTTTGTAACACATGCAGTGAGGTGGTGTTTGGACGTCGGGATTCAGTATTTGTCCTGTAGTTTGGGAACACCAAGGTGACATGGAAAACCAACTCTCATCTCAAAAATGTTTTGAATTTGCAGGGAAATGCTGCACTGCTTCATCTTGCAAGTAGGTACCACACTATTACATGGGTAGTGAAGTCACTGCTGCATTATGAATGTGGGTGTGCGTATGTATATCCTTGAAGTCAAGTTTAGGTTGTCCTGCATGTGAAAATTTTAATTGCATTGTGTTCTTAAATGTCAGTTTATTGCATGTAAATTTGACTGCTAGTATTGTGTAAAATAAAATGAGATGCAGTATCTTTACAGGCAATGATGAAAGTACTTAAGTTGCAGGCAGACCGTAGACATATGTCAGTATATTTTGTTTATATATTGTTGGATATTAAGAAATGTGGTGAGAGTACAGGAAAATGGCGCTGTTGGAAGATCATCCTTGATCCTATTAACCCATAGAATAAATGGGAGGAGCTGAAGTCTCATTTTTCTATTTCTTATCAACGAAAGAACTTGGGAAATAAAAAATGCAGTAAAGTTCATAATTTCCCATTGGAAATGACATGCTGTTTTCGTATATCAATGACAACTAGAATGATTTTTATTTAAACTATATGGTGGTTCTAATATCAAAAGCTCAGTAGCCTTGGACTACTTTCAAGGGACTAGGCACATGCAAGAGTGCTTTAATGAGGTGCTGTTGTCTGTTCTATCTCATGGTGTTCGGTAACTGTCCAAAGGCTTAGGGCAGGGGAAAAGGAATTAAGAAGTTGAAAACACTAATTTTTCTAAAGTTGAAAGAAATGATGTTACACAGTCCATGACCATCCATTTATTGGATCCTATGTCTGGTTATGTCTGGAATAGTGTTGCAAAAGTGGCAGGAAAAAGTGTCTGAATGCCTGTTGTACTGATTTAGATCACCCAGTATGGAATTATCAAGTTTTCTTTTCAGGACTGCCTATAGGCAGAGATGGACAAATGCCACTGATTAACCAAATTGTCCCTGCAACCACCATAGTGTTGCTGTCTTCTGTAGTTTGTGTACCCTTTTAATTATTCGTTTTGAACTTTTATAGCGCAGTCAAAAGCTGGTTGACTTGTATTCTACCTGTTTGCTGCAGAACATTGATAAGTTTGTTTCTTTATCAAATGACAAGTAGAAACCATAGAACCAGAGAGAGGGTTTGTCTAGAGGGGAGAGGGGGCAGCGCACAGATTGAAATTCCCCAGCGTTTCTAATTTGTTGATTGTACGACACAAGCTCTGGTGCTCCCTGGGGTGAGTATTGAACTTGAAAGAAAATAAACCTGTAGTTGTGTGCAACCGAGATAACTGCAAGCTGTGCTTTAAATGGGTAAAATATTGTGCTCTGCTGTTAGTGATCCATTAATATGCCCCTTGTTTGATTAGCTTTTCTAATGAAGAATGAAAAGACTATCTGGAAGCTAGCACAATAGATGCAGAGTGGATGCATTGTCATTCTTCGTATAGATGTAGTGATTGAGCTTTGCAATACCGTTGGAAGGTGTTCTGAGAGATCGGATGTACAAGTATTTGGACAACCAAGGGCTGATTAAGAATAGTCAGCATGGCTTTGTGCGTGGTAGATCGTGTTTAACAAACCTTGCAGAGTTTTTCGAGGAGGTTACCAAGAAAGTAGAAGAAGGAAAGGCTGTGGATGTTGTCTACGTGGACTTTAGTAAGGCCTTTGACAAGGTCCCACATGGGAGGTTAGTTCAGAAGGTTCAGACACTAGGTATCCATGGAGAGGTTGTAAACTGGATTTGAAATTGGCTGTGTGGGAGAAGACAGAGAGTGGTAGTGGACGATTGTTTCTCAGACTGGAGGCCTGTGACTAGTGGTGTGCCTCAGGGATCTGTGCTGGGGCATTGTTACTTGTAGTCTATATCAATGATCTAGATGATAATATAGTAAATTGGATCAGCAAGTTTGCTGATGACACTAAGATTGGAGGCGTTGTGGACAGCGAGGAAGGCTTTCAAAGCTTGCAGAGGGATCTGAACCAACTGGAAGAATGGGCCAGGAAATGGCAGATGGAATTTAATGCAGACAAGTGTGAGGTGTTGCATTTTGGAAGGACAAATCAAGGTAGGACATACACAGTAAATGGTAGGGCACTGAGGAGTGCGGAGGAACAAAGGGATCTGGGAGTTCAGATACATAATTCCGTGAAAGTGGCTTCGCAGGTAGACAGGGTTGTAAAGAAGGCTTTTGGCATCCTGGCACTCATAATTCAAAGTATTGAGTACAGGAGTTGGGATGTTATGGTGAGGTTGTATAAGACATTGGTGAGGCCAAATTTGGAGTATTGTGTGCAGTTCTGGTCACCTAACTATAGGAAGGATATCAGTAAGATTGAAAGAGTGCAGAGGAGATTTACTAGGATGTTGCCGGGTCTTCAGGAGTTGAGTTACAGGGAAAGATTGAACAGGTTAGGACTTTATTCTTTGGAGTGCAGAAGAATGAGGGGAGATTTGATAGAGGTTTACAAGATTATGAGGGGTATAGACAGAGTTAATGCGAATAGGCTCTTTCCACCTAGATTAGGAGAGATAAGTACGAGAGGACATGGCTTTAGGGTGAAAGGGGAAAGGTTTAGGGGGAACATTAGGGGAAACTTCTTCACTCAAAGAGTGGTGGGAGTGTGGAACGGGCTGCCATCTGATATAGTAAATGTGGGCTCACTCTTGAGTTTTAAGAATAAATTGGATAGATACATGGACGGGAGTGGTCTGGAGGGTTGTGGACTGGGTGCAGGTAAATGGGACTAGCGGGATAACATTTCAGCACAGACTAGAAGGGTCGATTGGCCTGTTTTTCTGTGCTGTAGTGTTCTATAGTACCTGCCAGCCTTAGATTCCACAGCCCAAACATCACACTTCTCCAATTTCCCCCTATTTTAATAGACAAAACAAAAATCAGCCAGAGTATTTGGAAAAAGCCCAGGTCAGTGAAATTTAAATAAAGATAGGATTGGTGCAAGTGCAGAGGGTGATACCTGGCTGTTTGTGAGGAGACTTCTGCAAGTGCACCCCTACAAACATGCAAATTAGGAGCAGGAATAGGCCTCTAAGTCCTGCCCTGCATTCAATAAGGTCATGGCTGATCTGATTATGACCCCAATTCTCCCCCACCCTCAGTAACCTTTCACCACCTTGCTTATCAAGAATCTACCTGCCTTCACTTATAAGTTTTCCAATATTCTGTTCCCACCACCCTTTGAAGAAGACAGTTTCAAAGATTTACAACCTGCAGAAAGAAAACAAGTGTCATTTCTGTCTTAAATATGTAGATTTTAAACAGGTACTCCTAGTTCTTGATTATCCAGCAAGAAGAAATGTCCTCTCCAAGACCATTCTTTTAGAACCCCTCAGGATCTTGTGTGTTTCAATCAAGTCCACTGTCAATTTTCTAAACTCTAGAGGATGCAAGCCTAGCCTGTCTAACCTTTCCACGTAAGGCAACCTGCCATTTCAGGTATTAGTCTAGCAAGCCTTCCCTGAACCACTTCCAATGCACTACTCTGGAGTGGTCTCACCAATGCCCTATATAACTGAAATGTAATCTCCCTACTTGTGTATTCAATGTGCCTAGCACCAAAAGATAACATTGTGTTAGCTATCACGGTTACTTTCTATACCATGTAAACCAGCCTTTGACGGAACTAAGGTTAGTTGTTGTTATAGGCATTTCTTTGGAGTCAAGGATGACATGCTTACTCCTTAGCTCTGAAGTGGCTGAAGAGTCCTATGTTGGATCTGCAGACTCTGCCATATGTGGGAGAGGAGTTTCCAGGAGGGGTAGGTAGGGAGTTGTTTGGGAGGTTCTACATTACTGCTGCCATTTTCACATCCTCCACGTACTCCTATTGAAGACTCAAGACGCTTATTACCTTCCTGAATCATCATCCTCTATTTTGATCATTCACAGGGTAAGTATTCCAACAGACAGTGAGGATGTTCCATCTTTTCAAGGAGGCTTTGAGACCATCCTTGAAACATTTCCTCTGCTCTCCTGGAAATCTCACTGTGATGGAGCTCAGAATAGAGTACTTGTTTCAGGGATCTGGTGTCCAGCATGCAGATAATGTGGCCCACCTATCAGATCTGGCTCTATGTAACTAGTCTCTTCATGGATCCATTAAATCTGGCTTTATATGAAATGGGTTTGCATTGTCTCCTCAATTCTTTCACTTCCAAAATCATCATGGATCAATATGTTCATTTTCACCTTTCCAGAGATTTCATACACAGAAGATTCTTCTGCTTAGCATTGCAGGTGCAGGCCTCTGGGCAATAAATGGCACTGTCAACATTGTTGCCGGGTTAATGGATAGAAGTGATAACTGAACCAGTTAAATGGACCAAAGCCTGCGAAACGTGACCAAATGAATCAGGCATGTTTTTAAAAACCCCACCTCTGTGAAATTGAAACTTGCAGCCTCCTGTTAAATGGAGCTTTTGCATTTTATTTCCCAGAGATTATAAAGCACTCTTAATGGTTGCACTGAGAGCAAGTACACAGAATAAGATTTTGTAAATCTCGAAAATCCTGGATGTTGAGTTTATTTTTGGATTTAATCCATATTTCATACTCTTTATAAAAGTTAGAATTCCTCATGAGTTATCTAGCTCTGAAATACTTTGGTTTGTATATAGGTGCTAGTTTTCAGAGCGCTTCAATTTAAGTCGTGTGGTTGTCAAATCACATAGTTAAAAAGGGCAAGTTAAGAAGGTCAGAACCTGTTCTCTGTTTTGTAGAACCAGTGATCTGCATCTCCTTTCATTTAAAGTTTTTCTCGCTGTCTAATTGCTTTGTGACTTTTCCATGTTTACAACTCAAAATAACCTTATCTATTTCCAGGTGTTATGAGTTTGGAATGGGAATTTTCTGCTTTAAAGCAACATCTTCAGGATCAAACTCCTTGAAGAATATCTGGAGAGATCCATTTAGAGTGTACTTTGCATGAAATGACACTGTGTGCACAGAGGAATATTTCCAGTGCTTCAAGTATTACTAGGACAACAATCACCTAGGCATTCTCATGTGAAGGAGGGGCTTAACAGCTTACACAGTTCGCTTAAGGGTGGATCAAGATCCAGAGTTAATGGTGTAAGGAAACTTTAAGGTGCGCTTAAGAGTCTGACAATGCTGACATCTTGCCTCTACAGCAGTGTCCTGTCTAGAACTGGTTCACAGTGCAAGCTTGGGGAGGTGGCATGGGAAATTCCACTGATCGAAGTTGCAAAAAAAAGTGAAGTAAAAGAAATTATTAATTTCTGTGCTGTTTTACTAAGTAGGTCTGTTACCACCAACTTTGAATCGTTGGAATGCAATACTCATTCAACAGGCAGATTTTTTTTTAAATGAGGCAGGATTTTTAGTAATAATTTTCAAGTAGTAATTTTTAAAATTTTAACATTTAGGGGGTTTTCATGTATGTTAGCAACCAGCATGAATTTGGAAGGCTTCTCCCAACAGAAGGTTACAACGCTTCACGCTTGCATGGTGATCTGTGGGAGATCTTTGATAATCCATTGGTGAGTATTTGCAATTTAGTAATAAAGTCTAAACTCTGATGTATATGTATTTATTGTCTGTTTATACCCTAACCATTCACAAATATTTATGCTTGCCTTTGAATTCTCTTCAGAAACCATGTTCTGTTGTGAAGTTTTTATTATTAATTCAATTTGGGAAAACAGTTTTGATCACAGTTTACTCTGTAAAATGTGTAACCTCTAACATAAAAGGGAGAAGAACTTACGAATGGGTAACAAGGCAGTAACAACGCTTGGCATTTTAATGTAGTTGAGAGCAAATTCAGGTCAATAAAACTTCAAGATGCATTAATGCCTTGCAAGATCCTATTTATTTTGTCCTGTAAGCTTGTTGCAACTTGTTTGGCATTAAATGTGGAAAATGCTGAAAACATTCAGTAGGTCTGGCAGCATCAATGGAAAGAGAAACAGAATTAACGTTTCAGGTCAAAGACTCTTCATCAGAAAAGAGGAAAAAAATCAAGTTAGTTTTAAGTTTCAGAGAAGACGGGAAAGGATAGATGAGACAAAAACCATGTTAGGTAGGGTGTGTCCAGGGTTGTCATGGGGATAAATAGAAGTTGATGGGATACAAGCAGCAGTTAGGGAGTGAGAATACAGACAAAAGGGGAAAATGGTGAAAACACTCCGGTCAGGCAGCGTTTGTGGAAAGAGAAAACAAGTTAGTTTTCAGTAGCAAAGAAAGTGGAGGCAGAGGGGGAATGGGTAGAATGAAGGGAGGATCTCCGATAGGGTGAGACCCTATAAGTTAATGTGGCCGACATCTGACTGTATCAGAACTGGCTATTTCTGCTTGTCATCACTTTGGCTTGGTTATTTTTTCTTTTTCTGCTTATGCAGTCTGACCCATTGGTTACGTCCCACAACCTTGCTATCAGCAACATGTTACACAAACAAAAAAGTATAATCTGGTTTTAACTGCTGCTTAACTGTCATTTGCAATGCACTTCCCTGTAGCTGTAGCTGTGACACTTTACCCTGTACTGTTATTGTTTTTACCTGTACTACCTCAATGCACTCTGTACTAACTCAATGTATCTGCACTGTGTAATGAACTGTACGAACGGTATGCAAGACAATTTTTTGACTGTACCTCGGTAGAAGTGACAATAATAAACCAATACCAATAAATGACAGCTAATTTTAGTATTATATTCCTGTGTTCCAGATTTCTGATCAGGGACATAACTTCCTACACACTGCTAAGATCTCTATAACCTTAAACAGCTCAGCTAAATCACCCAAAAACAACAAAATATCCAGGCAAAACAAAGCATGTGACATGCTTAACCCTTTAAGGCCTTGTATTATTCTGATGAATGCACACCAATTCCTTAGTAGTGCAAATTTACGTTTTCTAAGGATTCTAAGGGATAGGATTTATGAACACCTTGAGAATCATGGACTGATTAGGGACAGCCAGCATGGCTTTGTGAAGGGAAGATCTTGCCTCACAAGCCTGATAGAGTTCTTTGAGGAGGTGACCAGGAAGATTGATGAGGGCAGTGTGGTGGATGTGGTTTACATGGATTTTAGTAAGGCATTTGATAAGGTTCCTCATGATAGGCTTCTTCAGAAGGTCAGAGGCCAAGGGATCCAAGGAAGTTTGGCTGTGTGGATTAGGAATTGGCTTGCATGTAGAAAGCAGAGGGTTTTGGTGGAAGGAGTGCCCTCGGATTGGAAGGCAGTGACTAGTGGTGTCCCGCAGGGATCAGTTCTGGGACCTCTACTTTTTGTGATATTTATAGATGACTTAGATGAGGGGGTGGAGGGCTGGGTTAGTAAGTTTGCGGACGACACTAAGATAGGCGGTGTTGTGGATAGTGTGGAGGGCTGTCAGAGCTTACAGAGGGATATTGATAGGATGCAGAGCTGGGCTGACAAGTGGCAGATGGAGTTCAATCCGGAGAAGTGTGAGGTGGTACACTTTGGAAGGACAAACTCCAGGGCAGAGTACAGGGTAAACGGCAAGGTACTTGGCAGTGTGGAGGAGCAGAGGGATCTGGGGGTTCATATTCACATTTCATTGAAAGTTGCCTCACAGGTGGAAAGAGCAGTTAAGAAGGCCAATGGGATGTTGGCTTTCATAAGTCGCGGGATTCAGTTTAAGAGCCGCGAGGTTATGATGCAGCTTTACAAAACTCTAGTTAGGCCACACTTAGAGTACTGTGTTCAGTTCTGGTCGCCTCATTATAGGAAGGATGTGGAGGCGTTGGAGAGGGTGCAGAGGAGATTTACCAGGATGCTGCCTGGATTGGAGAGTATTGAATATGAGGAGAGGCTTAAGGTGCTAGGGCTTTATTCACTGGAAAGGAGGAGGATGAGAGGAGACATGATAGAGGTATATAAAATATTGAGAGGAATAGATAGAGTAGACAGTCAGCGCCTCCTTCCCAGGGCACCAATGCTCAAGACGAGAGGTCATGGCTTTAAGGTTATGGGTGGGAGGTTCAGGGGAGATGTCAGAGGGAGGTTTTTCACCCAAAGAGTGGTTGGTGCATGGAATGCACTGCCTGGGGTGGTGGTGGAGGCAGATACATTGAACAGGTTCAAGAGCTTGTTGGATAGGCATATGGAGGAACGTGAGATAGAGGGATATGCGGGAGGAAGGGGTTAGGTAGTGTGAGGGTGGTCTGATGGACGGCACGACACGGTGGGCCGAAGGGCCTGTTTTGTGCTGTATGGTTCTATGGTTCAATTCCCAAAAGAGAACACAATCTGTTCGATGGAGACACAAGTGACTGCAGATGCTGGAATGTAGAGCAACAAACTGCTGGGGGAACTCAGGGGTCTAACAGCATCTGTGGTGGGGGGTTGGGGAAGGAACTGTTGACATTTCAGGTCAAAACCCTGCACCAGGATCCTAATTCAATTTGATTCCCGTTTCCTCTGAGTCTGCGCAAAATCAAGCATTGCCAGCGTACGGTTACTCAGTGTCTGCGACTGTACCTTGGTTCTAAGGTGGAGGTGAAGGTTGAATAGTTTCCCCATTTATCCAGCAGATTAACTCCACCACAGCAGTGGGCAAGGTGAAGATGAGGTGCAGAATCACAGTGGGGAGAATGGAAAAGGTTTGATGCTTGATCCCATATTGGGATTGAGAAAATGCACCATTTTTTCCACTTGCTTAATGGGAGTCAAAAGCTTTTTTCAGAGGTTGCAAAAGATCATGTTGATGCTGTTCCTTTGCACTCCAAGGTCAGAATCTGCACTGTGGTTTTGGGAACAGCTCTTATACCACTGGGAGGACACTAGCATGAAGGCAAGAACCTTGGGAGAGAAGGTCTTCAAAGTTCTCTGAACAGAGCACTAGCTGCTGTTCTCCTCTTTTAGCCAGGTGGGATCTTGGATATTTGGGCCGTGGCTAATCCCAACAATGCTGAAGAGTCCCTTCTTGTCATGGTTTTTGGCCTGATGCTGGATCTCCTGGCTATCACCATCTATGCTTTAGGTCACGAGTGTTTTGTTGGACCTCAGCTTTCAAATAGTTGTTTTCACCTCCTTCAAAGTGTGATGCTGTTTCCAATCCAAGAATACCTAAAGTTTACGACTTATTAATTCTTAGATGTGCAACTCATTCCCATCAAACCAGTTGTGGTGGTTTTCCAATGGAGGCACTAAGAGTCTTCACAGGTGCCAATTACGGTGGACTATAAGGCAGCACAGACATCTTGGGGCTCCTTTGACTGGGAGTTACATCTCTCACTGCTTGATCTTTGGGCTTGGGTTTACATTCTTCTGGTTTAATATTCTTCAGGTTTAATATTCTTCAAGAGCATCTCTATAATGAGTGAACAGTGGCAACTGGGGCAATGGCAAAGGGAGCTGTCTCACCCTGGAGAGAGTGAGCAGCTGTGTTTGGAGAGTGGGGTGGTTTAGAAAGAGGGATCCCCCCTTAAACAATGAATATAACCAACCTCTGTTTAAATAAGGGGGAATCTCCCTGCCCCCAACATCTGTCAACTGAAGTCAAGAGGACAAGTGTAGACTTTACCAACCTCTCTCCACCAGCACTGTTACACCCCTATTGAGACTATTGTAACAGTATGGGTGATATTAGGGAGAAATTAATTCTTGGGAAGCCAACATTAAATGTGTAATAAGTTCGTGCCTATGTGCACCTTGGCTCACTTCCAAAATTCCACTGACATCAATAGAGTGAAATTTTGGAAGCCAAGTAGAACATGCCAGCACTGCAGGTTTAGTACTCCTGATCTCCAATGTACAGATGCTCAATGGTCTACACCACAAACCTCTGGTCCACTCTGGCAATAGCCGACAGCTCTCCACAGTTTCCCAAAGCATGGCTAACCAGGCTCCTGGCTTCCCAAGGACAGAGAAGATCAGTGAACACACTCATTTTAACTGCCCCACTCATTGACCAACTGGCGTGTGGCCAAAGGGGGAGTGGTGCTACGTTCTTCAACTTCTTTCATTGGCTAGCCACATTTTTAACCAGTGGATAAGTCACACTGAGTTTTTCCACTGTACCTCAGTACAAGTGACAATAATAAACCAACATCAATTTGGTCCCACCTCAGAGATATTCCCTTTGTCCTGTCCATCTCTGCCCTACCTTCTTTGCATCTGAAAACTAAATTGTCTGTATCTCTTTCCCAGTTCCGAGGAAGGGTCCAGGACCTGAAACGTTAACTGTGTCCACAGACGCTGCCTGACCTGGGTGTTTCCAGCATTTTCTGTTCTTATTTTGTATTTCCAGCATCTGCAATTTTTTGATTTGCGAGGAAATATAAAATGTTACAAAATGCAGGGTTTTTGGATAATGGTTAAGGCACTCATGAAGCTTGCTGTTGCAAGTGTCTGCTAATGTGATCTAATGACCGTCCATCCGCGGCATCTGAAGTGTAACCGCAAGATGCGATTCTTTTGTGTCTTGTGTCTTCCTGTGGTAGGCAGTTTCAGTGATGCAGATAATTTGTCCCTGCTGTGAGACTCCAGGATTCTAAGCCATTACATAAAATGTGGCGGCAGGCTATATTTATTTTGTGGTTTGCAATGCTGGTGCACTGAGATCTTGACTTAATATTCAACTTGTATTAAGAAAAGTTATGTGTTGAACACACCAGAACGTGGAAAGGACATTTAAAACAGAAATTTTAAGCACTGATGCCCTAGCAATAGCTGCACTTTCCTCATGGTTCCCCATCCTTTCTGCTGCCTTTTCATCAGTTATGGAGCCAACCAAAAGACATTTGTTTTCCTGTAAATCGATGATGTGTATGAGGGGGTGAAAAGCTTAGTGGTTCACTGCCATTTTCTTGACTGTTGTATATTTTACGTTCTTAAATAAATGCTGCAGTCTCACAAACCAGCTATGAATAAAAAGCTGACAAAAATGAAAGAGAAACAGGAATCATTTTATCAGCCAAACTTTCAAAACTGCAGAACTGTATAATAAACAGGTGAAAGCCAGTGGGTGATGTGATATCCACAGTCCTACTTCAATATAATAGAATTGTTGCAGCAAAGGAGATGGCCTTTTGATCCATTGAGTCAGTTCCATCTCCTAGCTGAGCAGACTCCTCAGTCCCTGTTATTCCCTCCACACCACCTTTCTCCATTAGCCTTCAAATACCCATCAAATTCCCTTCTGAAGGCACTGATTGATTCTGCTTTCACCACCCCTACAGGTGGTGAATAACAGTTCATATCTACTCTCTGCACTTTTTTAAAATTCCTTGTTTTCCCCTTTGAGTCTTTTGCCCAGCATTTTTAATCTATACCCAATCCTTGACCCATCCTCTAGTAGGAACAGTTTAGCTTCCCTCCACCCACCCTATCTAAATGAGCCATAGAGTGATATTGCACAGAAACAGGCCCTTTGGCCCACTGAGTCAGTGCTGACCATCAAACAGCCATCCTACATTAATCCCATTTTATTCTCCCCACTCTCCATCACCTCACCACAGATTCTACCACTCACCTGCACACTAGGGGCAATCTACGGCGTCGAACTGATCTTCCACCGCACGTCTTTGGGTTGATGGTTTCCCAGCAGCAGGTGATATCCATCTGTACGTGCGTGTGCCCCCAGAAGCAGCCTCTATAGCACAGAGTCCTGTGCGATGTAGGTGTTTAGGATGAATCTTAACAAATCTGCATCTCTTCCCAGACTTTCCTGGCAAGGATGGGACTTTGACATAGAGTCCTACAGCATGGAAACAGGCCTTTTGGGCCACCAAGTTCCTGTTGACCATCATGCACCTATTTACAATAATCTTAATTTATTCTCGCCCAGTTGTGTCAACTTCCCTCCCCACACATTCTCCCACTGACCTGCACACTAGGGGCAATTTACTGTGGCCAATTAACCAACTAACCCGTACATCATTCGAATGTGGGAGGAAACCAGAGCTCCCAGAGGAAACCCACACAGTCACAGGGAAAATGTGGAAACTCCATCCAGACAGCTCCAGAGGTCAGGGTCAAACCAGGGTTACTGGAGCTATGAGGCAGTGGCTCCACTAGCTGTGCCACTCTTGTACTCTGTTAGATCTTCTCTCAACTTCCTTTGCTCCAAGGAGTACAACCCCAACTTTCCCAGTCTAACACTGCAACATTATAATTGTAGGTTGAATGACCAATTAATTTGCCATCTTGACAGGTGGTTGGAATGTGGGCTGTGCGCGAGAGAGAGGAAATGGAAAAGATCTGTTAAGTTATACAACGTTTCATAATAAAACAAAATCATGTTACACAGGATATTTTATTGTATGTTTTGGCACAGCATTGAAAATCCTTCGAGAAATGCAGGTACAATGCAAAAATAAAAGAAACTTGCATTCATAAAGTTGGAAATGGTACTATGTGTTAAAACCGTACAACTCCCTCCAGGCCGGTGAGGTAACAAGGTTTATGATAAGGAAGTGGGGCTTTAATAATATTGAGTAAATTAGATGGAGATTTCGCAAAGTAAAAGTAAATAAGAATAATCATGCTATTCTACTTGCTCCAAGGACGATTCCAGCTTCTTAACAGAACCAGCTCCTGACAGCATTAGCTGTACTTAGAGGGGGGTACAATTTGCAGAATGTGATTTCTTTGCCCTTTCCACGTCCCATCCCTGAATGGTCCACCAAAGTATCTGGATGAGATGCCCCTGAACCAGCTCCCTCTACCCTCCTGTGTGATGGACCAGGTAGACGATAGTGAACGCTGGGATTTAAAATAACCCTGGGGCCAGAATTCTGCACAAGTCTTGGCTCACCTCTCATATGCTCATAAATAAAATCCAGGCCTTTATGGTTGAAACCCCAACCTGTAATGGGAGTGCAGTGTCAATGTTCACACCAGGGTGCAGTCAGCAGTGATGGTGGGATTGTTAATCCTTTCATTCACCACATATCTCGACTCCCTCTCGAGTCATGATTTAGTTCCCCCAACTTTGAATCATAGAGCTACCCGTGATGCCCAATCCCATTCACTAGTTCGTTCTTCAATCACCACCCCGACTCCTTCTCTTCCCTCTCTCCAACTCTTTCCACAGTAAAACTCCAATAATCCGGCATACCCAGTACTTAGGGAGTGCCAGATTGGCAGATTTTCTGGGCTATTTGAAGTTATGAATACCCTAATACAGCTTTTGTTACATAGTGTTATAATAAACTCTCCGGTGAACTCTAAATTTCAGGGGAGCATGGGAATCAGGGTCCCAGTGAGACTTGGGCAAGTGTGGAACTTGGTGAGTCTCAAGAGTACAGGGACCAGTGGACGCTGGGGGAGTGTGGGAACCACAGTCCCAATGAGTCCCGGGGGAGGCCAGTGACTGGTGATCCTCTTGGGAGTGCGAGGACTGGTGAGTCTTCGGGAACAGTGGAAACCAGGGAGTCACTGGGGAGGGCAGTGACTGGTGATTCTTGGGGGAGTGCAGGGAATGTGGGAACCATGGCTGCAGTGAGTCACAGTGGGAGTGTGGGAAACGTTAACCTGTCGAGCGGATGCTAAACCATCAGGATTTCCAAGTGGTCTGATAGTGGATTATCAGAATTTTACTGCACTTGCACTTCTGTCTTGCATCCTTATAGGTTTTCAAGTCATTCATTTGCTTACTGATTGTGGCCTTGTCATGAGGCAGAGTGATGAACTGTGTTCAACAACTGCACTCCAAAAAGGTGCCTAATGCAGACAAGGCACAAGCTCCCAAGGAGAAAAACTTGAAAGGAAGCTCACCTGCCTCCTTATTCATCTGATATGGGAAAAGGGAGTTTAAAAGATATACGAGGGAAACAAAAGCTATAGAGCAGCAGAATGCAAATAAGCTGAAAATGTGTCCATTATGTCGCCTGCTGTGTAAATCTGTCATCTCGCTGGCTTCATCTTGTGCTTCATCACTGACGGATCACTATTTGTATCTTGCAGGATTGGAAGGAGAAATACATTCATCCAAACTATTCAAAGATATTCACAGGAGGGGTGGTTGAAGAGGTATGCAATAGTATCCTGAGAGTAATCAAAGCACTGTCCATGCAAGCATTTCCTGCTGCTTGCAGATACCCAGGTAGTAATTGATATAAACTATTGGCTTGTTCCCATTTACTGAGGCAGCAGCCAGTTTGCATTTGTACATTATGGCACATGGCTCTCTCCATTGTCCCTGCTACATTACCAGACTCTGAAAATGCAAGCATCTCCAGAAGCAAATGTTAGAAGTTGTCGGTCATGACCACATGATCCTTGGGGATAATTTTCCCCTTATTTAAGTATTTTTGTCAGGGGATCGAGAATAGCATTAAGGTTAGGGTCAGACCCTAACCCTAATCCTATTATCGATCACTTCTCATATTCAGCATCTCCTGTTCATTGTGATGCTGTAGCTGGGATGTTATGGCCTTAAGTCTTTCTCATCAATACTCTTCCTACACACCTTTGGTTTGTAAAATTGGTGTTACTTCACTGCATTGGCACTGATGTTTTGTCTCTGAATCCAGTAGGGAATGTCGGCTGTATTTCCACTCCTCCTCCTTAATGTGGACTTTTTTTTATTTGGGCAGCCATGTCCAGATGTCTTCTGGTTCCCCATATTTTCAGAGACAACTTGTGATGAACTCGTGGAGGAAGTAGAGAACTACGGTGAATGGTCTGGTGGAAAGAATGAGGTGAAGCTTTGTATTGGATTGGCTTTAATGTTCTACTTGTATATTTTACTTGTATATTTCAAAAATGACTATTGAGTGGGCAAAATTTGTTACTTAAGTTCTTTTATTTTTAGTAAGAGGAGTATTTTCACTTCACTACACCTGAATGTGTGAAGCAGTTCTAACAAGATTGATAATTTTATCACACAAGAGTAGACAACTGCATTTGATCTGGTAGATGTGACTGAAATATGTTTACATTAAGTGAATTTTGGAAAAGAAAGGCATAGTGGCAAAAGTGGAAGGGTGCCCTTACGGAGGCAGTAGAGACCTCAGCCAAGAAATCAGTATCTGGTGCAGGTGGAGCTAAGAAACGACAAAGGACAGAAAACACTATCAGGAGTAGTTCATAGACCCAGCTGTAACCTTGGTGTTAAGCAGGGTGAATCAGAAAATTAGGAAAGCACATAAAAGGAATGAAGAATTTTAATCCTATAGACAGGACAAGCCAAAACAGTATAAGTTGTCTGGAGAACAAATATCTGGGAGAGTTTCCTACCCATACTGATTCTACGTCCTGACTTTCTGGCCTAAGGTCTTTCTCCATTATCTCATACATTATTATCCATTTCACTCATCTCCTCTAATTGTCCCAGAGCATTATGCAAGAAACCAACTCAGAAATAGGCTGTGGAAGATCCAGAATTGTGTAATAAGGCAAAGTTAACTAAAATTCTTTATAGTAAAAGATTTGCTGACAGTATATCAAGTGGTGGGGGAGAAAGCTATGTTAACTGATGATTCAAGGAAAGGCTCAGTTATAGATGAAGGCATGAAATTCCAAAGAAAAATAGTAGGTTAAGAAAGTGGGCAAAACCTGGCAAATGCATTTCAATATATATCATCCACTTTGGATCTAGAAAGGATAGAACAGAGTACTCAATAAACAGTAAAAAGGTAGAAGCACTAGAAGTCCAGTAAGATTTGAGGGTCTGTGTACACAGGCCACTTTTCTGTCACAACAACAGGGCCAAAGACCAAGTTCCAATGCAGTGCAGTTGTGCACTGCTTCAGAATCCTACATACCTGTATACTAGTTCCCCCATTGAGATAAACTATCATACTATCAACTATAAACTTCTTTCTCTCTGGTTTGTGAAATGATGTGAGAAACATTTTTTTTGTGGAATTTCCACAAAATCTCTTCAATTTCCTCCTTAAACTCCCCCTGCCTTTCTATCCCTCTTTTCCAATAAGATGCACCTTAAAACCTTCATCCTTGACCAAGTTTTTGATCATCTGACCAAATAACAAGTACTGATCCAGCATCAAATTTTGTTTGATAACAGGTAATTTAGAACAATAAAGACTATATGTAAATGCACAGTGATGGTAAAAAATGAAGCAAGATTTTAGAAAATATGGATTTCTGCCAAATCTGGACAGCCACAAAAATTGACAGTCAGACTATTTAGTCAGGGATCTTCATGCAGGATTTACCTGACCTTTTGCATGTTTGCTTCAATGTTGGTGTTTTAACTCTTCCAAAGCTAAAAGTTCTCGGCCATTGATGGCTTTGCTCTATTTTAGGATAAGCGATTAGTGGGCGGATATGAAAATGTTCCCACTGATGACATTCACATGACTCAGGTTGGACTGGATCAGGTGTGGCTGCATTTCATTCGGGAGTACATTGCTCCAATTGCACTGAAGCTATTTTCTGGTTATCACACTAAGGTATGTCTCAAGCTTCAAGTATTTTATGTCAACAGAGGCACTGTAAAACATGCCTTATACCAACTCCTAGCTGTTGCTCATTAGCTGGGGAAAACTGAGACATTCAAAACTTTCCTTCTATATTGCGGCAATGTACAAATGCATAATGCATCGTTTATTAAATATGTTCTTGCATTTGTTTATTGTTCAGATATCCTGGGGGTAATATTTTTATCAATTTTTTCACTGACCTTTCACTAACCATTTATTAATATTCAAGGATTTAATTCAGATTTGGGTACAGTATCCTTGTATAGCTTTTAAGTCATCCTTGACATCTTTGCTATAATGATCCAGGTGTTAAACCACATCTGTCAATCATCAAGTTCTTTAATATGCTACAAAGTAGACTCTAGAATTACAGATCACAGCCAAGATTTGATCTTCAAAAGCACAGAAATACAATGTATTATAGTGAGCAACAGTGTTTGGTTCTAATCATTACAGACTGAGTCCATTGGTAAAAAATTGGTTCTTTCTGTTCTGATATGGTGGCACAGTGGTACAGCTAGTAGAGCTGCTATCTCACAGCACCAGAGACCTGGATTCAATCCCGACCTCGGGTTTTGTCTGTGTGGAGTTTGCCTGTTCTTCCCGTGACTGCGTGGATTTCCTCCAGGTGCTCCGGTTACCTCCCACACCCCAAAGATGTGTGGGTTGGTTTGTAAATTGGCCACTATAAACTACCCTGAGTGTGTGGGTGAGGGGGGGAGTTGATGAGGATGAGGATTAAAAAAAAGAATAGGATCAATGTAGGACAAGTACATGGTGGTTGATGGTCGGCACGGACTTGGTGGGCTGAAGGGCCTGTTTCCCTGCTGTATATCTCTGTTAATTTGCACATGTTGTCACATCAATACATCCCGATGATCAATTTTCCTTCCCATCAAGCTACTAAGAAATTGTATTAACTTCTTTAAAATGCATCTCTGAAACCCATCTGTTTTACAGTTAAATAGAGCATTCTTCAGTGATGCTGACCATTAAACAGGTGAACATAGAACAGTACAGCACAGGAACAGGCCCTTTGGCCCACAATGTCTGTGCTGAGCACAATGTCAAATTAAACTAATCCCTTCTGCCTTCACACAATCCATATCCCTCCATTCCCTGCACGTACATCTGCCGATCTAAAAGCCTCTTAAATGCCACTATCCTATACACTGCCACTATCGTATCTGTTTCCACTACCACCCCTGGCATTGTGTGCAAGGCACCTACCACTTGGTGTTTTCCTAAAAAAAACTTGCCCTGCACATCCCCTTTGAATTTTCTCCCCCTCACCTTAAAGCTATGCCTGCTAGTATTCGACATTTCTTCTACCCTGGGAGCAAGATTCTGGCTGTTTACCCTCTGTCTATCTTGTACTTTTATAAACTTCTGTCAGGTCTCCTCTCAGTCTCAGACACTCCAGAGAAAACAGTCCAAATTTGTCCAACTTCTCCTAGCTAATACTCTCTAATCCATGCAGCATCCTAGAGAACCTCTTCTCCACCCTTTCCAAAGCCTGACATCCTTCCTGTAATGGGGCAACCAGAACTGCACACAATACTCCAAGTGCAGCTTAACCAAAGTTTATAGAACATGATTACAACAGGGAGCCGGTGATTAATCAACTGGTTGCTACTCAGCTAGTTAATGGACAGGGGAGCACAGAGGAAGTTACTCCAGGGATTGCCTGAACTGACTAATCTATTGCAGTAATCTTTCAGGCTACTGACCATATCAATCACTGTAACCGTAGTCTAGTCTGAATGTTTATTGTCAGTGAAATAGACCCAGTTAGATTTGTTAATGCTACAAATTCTGAATTCGCAAAACAGAGTCATAAATTGTTCTCTTAATCCAACTTGAAATTAACCCAGTAAACACAAGCCTTAATAGAAGATGGTAAGTAGAGCAGTAGCATCTAGCATATTAGGTGGTACAGTGGCATAGCGGTTAGTGTGACACTATTACAGCACCAGCAATCGGGGTTCAATTCCCACCGCTATCTGTAAGGAGTTTGTACGTTCTCCCCGTGTCTGCATGGGTTTCCTCCGGTTTGCTCCCACATTCCAAAGACGTACAGATACGTTAACATGGGTTTAAATGGGCGGCGCGGACTCGTTGCACTGGAAATGACTGTTACTGGGCTGTGTAAATAAAGTTTAAAGTTTATTCTAGCAAGGGGAAGAATGTGAGAGGGAGGTGCAGACAGACTGCGTGGGGTAGCAGTGAGCATCACATCAATCCGTCAAATGTCACTTCTCTGGGATGTGGCTGAAACTGCATCTTGTGAAGTATTGCCAAAAGTCAGCACCTTAGATTTCCTGTTCAGTCAGCTTTTCATTTCAATCACACTAAAGGGCAGGTGCCAAGTGGATGACAGACTATTCTCTGCAGGAAGAGAAAGGTAAAGATTAAAGTAGTAGGGCCATTAGCTATATCTGTTCTGAACCTGCAAGAGGAATCGGAAATCCTGAAGCAGTATTGCCTTGACTTTTTTTGAGTCCTACTATTTGGAAATGTTTTACCGATGAGGTCCTGGTTGTGGCAGCTAATCATTTTTTTTAGTGCAGCTTGTAAAATGCTGTACATGAGTGTTAATGTACTCCACAATGGCAATATTAGTGCCTGAAGGATTGTCAGTGGAGTTGTAAAGTTGACCAGGAGCGCACACATTCCAATGTATCCATGGATTCATAAGAGATGAGCTCAGAACAATAAGAAATAACACACAGGTTTGGATGTTATAGTTGAAGTTATTTTAATGTGTGTGCTGATTTTTTTTATTGTAGGTGTTGTTGGAATTGTACTCATTAGAAAATCTAGCTCAATGTTTAATATGCACCTTGTGGTTTTTGATAGCCTTTTCCTACAGAGGTTTATGTTTGGGAGCAGTTATTTGAGTGGTGGAAGGATAATTGATGAGCACATCATTGTTGTAATGTCTCAAAGAATTAAGCCACGCAGAAGTTTTCAATATTTATTTATCCACTTCCCAGGGACTTGCCATGCTGAACTTTGTTGTGAAATATACACCAGAGAGACAGGCTTCTCTAAGGCCCCATCATGACTCCTCTACTTTCACCATAAACATCGCCTTAAATAATAAAGGAATAGATTACCAGGTGGGTTAAACACCATTACGTGCATTGTACTTGAATATTCAACAAAGACCTTACTGTCAAATGCATCTATATTTCTGCTTTAACTTTGACTGTTGTCTAGGTATGAATGGTGTAATTATTGAAATGCTACAGGGTTCAGTTCTTGGCCCTCAACTACTTAAATGTATTTGATGAGGGAGATGAGCATAAGATATCCAAGTTTGTGGATTACCAGCAAGGTGGGAAAGTAAGCTCTGAGGGATACAGAGAAGCTCGAAGGGTAAAGGCCATCCAAGCTGCAGTGCAGAAGTTGTGGGACTGCAAAATTGTCCACTTTAGTAGGAAGAACAAAGCAGAATATTTCCAGAAGATAGTCTGGTACTCGGTGGAGTTTCAGGGTCCTCTGTGTGAACTATTGGGTGGTACCATGGATGTAAAGCAAATAAATCAGAAGGCAATGATAATTTTGCCTTTATTGTAAAGGGGTTTGCATGAAGATGCATTTTGCAAATGACTAGAATAGTTTGTAAAGGTTAGATTTCATAACCCAAAAAGGGTTATCTGAACAAAAACTGAAATTCTGGAAGAACTCAACCAGTCAAGCAGCATTCTGTAGAAAGAAAAAACAGTTAATATTTCAGGTCAAAGGTCCTTCATTGGTTCCAGAATTTCTGTCTTTGTTTAATACTCCAGCATCTGCAGCTTTATTTGATTTCCATGGAAAGTTATACTTGCCTTGGAGGAATCGAGTGAAAAGATTCATGGGATTAGGGCAGCCCTTACAGGATGCATAGAGTTTGTATCTTCTGCCGCTTGGAAGAATGAAATATACAAAAGTCTTAGGAAGCTTGATGGGAGTTGTTGAGAGGGAGTTTCCTCTAGCTAAACAATCCACAACATGGGCTACAGTTTCAGGATAAGGGGTTGTCTATTCAGGACTTGGATGAGAAGAGACCTCACTTAGGTAGTTGTGATCTTTGGAAACCTCATCCTAGAGGCTGTGCATAGGCAGTTATCCTGCATGTTCAAGACTGAAACTACTGGAATCAAGGGATCTGGGAACAGAACGAGAAAGTATAGCTGTTCAGCCAGTAATTCCCAACACCTTTGTCATTTGGATTGACTAATCAAACAGCAAAATTTATTGCATCTCCTACATGTATTTTTGAGTTGAACTTCCTGGCCCCTGATCAAAGAACTGCTCAAAAATAGAATGGATGAAATGGCAGCTATTCAAAATAGTTTTCAATTTAAATGTTTCTAAAGAGTTTTCATAACAGCATAGTATATCTGAATCTTGGCTACGAGTCAGAATAACAGGCTGGATGGGTCTCAATGCAGCCTGCACTTGCCCCATGCTTTTCCCATGCAATTGATTGACCTGCACATCTGGCTTCCACAGCTAGTCTTCAGAGCAAAGCAAATAGCAACTCAGCCATAGGTAGTGGCTCTTGAGAAAGCCCTGATAGCCTTTTGGCAGCTCATTGCTGTCAAAGGCCCGTTTAACCATTTTTCAGTGACACTGATACTGACATTAAAATTAGAACTATTTGAATTTTAAGTAATGGAAATTAATTAAAAACAAAAAGGTAAATAAAAGATTTGAAAAAGCACTTACCTACACTTTTGAATCAAGTTTGATGACTGTTCAAATGAGTGGAGTCATACAACCTATGCCAGCCATCCATGGTCTAAAGCTTATATTGTGGATTGTTCAGCGAGAGGAATCTCCCTCTCAACATCTCCCATCAAGCCTCCTAAGAATGTTGTATATTTCATTCTTCCAAGCTGCAGAAGATACAAGCTCTATGCGTCCTATTAGGACTGCCCTCACCCCATGAATCTATTCCTTTGACTCACCCAAGGCAAGTACAACTATCCACAGAAGTCAAATAAAACTGCAGATGCTGGAATCTGAAAATGCAATGCATCTGGCCCACAGCACACTACGTTGGTACAGTGGTAAATGCAGCAGCAGTGGAGGATATTAGAGGCACCAGCATCTGCCTCCCAGCTCCTCTGACTTCCAAGGTGCACGAGTCAGAAATGAGCTGACCTGCCAGGGGTGTCCGTGGAATTGTCAGCTGCGCAAGAGATTGTGTCTTCTGGCCAATGATCTTCTTCATCCTGCATTGGTGCATCATTCATAACCCAAATGTCATGTCATTTCATCTAAAGATGCTTCTATATCGGCACACTTACAAAGGATTGTGTTTCTTTGTGCCACCTGGTTTTATTTATCCATCGCACCATCCATGATCCCAACCGAGAGCTGCCATTAAAGTCAATGAGCTGAGCCAACTAAATAATGACCCCACATTGCTGTCAATTGGCTGGCTTCATTTCACACCACCATTTGGGGTGGATTTTTGCCTCATTATACCAATATCCACTACTGCAGTAGATCTGCCATTGGAAGGAGGAATGTGGCACTATCAGAATCTCCAGACTTTTAATATATAATTTTGCTTCCTGTGATAATAAGTAATTGTTATTATGATGAATTTTAAGCACACCTTAAATAATCTTCCAGGTAGAATGAATAGAACATAAGATAGGAGCAGGGGTAGCCCACTTAATCCCTCAGGCTTGTCCTTCCATTCAGTATGATCATGGCTGACCTGCCCCAGGCTATCTATTCTATCCCAGTTCCCCATAGCTCATGGTTCCCTGACATTTCAAAAACATCTGCTTCATCATTAAATGCCCCAGTAAAGTAACCTCGACAATCCTCTGAGGTAGAGAATTGTTCATAACCATATGCCATCTGACCATCCTACTTACAGTGCACTACAGTCCAGTATCTACTTTCAGGCGTGTAGTAAAAGGACCCCCATTTGATGTGAGCTCATTTTTGTCTTTGAAACATTACCTCCAATCTTTGCAAAGGTTGATTGAGTAACCTAGCGAGAAGAGACAAGGTACAAATTGTTAAGCAGTTTTATTTCACACACGGTGACAGAAAGAAGCAGTTAAAGCAAATTTTGCTCGTCTACTCTCCTAAGGAGAGAAAACAGATTTCCTGACTTAAGTGGTCCTGCCATGCTTTTCTTGTTGGGCAAGTACTAACTGCAAGATCTGCAATTTTAGCTTCCGGCTCCTGTTCTTTAATCACAATCCATTTGCCTTGAGGATAAGTGTTTCCCTTAATGCTAATCTCCAGGAAATGAAGGGAATAATATCTCTTGACATCTTCCAATGGAGAAGTCTAGGTTTTCTCAATCACTTAGTATCATCTCTTCCAAGGAATATATTCTTAGGCTACCAGTTTAGTGTGCCCAATCATTGAATTAATGGACCCCCTGCTGAATACTAAACATTTAAATAGAGTGAGAATTGGATAGTTTTAAATTCGCCTGCCTGGCAGTAAACCAGCTGGAACAGGTCAACTATCCATTTTACTCTTCACCCAATTTTACTCTTGCTAGAAAACATTCACTTAAAATTACCTGGATTCTATTTGGTATCCCACTCAGCATGAAATGACAAGGTAATAGCAGAGGTGAAGGTCTCATCCAGAAGTATTGTCCAGTGACAGAAATTTACAATCAATCAATGATTAAACCACTGCATTTGGAAGGAAATGGTGAAAGAATCTTGTATAAAATTCTGGTAGACTGCCAGTGATAAAGATTAGAATATTCTGGTAATTAACATCTGTACAGCATCAGCAATTATCGCAGAAGTTAGTTATCATCCATGAAGAATGTAGGGCAGGATAGCTGGCTAATGTTATAAAGACTTCACAACCTGCTCAGAACATTTCATTCTCCTGTCAACTACAGCTAACTTATAATTCCAGCATGCTTATATAGGGGACAAAGCTGATCTTCAAAAGGTTTATTCTCACATTAAACACTAATTTTAAGCTATAAAATATAAGTATAGTGCATGCATTATCTTCAAACAACTGACCACCTTTTGTTAGAGTTTAAAATAAAAAGACAGAAACATGGTGCCTAGATGTTAAAATGTATATACATAGAACACTACAGCACAGTACAGACCCTTTGGCCCACAATGTTGTGCTGATATTTTATCCTGCTTTAAGAAATAAATGACACTTTACTGAAACTTCAGAGCGGATGGAGCTGTTCAAGAAACTGGGGGGAGAAAAATAACTTTTGTTTCATTACAGGGTGGAGGCTGCAAATTCCATCGATATAACTGTGCTGTTGAGTCCCCCAGGAAAGGATGGAGTTTCATGCATCCAGGAAGACTAACGCATCTCCACGAAGGACTCCCAACTACAAACGGGACAAGATACATTGCAGTGTCTTTTGTTGATCCATAGAGCTCCAATGTCCTTGCATCCTAATGAACACACAAGGTGACTGTAGGCTCCTCTCCTGAAGTTCCCAACATCCAGTTCATTAAATATTTTTAAAACAGATGCTTGAATTTTTGTGTGATGACCCAGAAGTGAATTTTATTTTAAAACAGATTTCTACTAAACCTGAACAGTTATGTGTTGAAGTGTCAGTAAAAGTGGTGCTGGGCAGAAAAGCTTCATTTCATTGGTTATCAAGTGCCTCTTGCTGTTGAACTCATGATGGGCATCCCCCAGAGCCCTGTGAGTCAGTGTTGTTTTAGAGTCTTATGTTAAGATGATACAGAGGCCACATCTGCAAACTTAGTTTGTTTGGAGTATTTTCTAGCCTTTACATCACTAGTTTCTTACCCCTAGAAAAGGGTTTTCAGTTGTTTTTTTTCAGTTGGACCAATTGTGTGCAATTTAGCAGCCACAGGTAGGCCCCTTTCCACTGTGACTAGAGAGATAGGCCAATTTAAGTCAACCATCAATCTGCATAAATCAGCAGACAATGTTCAGCCACAGAGAGACAAATACCTTGCCCTTAAGCTGTTTCCTGCCAGTCCTTCCTCCATACAAGACCCACCACTCAATCTACTCACTTTGTTACTTTTTATTTTGCAGCCTGCTTTATTTTTTGAAGGAAAGTTTTGCACAACCAGTTCAGGAACACCAAACTAAAAAGCTGGCTCTTATACAAGCAGAATTTTGCTTTTAACATTTTTCATCTTTCACTTATGCACACACAAGACATTGTCCTAATTGACAAAATAAATCTCTGGCAAGTTCATTTTCTGTTACCTGGTGTATTGACAATAAATCTGGACTAACGCTATAAACTACACAACAGTAGCCCTAGTACAGTCTACTGTTTATGACCTGCCTGGGGACAGGTAGGCCAGAGTTAACTTATTCTGCCAACTGTTCTTAAGTTTAAATAAAAATGTTTTGTAAAAGAAGATTTGGTTGTGTCATTCATTGAATCAGAACTCTTGAAGCAACAAGTGGGCATATAGCCAGGGACAATTTTCTGTCCTTAAAAAAAGGTGGATTCCCACAGTTGGTGTAACCTGGTGGAAGTTCACAATGCTTTTATGCAGTCACACAGCATGGAAATGGGCCCTTCAACCCACTATTCCAAAATGCAGGTTTATTGCAGCATGATTCTGAGTCAATCAACATGTTTGAGAAGATAGTTTAGTAACAAGGAGTAAAAACTGGTTACCCTATTAAACACTGTCCTATAACCCCACTACCAGTGGAGACCCCCCAGTGATGACAAATGCAAGAGTCAGCAATAGCCCTTAATACCACATGACCACAGTTCTGAAGGAAAGTCCACTCAATTGATCCTAAAACTGTTCTCAAGCAAAGTAGTGTTCTCACATTCCACCTGCTGTTCTGGACTCATGGGGGAATGGAATATAAAAGAGTATCCTCTCATTTTATGGCCATTAGCACCACTCACAATCCCAGTCCAAAGGTGGAGCCCTCTCCATCAATGGAGAATCTCCTCCATTTATAGCCATGATCAAATAACTTCCTGTCACATGAGAGGTCCTTCCTGTCACATGACACATGACTATAATAAACTGGCTTTAATTAGGTTGTTTAACACTTGAAACATTACCACACCAGTTTTTTAAAATAATAGTATTAGAATGTATAATATCACTATTCTAAACCAGTTACAAAGTTGTTGCCATTTTCCGTATCACACAACACCCACTGCGTCCCTGCTGACCAACCAACAAGCACCAAGTTATTCTAAACCTGCACTAATTCTAATGTTCCCCCCCCCCATAGTCCCATCATTCTCACTCTCCCTCCCCCCCCCCCCCAATATTCTAGAGCTCATTTACATACTAGAGGCAATTTACAGTGGTCAATCCCCAACCCACACATTTTTGGGATGTGGGAAGAAACCAGCACATCCAAGTTCACAGGAAGAATGTGCAAACTCCACACAGACAGCACCAGAGGTCAAGATCAAACCCAGGTCACTGGAGCTATGAGGCAGCAGCTCTACTCGCTGTGCCACTATGGTGTCAATTCAATAACAGGACTGTAAAGTAAATAACGTTCACTGGTTGTTGTGCCATGGGAATCAAATGTGCCTCCTTTATTTCTATGTGCGACAGCAACCCTGTTCCATCCACGCACCAAGCTTTCACAGAGCTCTTGTCACTGAAACCATAATCAGCATTGAGTGAAAGCAACCTAGAGCCTGCCAGCCATATCATTAGACAATGTTATTGCTGTTTGACTGGCTAACGTCATTGATCCCAGCAGGAAGTTGCCTTCAGACTAGAAGCAGCGTTGTGTTGGTGAGGTTACAGCTTGGTGTGGTGAGTTGGACTGAGAGCAGCCCTTGTCTGTTGGGACTATGTGTTGTTCCTACTTTATTTCTGTGCCAAGAACCACTTACTTCTTCAACGCAGCAGCCTAAATTGAACAGAGTGAACTGAAACCACTCCAGTTCCAACAGCGGGCATATCTTTTACACAGGTGACTGACAGCAGCAATGGTTGGTCAGGGGTAAGGTTACCAGTGTTTGATTTGTTCCAAAATATACTTTATTCAAAACAAAATCAAAGCTATGTAATACAGAACATATATTTTCATAACAAGCCATGTTATTCCAAGTATTTAATATTAGCAGGTGATTAGTGATTAATCGTTATTCATTTACAACTCTAAAACAAATAGTTCATTAGGGTTTTAACTAATTTGTATGCTGTGGTGGGAGGGTGCTAAACTAATACCCTTCTTCTTCAAGTCTCTGTATGACCACATCCAAATTCAGCATGCTTTACTGGCCTTTTGAGCATGCTAGATTTAGCACCCAGTTATGGACAACACCCGTGCTTTGGAATGGCAATGAGTTTTGGTAATACCAGAGTGCATCTTTCACTGCATTGATGGTTTCCCACAGCAGGTGATAATGTCTGTTTGTGTGAGCATGTGTCCCCAGGAGCAGCCCACACAGCAGTCCTGTTCAGGGTATACCTTGACAAATACCTCTAAAGCTCTTCTGAGTGCGTCCCACCTGTGTGCAAGTGTGACTCCACACTCCCATCAAAGGATTGGAAGATATGGTAGACTGTTCCCAGGAACTAGCCACCGAAATCTATATCTAACCTGCACCCTGGAAGGGTTTCTTTCAAAAAAAAGATGAGGGGCTAGATGTGAAGTGCATCCATTCAGCAGAATTCAGAACTGACTCCATCTATGATCCCAGCAGCGGAGTGGGAGGTCTGATGCATCAGCACCTGTTCAATACCTCTGCGCTACATCTAGCGCACTGGTAATCACACTAAGCACGATCCATCCCAGTCTTTTGTTGTCCTCACTCACAATGAGTATCAGAAACACCAAGCATTCGGCACATGGATGTACACAGAAACTGAACTACCCATGGATTTAGAGTCATCTCTCTGATTTCTGCAATATATTCCATTTCTCTCCATCTAATGAGCCAGTTCTTCCACAAATTAAAAGCATGTGTATCATACAGACAAGAGAGAAAGGTCTGGATGTCACTGCCTATTATTTGCAAGGGATTGTCCCCACACTGCATTTTGCTGGAGAAATCACGACCTTCATTAAATGTTATTGTAATTTCAGTAGTGGCCCTGTTTTCACAGATGATGGAGTCATTAGGGAACACTACTGCTGCTTCTCTTTGCACAGATGCTGCCTGGCCTGCTGAGGATCCCCAGCATTTTCTGCCAATGTTTCAGTTTTCCAGCATCTGCAAGGTTTTTATTTTGCTTTTCTATTTGCAGGGAGTCTCTTAATAAGTATACAAAGTTATGAGAGGCATGGATAGGGTCAATAGAAACGTTACCCCATGTTGTGTGAAAAGGTTCTTTTGGAATCTTAAAGATAGAGGGCTCTGGACACAGGCTTTGGATTTTAAAAATAGTTTAATCACAAAGGCAAATGCAGGGACAGAATGAATGGGAACAGATGCACACTCACGCACACTCACACGCAGGAGACCACGAATGTGAGGGGGAATCACAATGAGGATGAGATACACACTCACAAACACACAGTAAACAAGGTACAGCTTATCAAGAGATAAACACTTCAATGCCTGAATACCTTGACCCAAACAAGCATTGGCCCTGACACTCCCTGGAATCTGACTAAGACGCTCCCAAACCACATGATAGTGCACACTCTTACCAGTGGTCTCTGCAGCATTGTCTCACTATTCCTGGGGTAGTCGAAAGAGAGAAGGCTAGGGGATTGCAACACTCTTTATAGTGCTGGGAGGCTGGGTGGAGCCTGGCCAGGTGATTTAGACAGGCCAATAGTTTGGAGGTCAAGGAAAAAGGTGCCTGCCAAGGCCAATGGTCATGCAGGTTCAAGAACAAAGGTGCTCTCCTAGGCCAATCCCTATGCCCACACCTGATGGGTGGGGTGGAGCCACACCTTGATTGACAGTGGTGTCACTTCCAATCCGAGGAGCAATGCTGTCCTCTGACCAGAGGGGTCAGTGTTGTTACTGTCACATGACAGCCATGTGCTCTCCTACTACACCCCATGGCAAAGGTGGCCAAGAGCAAAGGGCACAGGTTTAAGATGAGGAGTGAGGAGAACTTTAAGGAATTACTTTTCACCTCGAAGGTGGTTGCAAACTGGAACACATTGCCTCAGAAGCCAGTAGAGACTGGTACTCTTACAGCATTTACGAAGCATCCAGATGAGCACTTGAAGCACCAGGGTATAATAGGCTACTGACCAAATGCCAGTAAATGGAATTGGCTGGTATAATATAGTAGACTGAAGGGCCCATTTCTATGCTGTATGAATCTATAACTCTGTTGAATAGACTCTGTAGACTGTTTGATACAGTTTGCCATTTAGCCAGTGTGAGAAGGGTCATGGCAGTAAATGCAAAACCAAGTCAATGCCACACAAATCAAGACTGGGATGATTACTGATGGAACACCAAAACCTGGACCCCACATGCCCTGGTCTTCCTGGGATTCCCTGTGTAGACCTAGCTCAGGATGGCGATGCCACGGTTTACAGTGAGAGTGAAAGGGCTCTGGCTTGAGGCAAAGGGGAAGGTGACTTACATTTAATTATTTCTCAGTGTTTATAGTTAACTTCTTTAAAAATTGTTTTCCAATTATTTCAATTTTATTTAATATTCATAATTTGAAATATGAGACATTTAAACTATTAAAGTCACTCACAGTTTTTATAACAGGCAAAGCTGGAGGTGGGGCTTTGTCAGGTCTCAAGGGCATTCCAGGGTGGCGGTCTCCTCTCTGTGCTGTTGTCCACACCACACCTGTCCCTATACCTCCTCCCTCACCACCATTCAGGGTCCCAAACAGTCCTTCCAGGTGAGGCAGCGCTTCACCTGTGAGTCGGAGGGAGTCAAATATTTCATCCGGCGCTTCTGGTGTGTCCTCCTGTACGTCGGTGAGACCCGACGCAGATTGGGTGACCACTTTGTCGAGCACCTTCACTCTGTCCGCTGCAACAGCCAGGACCTCCTGTTGGCCACCCACTTCAATTCCACACCCCACTCCCATGCTGACATGTCTATCCATGGCCTCCTCTACTGCCATGGTGAGGCAGGGCGCAGGTTGGAGGAACAACACTTCATATTCCGCCTTGGGAGTCTCCAACCTGATGGCCTTAACATTGGTTTCTCTAACTTCCGATAACCCCACCTCTTTTTCTTTCCACCCCCCCCCCCCACCCCACTCCTTTGTCTTCCCTTAGTCCCATGGCTCCCCTCCCCCACCTTGATGACCTGCCCATCTCCTCTCCTCCCCTCCCCCATCCTTTATTCCATGGTCCACTGGCCTCTCCTACCAGATTCCTCCTTCTTCAGTCTCTGGCCTCTTTTACCTATCACCTCTCAACTTATTACATCTTCTCCCCCTCCTCCACCCACAACCTTCCCCCTCTCACCTGGACTCGCCCATCACCAGATCTCCCCTGTCACCTGCCTGCGTGTGCTCCTCCCCCTCCCTCCACCTTCTTATCTTTGGCTTCTGCCTTCTTCCTTTCCAGTCTGAAAGGTCAACCGTTTATTTCCCTCCATAGATGCTGCCTGACCTGCTGAGTTCCTCCAGTACTTTTTGTGTATTGGTCCACACCACATTACTGGACTATGCGGTAGGGAGGACCAGTGAGACTGGGCTCCTGCATCTGGACCGGGTACGTACAAGTGCGGGGAAACCACGCGATGGAACTGGGCCAACAAGATCCGGCACATTTGGTTTAGTAAGATGTAATCACATTCATTAACGCAACCCCTGTCTTTATTCAAAAACAAGTGTTTATTCAAAAACAACTTTCCTTTAAAAGTTCATTTATATTCTAAATTGAATTTTTGGTGTTTTAGATTTAATTTGTTTTTTTGTGGTTATTTTCAAAGTACTTACTTCTCAGAACAAAGACAGAAAATCTCTCACTGCAGCCATTGCTCTTGTGTTTATTTATTCATCCATTTATTTCTATGAGTGGAAAACCGACATTGTATAAGTGATTTATAACCATTCTCAGAATTGGAAATTAAATCCCTGTCACGCAACCCTGTACGAAAAGAATTCTGGTTATATATTCTGGAGAATAATGGTGGACTGGAGGTGCTTCAAGAGTGTAATCTATTTGAACAGTTGTTGTTCTGCCATTGTGGCCTTTATAATAATCAGAAGCTAGGAACAGGGTTCAATGTTAAACAGGAGCCCACTAATTTAAAGTTTTCAGCCCAGATTCCTACATTACTGGGAGGAGATTTCTCTGCCCTAAAGTGGTAATTTTTTTATTATTATTATCCTTTAGGGAGGATTACAAATGACATCTCTTTTCTTGATATTTATTTTGAAAGATGTTACCGTGTTCTGCCACTTCTGGTGCTGTGGAGGCAACGAGGTCAAGTTGTCTGCAATGACACATTTCCCCATTTTGGCACCGCTGAATTTTACAGCATTAATGTGTTCTCAGTTTCACTTCTAAGAAACCCTGATGAATTTAGCTAATGGGTTGGAAAATGTAAAGCCATGGAGAATGCTCAATAATGTTTGTCAACTTTGTATGATCAAACATGCCAACTTGAGAGACAATCTAGTTCAAAGGGGACTAATTTTAAAATAAGGTATCCACTCATTTAATGCAGTGATGCAGAGAAGTCAGAGTCGTACAGCACACAAACAGGCCCTTCTACCCACCATGTCCATGCTGACAATTGTACTTATCTATGCAAGTCCCACTTACCTGCAAATTTTTCTCCCAGCAAGCAGGAATCTTTGGGACTTTCTCCTCCAGCCTGCTGTGGGTGCTGGATCACTGAATCTGGCCGAGATCGATAGTTCTTTGGTCTATGGGGCAGTTGAAGGTGATGGGGAAAAGGCAGGAAAGTGGAGGTGAAATTAAGGTCAGATCAGTCATGATCTGGGTGAATGACAGGGCAAGTTTGAGCAACTACATGACCTACTTCTGCTCCTAGTTCTTATGTTCATACGTCAGATGTGTGTTAAGCAACACCTGTTAATTGTTTGTAGCCTTGTAAACACAAACTAAATAACACAGTCAGAATTCAGTAACTGGGCACGACCAATGGCATAGTTATTATATCAACCTTCAAAGGATTGACTGCAGAATATTTTGCTATTGGTTCTTCTGTGGAAATGGTGGGAAACTTTTCTCCCGGGATTCCAATGGCACAAGTATTTGCTGGTATTTCTAAGTTGTAATGGTATTGGAGTGTGGAAGGCAAGAGCCTTGCTTCTGGCTATCAAACTGTTAAAAATAATCATGGACAACAGCTCTCCATTGATAGATTGTCTGAGTAGCAACAAATTGTTGATAAACTGCAAATGCTAGATATCTGAATTCAACAAAGAAAAAATGAAGGAAACATTTAGTAGGTCAGGTTGCGTACACACCTCATGTTTCAGGTTGATGTCCCTTTATCAGACAAATAAATCGTTGCAACTTCGCATTGGGGTATGGTCACAATATAGTTAATTTACTGGATTATTAGCCAGAGGTCTGGTTCAAATCCTATCATAGCAGCTGGGAATTTAACCTCAAATAAGATATTAAAATATTTATTTATTAGTCACATATACATCGAAACACAAGGTGAAATGCGTCTTTTTGTGTTACTGAGAATGTTCTGGGGGCAGTCCGCAAGTGACACCACGCTTCCGGTGCCAACATAGCATGCCCACAACTTCCTAACCCGTACGTCTTTGGAATGTGGGAGGAAACCGGAGCACCTGGAGGAAACCCACACAGACACAAGAGGAGAAAGTACAAACTCCTTACAGACAGTGGCAGGAATTGAACCTGGGCTGCTGGCACTGTAATAGCGTTACGCTAACCGCTACACTAGTTAAATTCAAATAAATTTCAAGTTAATATCCACTATCAGTGAAGCTGGCCATGAAGCTAACAGATTGTAATATCCTCAGGAAAGGAATTCTATCACCTTAAATCAACAAAGTGAATCTGCCAACCACTCAGGATTATATGTGAATCCACACATATCAATATGATTCAATCTTCATTGCCCTTCAAAGTAGCCTAACAATTCAGTGGGGAATTAATGGTTTATAATAAATGCTGGCCTTGTCAGTGATGCCTAGATCCCAGTAATGAATTTTAACAATCTCTAACAGTAAATAGTGGTTATTATTATCCAGTGAATGAAAATAACAATCCTGACACATATAGACAAGGCAATCTGACTGATGGAATTATAGAATGCCCAGCATTTCTGCTTGGCAAACAAACAACACTCCTTGCTACTGATGTCAAAACAAGCTGTCTACAATAATCCGGTGACCTCTGTGGAGAAGATTTCATTTTACCAGTGGTTTTGATCTGACAACAGTGACAGCAGTGTTGTTAACCTGGCTAAGTAGCCACTGACTTTAATGGATTCTCAGATTACAATCCACATGTCATTATTTACTGCTTACAATCTTACAGAAAGTGAAATAAAAACTACCACAGGAATAAGGTGCAAGCTGAGATCTCAAACTTTCAAAAAAAATTGATCTTTTCTATATGAGGAACTGGCATTCCACAGATAATGCTTTTTCATAGCAAGAAGAGAATGCAAAAAGGTTGTCCACATCAATCCAGTGATGGTAAATAATCTGCAGTACACTCTAAAGAGCAGGAAAGTGCTGACAACAACATTCACATCTCCACCTGTGCACGCTCATGGGTAACACGATGGCACAACTAGCAGAGATGCTGACTCACAAATAAACTGCCTGAGAACATACAAACTCCTTACAGACAGCAGCAGGAATTGAACCCGGGTCGCTGGCGCTATAATAGCGTTACGCTAACCGTTACACTAGTTAAATTCAAATAAATTTGGAATTAATATCCACTATCAGTGAAGCTGAAAATGAAGCTAACAGATTCACGTTAGCATATGATTACTAGATAAGCATACGGATGAAATTAAAATAGAGGGATATGTGGGAGGAAGGGGTTAGATAATCTGAGGCGAGGGTTAAAGGTCGGCACAACATTGTGGGCCGAAGGGCCTGTATTGTGCTGTACTGTTCTATGTTCTATGAAAGGCAATCTTCTAAGAACAAGGAATGATGATTTAATGGCATATTTGTGAAAGCAAAATTTCATGGATTCATAGCGCTCTGCAGCACAGAAACAGGCCTTTCGGCGCAACTCGTCCATGCCGACCAAGTTGCCTACCTGAGCTAGTCGCATTTCCCCGTATCCCTCTAAACCTTTCCTGTCCATGTACCTATCCAAATGTCTTTTAAATGTTATTGTACCTGCCTCAACCACTTCGTCTGGCAGTTTGTTCTACATACCAGCCACCCTCTGTGTGAAAAACCCGCCCCTTAGGTCCCCTTTAAATCTTTCCCCTCTCACCTTAAACCTATGCCCTCTAGTTTTAGCCCCCCACCCCCCCCCCCCCCCACCCACCATGGGAAAAAGATTGTAACCATTCATCTCATGATTTTATAAACCATTATAAACCATAACTCTTAGATAGGCACATGAATGATAGAGAAATGGAGGCTATGTGGGAGGGAAGGGATAGAACTTAGAGCAGGATAAAATGTCAGCACAACATTGTGGGCCGAAGGGCCTGTACTATGCTGTCATGTTCTATGTTCTATGTTCTATAAGATCACTACTCAGCCTCCTTCACTCTAGGAAAATCAGTCCCAGCCTATCCAGTCTCTCCTTAAAACTCAAGCCCTCCAGTCCCGGTAAAATCTTTGTGAATCCTTTCTGCATCCTCTCTAGCTTAATCACATACTTCCTATAGTTTGATGACCAGAACTGCACACAATATTCCAGCTGCAGTCTCACCAGCGTTTTGTCCAGCTGTAACATGACATCCCAGCTCTTGTGCTCAATGCCCCCTCTGGTGAAGACAAGCTGTGTTGCCGTGCTGTGACTTGCTATGCCATGCTTTTCACTTTGTACCACCGGTACCGCACTGTGCCCAGATCA